>NW_022095789.1:633500-950250 GCF_006542625.1 Nomascus leucogenys | reverse complement strand
TCACTCCTGAAGCCAGCGAGACCACAAACCCACTGGGAGGAAGAAACTCTGAACACATCCGAACATCAGAAGGAACAAACTCCCCACACGCAGCCTTTTAGAACTGTAACGCTCACGGCGAGGATCCGCGGCTTCGTTCTTGAAGTCAGTGAGACCAAGAACCCACAAATTCCGGACACACTTCCAGGGAGAATCAGGCCCTAAACCCAGTAAGCACACAGGTAAACAGGCGAGTAAGTAGGATTGCTCCAGAAAGCGGCAACTGCAAAGAAGGAAAACAGCTCATAGGGGTGAGAGCGGGTAGCTGACGGAGGGTGGCTATTGTGGACTGGCCTTCAGGGGGCCTCTGAAGAGTTGACATTTGAGCAACTTGAACGATGTATTCCAGTTGGAGGCAGTCACCTAAGGCCTAAGGTGGGACATGGATTTGTGCATGTTTTTTGCTTTGTTTTTTACATTTTTCTTTTCTTTTTTTTTTTTTTGAGACAGAATCTCACTCTGTCACCCAGGCTGGAGGGCAGTGGCATAATCACGGCTCACTGCAGCCTCAAATTCCCCAGGCTCAGGTGATCCTCCCACCTCAGCCTCCCAAGTAGTTGGGATCACAGGCACATGGCACCACACCCGGCTAATTTTTGTATTTCTTGTAGAGACGGGCATCTTCCTATGTCCCCCTGGCTGATCTCAAACTCCTGGGTTCAAGCGATCTGCCTGCCTCCAGCTCCCAAAGTGCTGGAATTACAGGCAGAAGCCACTGTGTCCGGTCTTTAATTTTTCAAATATGGTAAAATACACATAACGTAAACTACCATTAACCATTTTTTTCCTGCACAGTTTAGTAGATACGCAGGTTTTGAAGATATTTTTGAACCCCTGGATCCAGCAGTTTCCAAAGCCATCTGCTTCCTGACTTTTCAGGTTTATAAGCCAGTAGTCACCCCAAGTTTTAACTGGATTTTCTGCCACTGGCTTCTGGAGCCTGAGACAATCAGCATTGTTGGAAATCTCTAGAAACACGCTACTCCCAGCAATGCATCTGTTCCCTGCGTCTCTGCAGCCTCACCAGCTCTGGGTATGATCATCAACCAGCATTAAAGCCTAGAATATGAAATTCAGGGGGAAACAACTGATCCAAGGGGGGTGAGAACCAAAACCGGCTGTGCCTCTCTTCCTGTGAGTTCTCAGTGCCCGTCCACACACAACTGGGTTCGGGCCGCTTTGTTCTTTGCTCTGAGCTATTGTCTTATGGCAGGTTGTGACATTTCCACCTGGAGGTGTTCTGCTCATTGTTCTGGGGACATTTTTATTTTCATATTTAAAGAGAATTTTTGTGGCAGTCTGTGTCACCAAGGGCTGTCAGGAGCCCCTGGCAATATGATTCTGTCTGAAGAACAAAGAGGCAAATTTGCAGAAGATCAAATGCAGAGGCATCGTGAGGGAAGGAGGGCTGAGAGCTACAGATGAAAACCGTGATGGTTCCAGCCCAGATCTGTGCGTTTTGCTGAGATCTGAGAGCCGTGAATAATGCAGGCTCTACACACAGCCCAGGGTGTGCAGCAGCTGGGGATGGGGAGGAGGTGGGATCCCCCAAACCTCGTTGAAGACATGGCTTCGCTGTGAAGAAGCAGGGTTGGGCACAAGCCCTCCAGGCAGGGCCAGCTCCAGTGAAAAGAGCAGCAAAGAGGAGGGATGGAGTTGAGGGGCTCAGGCCGTGCCGGCATACAGATGAGCGTGGGAAGCCCACACGCAGGGAAAAACACGATCCACTCCCAGCTTCCCACAGTGGGGGCTGGTGTCCCTGGGGATTTAGGGGGTTGCAGAGGCCACAGTGAGCTCTCCTGCTGGACCCTGACTACACAGGTACCTTCTCTGCCAGACTCAGGAAGGTGCCTCTGCAGACTTTGGGGGTGCAAGCTCTGTGTGCTGCTTCTGGAAGGCCACCTGTTCCCTGGCTCTTCTGTGCCCCCACACCCTCAGCTTGCTCACTGCCCCTCCCGGGCCCAGGCCCAGGTTCAAGCCTGCCCTCCAGGGGCAGGTCTTTCCCACTCTTCCCCCCAGGCTCCAGCCCTGAGCCTCCACCCCTTCTCCAGCTCCTCCCAGCCTCCCCCTACTGCAGTCCCCACCCTACCATCCCTGCTGTGTCCTCTTCCTCCCCTTCTGTCCTAGTTCTCCCTCCCTTCTCTTGGCGCTCTCAAGCCTCCAGTTGGCTGCCTCATATCTGTTGACACAATCTGACTACCCACTGAGTCCTCCTTCCTGGGTTCACTGCCCCAGACCAGTTCTCTCTCTCTCTGCCCAGCTCTGAGACATCTGGCCCCCCTGCCCTGCCCCTGTGCAGCACTCTCTCTGGGAACATGGCCCTTCCTTCTGGGAGTGGATTCTCATCCTGGCCACCTAGTATCAGAGCCTTTTTCCTGAAAAGGAAGATCCAGCCCCTCTCTCTGTACACAGAAATGCCAGACATACAACCTGGGCCTTCCCCAAAACCCAAGGGTCCACCATCAGTAGCACCTACCCCAACTAGCCAGGGCTACAGAGAGGAAGGGACCCCCAGAATCCATCTCTCTGTGTGGGGCAGTGGCAGCACCAGCAACCTCATCCGGCCTCCAGAAGCAGGGGGACAGGACGCAGAGCTGGGCAGGTTGGGGTCTCAAAGCCAAGGGCAAGGGCAGCTGTGTCTCCGCAGCTCCTTCCCAGGCGTTCAGCCTCTCAGCAAGATGCTCGGCTTCCCAGAGGGTTTCTGGGCTCCAAATATCCTTTCATAAATGCCCTTTCTGTTTACCTGAGCCCGAAAAAACTCCCATTGCTTTGGGTTGTATTTCATTATATTACAGCGAAAGACGCTGCCTTGCCCATCACCTTTTTCATTTTTTTAAAACCCTATTCTAGGATCTCTTTAATATAAATTTATTAAGTTTAAAACATAAATTCATGCAAAGAAAAATATTAAGTAAATTAAAAATTCAAATTATGAGTCCCAAATCCTGAAACCAGAAAAGATTTGACAGCATCAAAATTGTAAATGCATATATATGTCCTTTAAACCAACAATCCCTCCTTTCCTATTCAGCCAGTAAAGCCTGGAGATTAGAGGCCTTTCCAAATCAGGGGATAGAAACCTTCCCCACCTGCCCTTCTCCTCTTTTCTATTTTTGTTCTCATAGCTATAGAGTATCCCACGGTCCTGACAGGCCCTAGCTCATTGAGCCAGCCCCTTGTGGGCAGACACCTGAGTCGTTTTCAATCTTTTGCTCTTGTAGTGCGGTGAATAGCCTTACACCTATGTCATCGAGTTAGTACAAAGTGGAGCATGCATGCAATAAATTTATCAAGGGAGAAAACAAGATATGGAACAGTCCATAGGACATACTAGGTTTTGTACAAGAAAGAGAGAAAATAAGAATATGTTTTCATATTTGTTATACTTCAACAAAGATACTCTGGATGGACAGATGGAAAGCTGGTAAGCGTACCTGCCTTTGTGGTGGGGGTGGGTGGGGCAGCAGGTTAGGGGAGAGACTTCCCATTCACCTTTTTTTTTTCTTTGAGACGGAGTCTCCCTCTGTCGCCCAGGCTGGCGTGCAGTGGCACCATCTCGGCTCACTGCAACTTCCACCTCCCAGGTTCAAGCAATTCTCCTGCCTCAGCCTCCTGAGTAGCTGGGACTATGGGCACAAGCCATCATGCCTGGCTAATTTTTTTGTATTTTTAATGGAGACGGGGTGTTACCGTGTTGGTCAGGCTGGTCTTGAACTCCTCACGTCAGGTAATCCTCCCGCCTCGGTCTCCCAAAGTGCTGGGATTACGGGTATGAGTCCCTGCACCCAGTTCCATTTACCTTTTAAGCTCCCTCTGCTTTTGGAACCATGTGATTGTATTGCCTGGTTACAAAACAAAAACATAAATGAATGTAGAGGTGGAACATGGAGGTGACCAAAATCCTGACTGTGGCAGCTAATGGCTGACTTTGGGGAGCTGCTCCGTTCTGTGGTCTTGAGCTGTCTCTTGCACTCCTCCTTCACCTGCAGGAGCCAACAGAGAGCTGGAGAGAGGGTGGGGATAGCACTCAAGAGTGCAGACCCCCGCCCAGCTGTGTGCACATGCACGCAGCTGCCAGCAGCAACCAGAGCCACCCCTGGCATCCTGTGTCAATCCCACAGTGTTCTGGAGTGGTGATGAAAGGCCCCCCTCAAACTGGACACCTTAAATCCTGCTTCCCACCACCAAGGGAAGACTCCAAAGGGGCCTGCCCGGGTTGAGGGACTGCCCAGTGACAGCCATTTGGCTCCCTTCCCATACTCATGTAGACACAGCCTGGCCCAGGCGGTGACTGCTTCCTACCTGCACGGACACCACCTGACCCACACACGAGAGACCAGCAGAGCAGCCCACACCATTGTCCCCAGATCCTGGCACCCTGAAGAAGCTGAGCTGAGTACACACAATTAAAATCTCCCCTCTGCAGCCAGAGGAGGGACCTGGGCTTTGGGGAGGGCACCAGGAGCAGGAGGCTGGGGGCAGGGCCATGCTCCCTTTTTGTCTCTAGCTGTCTTTGTTCGAAGATAAACATGCCTCGGCCTCCTTCCCCTACCTGAAAGCCGCTTCTGCCGGTGAGAGAAATCGTACGCAATCTCTGCTCTGGATGTACAAAAAGTCTGAAATTGCTTGGAGACCAGGCAGGAGGGAGCGGGCCGAGGCTGGGGGATCCGGGCGGGTAATTGCGGGTCATCCATCTGCCCTGTCGGAGGCGCCAGCCCCGCAGGCTTTGCAGAGAGGACTCTGTGAATTTGCTTTTTCCCCACATCTTGCATTACTTACTCTTTCCTCAGCAGCCATAAAACCTTTTCCTAAAACTGCCCTCAAGCATAATAAACAGGAGACATTTGGAACTCGTGAGAAAGACAACCCCAAAATGATGCACTTGGCCATTCTCAGGGATCCTGAGCTGAATCTGCTTTGGGGGACTGGGGGGGTTTCCGCTGGACCCCAGCACTGCCGAGGACACCAGGGCTGCAGCATGGAGGGGGGTCTCAGTCTCTCCTTCCTTCACCCTGCTCAGAGGAGTGACCCTGGAAGGCCGCCTCTGAATGGGCCTTAGGGCTTAGAAGCTACCAGAACCAGCTCAGCCCACCTGCATTCCTCCAGGTAGCCCACCAGTGACCCTTGAGTTGGGTTCCGCCTGGCCTAGAGCCAGTTCTCTCCCTGACTTGAAGTGAGGGGTGGAGAACAGGGGGCTGGGGTGATGGGTAATGCGACATTGGAATGACCTGCCCAGCACCCAGGCAGGATGCAGGACCAAATACCTCCCCGACCCGCAGCCCCGCAGGGGGCTAACAAGACCAGAGCTTCGTGCTCCTTGTGGGGAGGAGCCGGACTTGCTGAGAAGCAGGGGCCCAGCTCTAGAGCCTTTTGCCTGGGGAACACGGGCCACCGTGAGCCCTTAGCACAGTCTTGTCACCTCACCGGGTCTTGGCTTCCCCATTGAACAGTGTGAGCGGCACTGTGACAGCAATGGCAGGAAATATGTGTTGCTCACGTGGGACATGCCAGGCCCGGCCCAAGCACTTGATGTGGAGGCTGTCATCTCACGGCCCAGGTCGGCTGCAGGGTCAGGCTGTGCTGTGGCCAGGTGCGGTGGGGGGGCTGTCGGTAAATAACAACCTTTATTCACGGTCTGTAAAGGCTCCATTAAAGCCAGAGGCTTTCAGAGTCAAAAGGGGCCCTAGAGGCCATGCAGGCCCACCTTCTCTCTCTCAACACCCCAAACTCACGCCCGAGGAGGCTGAGGGACCCTCCTGGGGGCACACAGAGGTGGGGCAGACAGGGACGAGAATGTGGGTCTCCAGGCTGGCCGTGTGGCCGCCTGCCCTTCCTTTCTTCGCTGGCCACGGAGGCAAGGAGTGGGGCGCACAGGCCTCCACCCTTGGTCTAGGAGGTGTCAGCAGTGGGAGGAGGCTTCTGTCCTGGGGCTGTCGCTGCTCTTGCCCTGCCCTTTGGTGGGCTTTGTCCTTGGCTTCTCCTGGTGGGGAGGGCTGGGGCAGCCCCTGGAGACTCCCCGCTCCCCTTCACGAGGGATTCCCCCTCACCCTCTCCAGCTTCCTCTGCCTATGAGAGAGGTGGGAGTGAACCTCAGCCGTGGCCCTCTCCATGCTGCCCGTCACCAGCGGCTGCAGAGGAAGGAGCGGCTGGAGGAGTTCACGCCACCTGCCGCTGGGGACGATTCTGGTCTCAGCCTGCAGGGGTGTGGGGGACCCCAGGCCTGGGGCCTGTGGGAGGTGCGTCTGTCAGTTCTGGTGGCAGCAGGGGGTGAAACCCCTGCCAGCAGCCTCATCACCTTTTCAGGGGTAGGGCTTGCAAACTCTCATGCCCACAGCCAAGCCAGCCAGGTGGGGACAGCCCAGGACGGACCCTTGGGGCTCCAGCTGACAGAAGCACTCGCAAGACAGGCCGGTGTGGGTGGCCATGCTGCATTTTGAAGAGGAATCAGAAGCCCGGGCTTTTAAAATAGGAAATGTCCTGAGATGTAGGCACTGCCAGTCACACATAACCCATGAGCCCGTCCTGCGGGGGTGCTCCCGGCTCCAGAGACCCAGGCCCTCTGTGCGGTGGGGCTGTGCTGGGGCTGGGAGGGGAGACACTCCACTCACTCACACACCAGAGGCTCCCATGGGGAGGCCCCATGTCCCTAAGGTGGGAGCAGCGGCCTGGAGAGGTGGGGCGGTTTGCCAGGACCGCAGGCTGATCAACAGCTCGCACCACCCTCAGAGCCTGTGCTTTCCAGGCGCTTCCCCCAAAGCCACCGCTGCCAGAGGGTACTGGGATGCCCCCTCCTTTGCCTCCTGCATGCTGGGTCCTCTGATGTGCCCCTTTCTCTGCCAGGGGCTCAGGATGGAACCCCAGACACGGCCAGCCACTCCTCGGCAGGCCAGCCTCAGTCCCCTGTCAAGGCAGCGTTCCTGGCCCACGGGTCTTTGCCACTCCTGTCCTGGCTTGGGCACTGAGCTGTTTTGCCCTCTTACCTCTGTCTACTCGATGTCCCCAGGTGGGTACCTTGGGAGGATTCCTGAGGCAGGACACACTCCTCCTCAGGGCTCCGATGGGCCCCAGTTCCTCATCTGAGCCCCAGTTTCCCAGGCTGTGAGATGGGGCTGATGACCCAGCCATCGGATTCCCAGGGCGGCAGAGGGTGCTGCGGGGTCCGGCATCTTCCGTCACAGGGAAGGAAGGGGGTCCATGCAGGCTGCTCTCCTGGGCCTCAGGTTAATAGGCCTCAGATTCAGCCTGGAGACTCACAGAGATGCTCTGTCGGGATGGAGAAGAGAAGACAGGCATGACTCTGCATAGCTGTGGCCGTCTCGCCTCTGTCTTCTCCCTCGTTCCCCGGGGAATCTCTCGGCACCTTTGTGAACCCTGTCCTCAGGATCTGTCCAGAACCCAGCCCCACCTTCTGCCTCCCTTGGGCCCTGTGGGCTGAGGGCCGTGTCTCAGCATCTCCTTGCCTGTCCCCAGGTTCCGGCCACCCAGCCTCCTTTCCACCCACTCCCACTGAGGGCCTCTGCCTCTGCGGCTTTCCCGATCTGGAAGGTTCTCCCCACAGACAGCTGTGTGCCGCTCTCCTTCTCTTTCTTGAATCTCCACTCACATCATCCTATCAGAGAGGCCTCTTGGAGCCACCCCACAGAAGAGGGAAGCCGCTCCTTCCCCGGCCTCCCGCACCCCTGCACCTTGGCCCAGCTTTGCCTGCTCAGCACGCACCTCCACCTGGCGCATTGAACGGCTGCTTAGTGCTTCCCTACTTCGCCTCCAATGCAACTGGCTATAAAACAGATCCCATGTCTGTTTTGTTCCCTGACACCTCCCTAGTTCCTGGCCCCTAAGTAGGAGCTCTGGAAACACGTGCTCAATGAATGAATTGTTAAATGTAAACATTTAAGTTATCCCGCAGTTTCTGTAACGCTATGGGGAATTTCTGGCATTGTTAACACATGAGGACCCAAAACACAGTTTTACTGGAGAGTCTCCTTTCTCAAGAAGCTCCCAGCAGGAGCATGATGGTGGGTGGCTGAGTCCAGAGGTTCTGCCCACTCCAGGGAAGGAGGAAGACAGCACAGACGTGCTCAGTGCCAGGGGGCAAGAATGTCCCCCCACAGAGAGGAGGCAGCTCAGGCTATGGCCCTGGGGGCTCACAGCAATGCCCAACAGAAGTTCCGGTGCACGGGATCCCAACACAAAACTAACTCTTCATTGTGACACAGGCCATGAGGAGAATCTTCAGAAAGGCCATTTACAGGATGTGTGGGAGCTGTTAAGCTCACTTGAGGAAGGAAGAGTAAGGAGAAGAGAATGGTGCAGACACAAACACATGGGCAGGGTGTGCTGGGTGAATGGGCTTTCCTCCTCCTGGGACATCATAGGTTCTGTTTAAGAAAAGGGCAAAAGGGGCTGGGCGCAGTGGCGCACACCTGTAATCCCAGCACTTTGGGAGGCCAAGGCAGGCAGATCACTTGAGGCCAGGAGTTAGGGACCAGCCTGGCTGACATGGCAAAACCCCATCTCTACTAAAAATACAAAAAATAGCTGGGCATGGTGGTGGTGCACCTGTAATCCCAGCTACTTGGGAGGCTGAGACAGGAGAATCCCTTGAACCAAAGAGGCGGAGGTTGCAGTGAGTCGAGATTGCGCCACTGCACTCCAGCCGGGGCGACAGAGCGAGACTCTGTCTAAAGAAAGAAAGAAAGAGAAAAGGGCAAAATGTTGGCAAACACTGGATTAAACAAAGGTAGATTGATTTTGTCACTGCAGGACTCGCCAGAGCCTTTAATGTGATATAGCATGTCCCATTTCCCAAACTGATTTGTTTCATGGAGGATGTGGAGAGCTCAGAGGGCCATCTAGACCAACTTGGGAATTAGGAATTACTGACAAGAGCATAGGGGCACATGGCAGCCAGGGATGGGGGTGGGGGACAGGAGGGATGCTACTGAAAAATGAAGCTGGGGTCCATTTGTAAACTCTTTGAATGCCCTGCATTCAGGAAAGGGCTGCTATAGCTGAGCATTGCACAGCTGCAGGGAACACCAACCCCAGAAAATACAACCTGAACGGTGGCTCCTGGAGCTGTACAGTGCACACTCTGAACAGCTGTCCATGGCAGCACACCCAGAGGTGGGCAAGGCTCATTCGGCCCCAGTGAATTGCTGCCAAGTGGGGAGACGCTATAGACTAGTGTCCACCAATATTGAAACTGGTAAAACTGGTGGTCACAGAAGACTGTACTTCTCAGCCCTTGGGGTGTGGATGGGCCACATGACTAGCTTCAGTCAATGACAAGTGAGCAGAAGTCAGGCGATGTCACATGCTGAAGCTGTGCAATGTCCCTGCCCTCTTCTTCTGTTTCTTCTTTCCCAGAAGCAGCAACTGACGAGGCCATGTGTCTCAGATGCCACTTAAAAATAGTGGTGCCTCCATCAGCCTGGTTCCCTAAGTGACTGTGAGGAGCAGAGTGCCCTGGCTACGTGCACTGAATGTGTGGTGCACGTAAGCAATAAAGACCTGCATGGTAAGCTCCCGTGACTTGGAGGTGCTTGTTACTGCAGCGTAGCTCAGCCTATCCTGACCTACACAGAAATAGAGCTAAATGTTGTCCTGACTTGTGATTTTGAAAAGAAATCTTCTGGTGTTAAATGCTGGAGACAGGATAAAAATACAACCAATATAGCGCAGACCAAGCAGAATCCCTCTGCAGGAGAGGCGTGGCCCACGGGCCACCGGTTTGCGGCCCACCCACCATCGCAGGCTCAGCTGTAGGGCCTCAGAGGACCGTACATAGAACGTGAGCTAACTCATTTTTCTGTACTTTCCCATGCAATCTCAGATCTACTTGTGGGCGTATCGGGACAGAATGAGACTCTCTGCTCTATGATTAACTGGAAGAGATTGCCTGGTTACAAACAGAGAAAAAGAAGGCAATTCTATGGCTCTTTTAGAAGCTGCTGAAAAGCAGTATTTGGGCATTTGAACGCCTGTGGGCCAGCAGCTATGAGAAGAGGGCTGAATCAGACTTCAGGATGCAGGAAACAGGGTTAGGAACTCATGGTTCAAATTCCAGCTCTGCTATCTGGTGTGTAACCTTGGGCATGTCACCTCACCTCTCTGAGCCCGTTTCCTTGTTGGGAGGTTGGGGATCATCATAGAAACCACTTCTCAGGATGCGGACAGGAGCGAGGGAGGTGTGTGGCCAGTCCAGTGGTTCCTAGTGTCCTGGGGCATCCCTGCCTGCACGGAGAAGGCTCATCCAGGGACGGGGCCAGGATGGGCCTGAGACACAGGTTCCCCGGGGCCAGTCAGTTACAGTCTGGCTGTATTCATTTCCTGTGGCTGCTGTCACAAATCCCCACAAGTGTGGTGACTTTTTTTTTTTTCCATTTTTAAATATTGTAGTTAAAAAAAGCCCATGTAACATGAAACGTACCATGCCAGCCATTTGTAAGTGTATGGTCTGGTGCTAAGTATCTTCATATTGTGCAACAGATCCCCAGAACTTTTTCATCTTGCAAAACTGAAACTCTATATCTTGGTGATTTTTTAAACAACACAAATTTATTCTCTTACAGCTCCAGAAGCCAGAAGTCCAAAATCATTGTCACTGAGCTAAAGTCAAGGTGTTGGCAGGCTGGCTCCTGCTGGAGGTTGGAGGGAGGATCCATTTCACGGACTTCTGTAGCTTCCAGAGCTGCCTGCATTCTTTGGCAGAATTCCACTTCCTTACATCACTCCAACCTCTTGTTTCTGTTGTCACAGCTCCCACTTCTGGTGTCAAATCTCCCCCTGCCTCCCGATTATAAGGACACTTATGATTACATTTAGGGCCCATCCAGATAACCCAGGACAGCCCTCCCTTCTCAATCGCATATGCGAAGTCCCCTTTGCCAGGCAAGGTAACATATTCATGGGTCCAGGAATTGGGACTTGCATGTCTTTAGGGGCCGCTCTTCAGCTAACACCCTGGCTACAGTGGTCCACTCTAGGCCCCAGGTGCCTTCCCTGGCAGCCAGGACAAGCAGGGTCCCAGAGGAAAATGCCAAGTGGGGGCCGATGGAGTAGCAGGACTTGGGGACAAGCCCGATTCTGTCCCCTGATCTGGCTCTCACCGTCTGGAAACATACAGACGCCTTCCTCTGGTCCTTCCTCGTCCTCTGCAAGGCAGGCTCCTTCCTTCCACCCCTCCACTTCCGCAGGTGATGGTATCCACCCCGGGACCATTCATGGAACTAACAAAGCACTGGACATACAGACAAAAACTGCTTCTTTCCTGAAGCTCCCATCCTAGTGAGGGAGAGTGAAGAAGCCAGGTACGTGATGTGGGAGGCAGTGAAGCATGCTAAGGAGAACAAGCAGGGATGGGGAGAGGAGGGCAGGGCAGGCCCGGGCTGTGAAGATTCAGCCCACACACATTTATCAAGCACCTACCAGGTTCCAGGGCCTGGGACACAGCTAAGAATGAGACAGACCCAGCCCCTGTCCCAGAGGATCACCTATTTTAGCAGGGGGACGAAGCCGATGAGGAAATGAATGGGGCACATGCAGAAGGCAGTGAGGCTGGGATGAACCACAGCGGTGCCCTGGGCTCAGGAGTGATGGGGCTGCTTCAGATGGGGCGGTCAAGGAGGGTCTCTCAGAGGAGGTGATTGGGGACTGAGGGAGACGGCTCCAAGTTGAGGGAACAGCAACTGCAATATGGGGGTGATGCACCTCAATAGCCATGAGTGTCTGGGTGGCAGGAGCTCAGAAAAGTGTGTTGGCGGCAGTAAGGATGGAGGGGGATTGTCCTGGGATGGGGCTTCCTGTCCCACCTGCTGTGCCCGGGCTTTTAAGCCAGCAGTGAAGACACCTGAGACAGACCCAAGAGAAAGGCCTGCCCACACCTGGTGGCCACTCCAGACAGAATGAGGACAGGGCCCAGCACAGGTGGAATGGCCCAGGCCTGGAGGAGCCCATCAAGGAGGAGCCTGCCTTGTCCCCCACTCCTGCGCGGAGCCCTGTTCCCTCACGCGGGCTGGCTTCTTTAACGAGACCATCTGTCTGGCTTTCCTCACTCGGCTGAGCCTGATGGTGCCATCCATCTCCCCCAGCCCCATCTCCCGTCCGTCTGTCACCGCCCGGCCCCCACCATCCCTGCCCAGCTCTGAGGGGGCCTCGGCAGGTCTGGCCTTCGTGTTTACTCTTCTCATCTGGCCACATCTGGCCCCCATGCTGAGTCACCCTCTCCATCTGCCTGTCCTCGCTGTTGGACGGTGGCCGTCTCCTTCCTGGCTCTCTCGGAGCCACGTGGCAGCCCACGCGTGGAGCGGGTGCCAGAGCCGGCACACGCGTGGGGATGTGACTGTGAGCGGCTTGGTGCCAGCCTGCATCCCAGGAGGGGCCCCTCAAGGACAGCCCCCACTGGAGGCCTCCCCCCCACGGCCGTGGAGGGTCCGGTGGTCCATGGGACGAGTCTCAGAGAAACCAAAGAGACTCAGAGATACAAAGCCCACAGCCAGGCCGAGGCAGAAACGGAGATGCCTGGTATCAAGGCTGGGTATCAACCCAGCTCTGCTGGATGCCAGAGCCTTTCAATTCTGCATCTGAGCATGGAAGTAGGAAGAGGGTGGGCATTTCAGAAGGGTGTGGGGGCGGGAGGCAGCCTGGAAGCAAACAAGAATCACAAGCCTGGGGTCCGAGGCCCTGCAGGGCTGGACCCAGAGCTCTGAATCTGGGTAGGTTACTTAGCCTTTCCCAGCCTGACTTCCTGCACATATTTTGAAAAATAAACCAGTTGCACTGAGGTAGTACAATACCATCACCTACCCCTCAGGCCAGCCTGGAATAGCACCCCTTCCTCTGACAACAGCATCCCAAATTTTCCTTAAGCCCCTTCTGAATCCCTGAGATTTGGGAAGGGCTGACAGGAGAAGACATGTGACCAAAGATGAGACAATCCAAGCACTGCCAACTCAGCCCCACCCCCACTTCAGTGCTTGGTTCAGGGTCAAGTGGGTGCCAAGCTGGACTAGTCAGGGCCAGAAACTTGGCTGAACTTAGCTCCGCTTCCCTCCCCTCCATTGCCCCCCCCTCCATTGCCCCCCCCACTCCCTTTTCCTTTCTTTCTTTTTTTTTTTTTTTTTTTTTTTTGAGACGGAGTCTAGCTCTGTCGCCCAGGCTGGAGTGCAGTGGCGTGATCCCAACTCACTGCAAACTCCACCTCCCAGGTTTAAGCAATTCTCCTGCCTCAGCCTCCCAAGTAGCTGGGATTACAGGCGCCTGCCTCCACGCCCAGCTAATTTTGGTATTTTTAGTGGAGATGGGATTTCACTGTGATGGACAGGCTGGTCTCAAACTCCTGACCTCGTGATCCTCCCACCTCGGCCTCCCAAAGTGCTGGGATTACAAGCATGAGCCACCATGCCCAGCCTCTTTTTTTGATTTTTTTTGAGACAGGGTCTCACTCTGTTGCACAGGCTGGAGTGCAGTGGTGCAACCACAGCTCCCTGCAGCCTCAAACTCCTGGGCTCAAGTGATCCTCCTGCCTCAGCCTCCCAAAGTGCGGGGATTACAGGCATACTCTGCCGTGCCCAGCCTGCTGGGACTTTTCTAAGGAAGGGGTGCTCCTTGCTCACTGTGAGAGTGAGCAGGCTATGAGCTAGAGCTACTGGTGGCTGCCATGTGGTGAGAGCCCGCCTGTGAGGAAAACCAGCAGAGAGGAGAGCAGAGCCAAAGCACGGAGAATAAGAGCAGTCCTAACAAGCCCCTGGATCCAGCTGGGCCTGAAGCCAGCTCCACTTCTGGACTTTTCAGTAACCGATGCCAATACATTGCCTTTTATAACAGAGCCTGAGTTGGGTTCTGTCATTTGCAATCAAGGAGTTGTATGTGCTACATTCCTGAAAGGGACAAACATGTGCCTGATACACAGTAGGCTCTCAATACATGTTGAAGATAAGACCTTTGTGAGAACAGCCAGTCTCAAGACATATTCTATGATTTCCTGGGTATAACACCCCACACATGGCAGAATTACAAGCAGGCTCGTGGCTGCCGGGAGCTAGGGCTGGAGGTGGGTGTGACATCTTCACGGGGATGGGACAGGTCTGGACTTGAGTGCTGTGGTGGCTTCATGATCTCCACATGTGACAAAATGACGTAGAGCCGTATGCATACCCTGTGCCAATGTGGTTTCCTGGTCTGGTATTGTACTAGAGTTATGTAAGATAGAACCACTGGGAGAAACCCAGTGAAGGGTACACGGCACCTCTCTGTACTATTTTTGCAAGTTCCTGTGAATCTGTAATAATTTCAAAACAAAAAGTTATAAAGAAGAAGTTCTTTGTAGGCACACCACCCAGCAGCTCTTGGACCCCAAAAGGCAAATCATGGGCATTGAAATCAGATGGACCAGAGCTCAAATCTCAGCATGGCTGTTCACCTGCTAAGTGGCCTTGGGTCAGTCACGTCTCTTCTCCTACCCTCAGCATTCTCATCCATGGAGTGGGGCTTATGGGCCCGCCCCATGGGGTGGTGATGACAGAGGATACAGTCAAGACCGTGCTCTGTCTCGCTCAGGACCTGGCTGTGGGAGGCCATAGCTTTGGCGGCAGGCCATCAACACAGGGCTTGGCAGGGGGCCTTGCGTGGACCCGGCAAGGTCTTGGGTTCTGAGCCAGCTTCCCTGGGCTTGAGTCCTGGTTCTGCTGCTCCCTGCCTGGGTGACCTGGGGTAGGCTACTTGACCTCTCCGGCCCTCAGTGTTTCCATCTGTACAATGGAGATAATCATCGTGCTTATCGCGTGTGCTACTTTTGAGGATTATTTTTTGTAGAGACGGGTTCTCCCTATGTTGCCCTATGTGGCTGATCTTGAACTCCTGGCCTCAGGTGAGCCTCCCACCTCGGCCTCCCAAAGCTCTGGGATTCCGGGTGTGAGCCACGTAGCCTGGTCTGCTTTTGAGGATTAAATGAGATAGGGCACCTGAGGCCCCTAGGGCAGAACCTGACACTTGGCAGGGACAGTAGCCCTTTGGGGTGTGGAGAATGGCCCCATAGGTGGGGGTGGGGGGACCCTGGCCATGCAGTGCGGTCTGCTGCAGCATTGCCAGGAAAGCTCTCACTTCCTGGGGATCAGCACCCCCAGGAGCTTCTCCTTCAAGGTCCCGCAGCCAATGATGAATTCCACTCTGGCCAAGCAGAAAATCTGATCCCAGGCACCTAAGGAGGCGGAGGGACCCCTGCCCAGAGAACCCAGGCTCCCGCCTTCCTTCTCCTGTCCTCCCTGAGGATGGAGAGCACAAACCTGAAGTGGAATCTGCACGGATTGGACTTCGAGGTACAGCCTCTGAGAAGAAAGGAAAGGAAATAGTGTTTGTGGTCAGTGAAAGAAATTCTGGGGACAGTGGGGGCTCAGTGGGTTGCTTGAGGGAGGCTGGAGATGTTCCTCTGTCTCCAAACATGTATTTCATGGTGTGTCATGGTTTTAGGATCCCTAGAATTCCATTATTGCTGAGCTCATCCCTAGGTTAAACATTGCCCACTCTTGCATTCCGTTCTTTTCAAACTAGAGGAGTAACATATTAAGCCATGAATGTGTGAACTAATTTATGACAGGGTCTGGGGTGAGGCATGCTCAAAGCAGACAGAGGAAGGGCAGGAGAGGCCCAGGAAGGGGTAGGGGGAGGGTTGGGGGGTAGGGCATGATGCCTAAGGCAAACTTTGCCTGCTCTGGCTGGCTCTTGGTGATAATCTATTTAAAGGCCTCCCCTGGCTGTTCTCGTTGATGTAGATCCATTTGAGCAGTTTCAGGGCTGCAGTCTTTATTTAATGCAGCTCCGAGCCTGATGCGCAGGGCCCAGAGCTGAGCGGAGGCTGGCTCCTGGCAATGCTTAATAGCAAGGTGAGAACACGGAGCTCTTGAGTAGGGGAGGGGCGATGTCAGGCAGCAAGGGCTGGGCCGGCTGTGCTCCACAACCTGCTCCCTGCTGCTGCCGGGAGGATGGAGCAGGCTGGAGGTGGAAATTCCCACCCCGGAGTCAGTACTTAGGAGAAGCGAATCTCAATGTCAAAAGAGCTGGTGATTTGGTGGGATGGGAGAGGCTTTACTGAATAACGGCTGAGGATAAGCCAGCATGGCTTCAGCAGACAAGAAATATGTTAGCTCATGGAGCAGTCTAGCTTCAGGTACGGCTGAATCCAGGACTCCCTGTGAGAACATCTAATAGTTCCTGAGACCACATGCTTCCTGTTGAACACACTGCGGGAGCATGTCTGGGGCCAGGCATTCCCTGCAAAAGTCCCAAGGTCCTTTCTGATTGGTCTGGCTTGGGTCACATGACCCTTCCCTAAACCAAACACTGTGGCCAGGAGGATGGGATACACTGATTGTCTTGGCCCACTCCAAAGGACCAAGTGAAGTGGGGCGGGGGGTCAGTTCCATCCAAGCCTCACAGAGGACAGGAGGCCCCGGAGCGGGGCCGGCCTAGGAAGCAAGCAGACGCTGGCTCACGGCAACGCCGAGCCTATGTCCACACACCTCCTCCAACGTACCCTTCTCAGGTGCCTCTGCAGATACTTCTTCAGATCAGAGCGCTGAGGTAGAGGGACTTGCCCAACACCCAGAGGGGGATTCCAGCTAAAACAGAATCCAGATAAAAGATTCTATTTTATTCTAAGTTCTTTCCAGCGCCTCCTGGTCCAGCTGGCGCCGATCCCCTGTCCCACGTTCCCTGCCCCTGATATTCCAGAGTACTTGGACTCCTAGGTTTGGGACCTGAAAAGGATCTTAGAGTTTGTTGTCTCCAGTCTCTTTGAGTAATGCATCCAGGGCCGCACAGCCCACGAATAGCAGAACGGGGACTAGAATCCACATCTAATAGGACAGCTTGTCGCTTACCTTGTGTCTGCCTCACTGCTTGGGAGTCTGGTCTTAACTGTGTGGCCCTGGTCTCCATCTGCTTGCCAGCCTTAGTTTCCCACCTCCCCATGGTGAGGGTGTGAGGGTATCCCCGAGGGCCCCCTCGAGCTCCCCAGGCTCGGCCCCCGACTGATGGTCTGCGCTTTCCTGGGTCTCCACGCTGCCGCGGTTTGCATGTCTTACTCCTCCTTGACATCATTTTCTTTCTGGATAATTCTTTGTTCTAATTCTTTAGAGGCAATTTTCTTCTGTTACTTTATTTCTACAGTTAACACCCTCCAATTAATTTCATAGCTCTTGAAAGTTCTCACATAAGTTGCCCTCACAAACCCTTCCAGTTTAACCGTCGCGCGCAACAGCAGCATCTCCGACAACACAGTCATCTATTCACGCCTACTGCATCCGAGCACATCGGCTGCATTTGATCTTCATAATAACCTTAGGAGAGTAGCCTCCTTTTACAGAGAGGGAAAATTCAGACTCAAAGAGGTAAAGCAGTCTGCTCCAGGACTGTAGGACAGGCGGAGCTGGGATTTGAACCTCCACCTCCAGCTGCTGGCCTGAATCAACAGCAGCTCCAGATTCAGGGGGGAGCGCATGGTGGCTGTCAGCTCCCAGGTGCACATCTGTCCTACTGGGGTGGCCCCAGAGTGAACTTGGTGGCCCCGCTGGCTCTACCCCTGGCGATTCCCTGCAACCTGCCCCTGGATCCTACACGGAGAAGCTTCCCTGGCAGGCAGGAGGAAATGAAATCCAGGCGAAACACAGGGTCTCAGCGTCCGTGCACGGATGGGGAAAAGACAGTAGTGGTTACAGCATCTCTAGAGGAGAGGAGGAAAAAAAACCTAACACCAACTACATTTGCAGAGAAATAATAAATGATTTCAAATTCTATTTTCCTATCTCTCTCAGTACATCTCCCGGTGCTATTTTATCTAGTAAATAGGAGGCCTAGTTGTTATTCTCAATTATGATATTAATTCTCCCGGTGACCCTGGGCAACTTACTTCCCTTCTCTGAGCTGGTTGCTCTATCTATCACCACCCGCTCAAGGACAAAAAGATGTTCTCACAGGAAGGAAGCTCCCTGTGTCTGGAACAGGCCTGGGCCCTCATTACCCAGCAGGTGCTGCTGGTGTGGGCGCGGGTGGCCTGCAATGGGGGGACGGACCACAGTCCCCGATGCCTGCTCTCAACCTCTCTCTCCCTTTTCCCTAACCACAGACCTGACCCTCCTGACCGTGTTCGCACTTGTTAGTTCGCACAGATCCTTCTGCCAACCTCCCTGTCCTGTTAGATTCTGGAATTTTCCCCTGCCCTTTCCTCCCAGAGTTGGGGGAAGGGTAGCAGCAAACCCCAGCTGGGCGACAACTTCTGCCGCCATGTACTTGGTTCGATACTGTTTTCCTATTTTTCCAGCCATTTCCCTCCTTGGGGGGAAGGTTGCCATGGGCGATCGGCCCAGCCTGTGTTTACCTCCGCACTCTGCACCTCCTCTCCTGCATCCCGCAGGGGCTCCCCAGCCATCTGGAATGGGGCCCACAGCTCCCCTCTCCCCGACGTGCCAGCTGAGAAGGCCGGTTTGAGCACCGCGTGGGAGGCCCAAGCTTCCCGCCAACATGGCAACTGAATTTGGAAAACAGCTCATCACCAACGAAGAAAAAAAAAACACAAAAAACAAATAATGAACTGCAGAGACCCCAGGCTGGGGTTCGGCAAACACCGATGGAAACAAGTCCCCTGTGAAAAAGTCTAATGATTTTTGCTCTTGTTCAGAACCGAAGACTAACTCTAAAATATTGGTCGTCGGGAAAGAAAGGTTCTGGGTGGGGCCGCAAGCTAGTTCCAGCCCGCAGGAGACCCAGGGCTTTGCAGCCCGGGAGACTGAGCGCTCACACATACAAAGCGTACCTGCAGGACCCTGGCTAGGCAGTGCTGTGAGGCAGGCAGGACGCGTGGACCTTGGTTGCTGGTTTTAATGGAGAAGGAAGCTCAGACTCGGGGACATGACCATTTCTGGGCAGATCTGGGTCCTCATCTGGGATAGTCTGAGGGTCCCATCGTAGCTTAGGGAAGACTTCAGGTCATATTTGTACCAAATCCTCTCCTGAACCCTAGGGCGACAGTTACAATATTTAACAACCCGAGGTGCCAGGGCGCCGAGCCAGCGGGGCTGTGGCCAGACCAGCCACTGGATAGGGCAGGTCCCAGAGGCCCTGAAGGCTGGGGTTAGGGGCGGAGTGGCCAGAAGAGAGAAGCAGAGGCCCCCAGGGCCAGAGGCAGCAGCTACTCACTACCTGGGATGGAAGCGATTTAATATTTTAGCAGCTGGCTTGACCCACCAAGTGCCCCGGGTGGTTGTCAGTGCTGCTCCAACCAGCACCTGGCTATGACCCAGCACGCATCTTCCATAGCAGCGAAGTCAAACCTGCCTCGCTGTGTGGCTTCTGGGCCTCATTTCCACAGGCCTGGGGGGCCTCGGGGAAGGCAGGATGAGAGGCTCTGTGGTCATCTTCCGGTGCTCTGTGCAGTTAAGAGGACCCTTGTCCAGTGCTTGGCCTAGAGCCTGGCATGAGGCTACTGCTCAAGAAGGGTTCACTGCACTTAAAATTTCCAAACCTGCCCTTCTGCCTGCCCCTGCCCCTCTTGTGAGAAACGCGACCATCAGGTAAACAGGCAAGCATCTGCACATCCAGGCAGCGTACAGTGGCTGTGGCCACCACTGCCCCCCAGCCCAGGCCTCACTTCAGGAGCAGTCTCGCAGCCAGCTGGCGAAGCCCCGCACACAGGACAGAGTCCTTTCTTGGGACTACGTCTTGTATGAGAAGGCAAAGATGCCTTCACAACCTGGCTCATGCACCTGCTGAGCCCCCACCCCCCGCAGCTAGGATCTGGGGTCCTGGCCAGACCTCACACCCACCTAGGATGAGACAGCGTGTGGCAGAAGAAGGGACCCAGGCTTTTTGAAGGAAGCCCTTCCATAGC
Organism: Nomascus leucogenys; assembly: GCF_006542625.1. NCBI lineage: Eukaryota > Metazoa > Chordata > Mammalia > Primates > Hylobatidae > Nomascus > Nomascus leucogenys. The sequence goes on along the minus strand of NW_022095789.1, from coordinate 930,329 downwards.
AGAACCCTGAGTGGCATTGCGGTCTCCTGAGGAGCCGCCTGCTAGAAGCCTTCTCCTTTGAACTTGAGTCGTCTCCACCTGCGCTTTTCAGAGCCAGCCCTGTTCCTCTGCAGGAGGCTTGCTCCTCACCCCGTCGTGGGTCACTGCTGATGGGGACTGCATCGACTTCTGGGTGGTCCCAGCCAGCACAGGGAAAACAGGGAAGAACTTGACCAGATGTCTTTTCTTCCTCCCATCCACCAGGAAGCTGCGCAGAGGACTTTCAAATTCCATGGGCTGACAGCAGCCAGGCCTCCCAGCATGCATGAGCACCGGGGCCTCACAGAAGACTGGGAGGGAAGTGGGTTGGAGATCGGGGGCGGAGGAGGGAATGGTGATCTTGGAGGGAACATTACAGAGGTGGCTCCTCTGGTCTCTGGCCAGGACAACCACCTCCTCTCCCGGCTGCAATCAAAGAGTGGGTGGCCCTGTAGCTCCTGCATCAGAGGCACCTGGGCATATGCTTGTTAAACATGCAGACTCCAGGCGCCGCTTCTGTCCTGCCAAGTGAGCATCGTTGGGGCAGGGCCATGAAAATGACCTTTCAAAAAATGACTGCAGCGATCAATGCTCTTGCTTCGAAACAGTTGCGAACAACTCCCTTAGACTGAGATGTCATGCTTCTTGGGCCAGAATTCCCCTTCACTTCCTCCTCCCCTACCCCAGACTGTCTGGGCTTGAGTCCCATTCTGCCACTTAAAGCTGTGGGAGTTTGAGTATTTCCCATCCGCGCCTCAGCTGCCTCATCTGTGAAATGGGAGAGAAGTAGAACCCACCTCCCCTTTGAGCCCTGCTTTCAAGGGAGCAGAAGGCACCTTGCCTTATGGCTCCCTGAGAGCGGCTCTGATAGAAGCTGTTACAGAAGGGAACCTGTCCCTGCCTCACCCTGGTGCATGGGGTCATCAGGCACCAGGTGGTGGCATTGGTTGGGGTGAGAAAGGCTCTGCACCCCTAACACAAGGGCTCTAGACCTGGCTTCACCCCGTCACACCTGTATGATCCATTCTCAGTGCTGGGACACAGCTCTTCCAGACAAGCCAGGCCCCTATTTTCAAGGTGTCAGGACGCAGACAACAAACTCACAAACAAACCAGTGAAATGAACGGTGACAACTGTTGCAAAAGCAATTGAAAGACCCCAATGCCAAGTAACCGGCATGGTGTAAATAGTGGCAGAGTGTCCTGGGCAGAGAGAACAGCAAGTGCAAAGGTCCTGGGGCAGGAATGGATGCAGAGTGCTAAGGGGACAGAAAGAAGGCTGCTGTGCTGGAGTGTCCCCAGGGAGGAGCAGTGGGGGTGAGGGAGGGGGTGAGTTCAGAGAGGCAGCCTGGCAGATCTTGCAGGGCTTCTGGAGCTTATTCTAAGTGTGATGGGCAGCTTCTCCTAGCTGGGAGAATTAAATGGAGTAAATGAAGCACAGTGCTTGCACCAGGATTGGTGCTAGGTGACTGCTCTCTGTGTCCTCACCCCATGACAGACGCACCATGGCTGAGACATTAGGGTTACATGGTGACTTGGAGCCTCAGGTCCTGTAAGGAACTGCCTGGATGCAACTTCAGATCGTTGGGTGGGATCCATTCAAAGACGTCAGGAGGTGTTTATTCAGATCACTGGCTTCTCTCTGCACCGCCCCCCCACCCCGCCCCCAACCCCACCATCCCCCAACACGGGGCCACGGTAAAGCGGTTCATCTGTTTCCTCAAACCTGAAACACAGCCGGGCTTTTCAGGGCTCTAAGGCCCCCGAGTGTGGTGGGTGCCCCGGAGAAGGACAGGGCAGGGATGTTTGGGGGTCTGGCCCTCTCCCGCTTGCGGGTGTGGCTGGCGTACGCGTTGGGAGCGCCTGCTTGCCCCTCCTCCGGGGGGGGAAGGACTGGCCGTCGTCCCTGCCCCGGGGGTGCGGGTGCGCCGAGCCCTCGGGAGGCCTGGCTCGGGTGTGGGCTGCGGGGAGAAGGCGCGGGAAGGAAGGAAGGAGGCGAAGCGGTGCGGGAGGGAGGCGGCCGTTGCCATGGAAGGAGCTGCAAGGTATTCTGGGACCAGAATTCTCTCTGCAGAGGGCCGGGTGGGGGGCGGCCGGCTGGGGAAGGTGAGGGGAAAGCCAGTGCCATTCCTTTGTCCTTGGCGCTTCTCAGCCTCCCTGCAGACCGCGAGCGGAGCCCCCGCACCCCCGGGGCTGGCCCCTGGCCTCCCGCCCCAGCCCGGCCGGCGGCCCCTCCCTGCTCCGCTGTCCGCCTTGGGTACAGAAGCGGCGAGTGGCCCCTTTCCAGGAGGCCTGTTTACCCGCACGACAACAGCAAATTAGTGCGCTTAAGAGGCATTCAGCGTTTATCCCGGCAAACATGCGCGGCGCGAAGGGGGCCTGCGAGGCCTGCTCCCCGGAATCTGCTGAAATGGGGTCTGCTGTGCATCCTAATCGACTTCCTTCCACCCACCACATTAAATGCATTTAATCTACTCCTGCAAATGGCTAATTTTGAAAATCCGCTTATCAGAATTAGGTCCTCAACATCCATATTTATTTACTTTTCATTTTCATAATCTTTTTTTTTTTTTCCATGTGTGTGACTGAATTCCATTTACTATTGTCTGGCTCGCTCTCACACGTCCCGGGGGGCCGGGGCAGGGGACAAGGGCCAGGTTAGGAGCAAACTGGAAATGGAAACCTGGCAGGGATGAAAGGCATGGGCTCGGGATTTGAGGATTGGGAGGCTCTTCCCGGGTGGCAGCATCTTCAGGAAATCACCACGAGCTGAGGCTTGAGCAGAGCAGGATTAAAAAGGCGATGAGGAAGTCTTGCTGAATCCCAGGCGCCCGGGGCATGCCTGGCAGGAATCAGCAGCCGTGTCAGAAATGTGCAAGAAACTGGTTGGGATCAACTGTCTTCCCCGGCGCCCCGGTGCCAGGCTCCGTGCTAAGCGCTTCACGTGGACCAGCACTCATGCTCACGCCAGCTCTGCTCAGTGAATGCCAGGCGCGTCGCGCAGACAAGAAGACTCCTGCTGTGGCTTAGACCCACATTTACATCCAGACTGCACGTCCTCCTCTGCAGCATGTTGTCAGGCGTGCAAGGCACGTTTTTCCTATGAGTGTGTAAGAAACACAAGTTTGTGTGTGCAGGACTCAGGCCTGTGAGAAACACAGACTGAAGGGAGAGATGGGTGTTCAGAATCTGGAAGATGGCTCTCCAGGTCACAGCCTGTGCAGCCTCAAGCGTGGATTCTGCATGTGGCCTTCCTCACCACGTTTGGGCTCTGCAAGTTTGCTAACAGTGGCTACAGAGCTAGGAAGAGCCGCCAGGCCTCCTGGCCTCTAAAGGACTTAGCACTCAATGTTAATTTTGTTGTTGCCAGTCCCCTAATGAGCTGATTTGGCACACATCTAGAGCAAAAACCTGAATTTCACTTCGTTTAATTTACTTTCAACATTGGCTGGGCACCTCCTATTGGCCAAGTGATGTTCTGCAGAATACCTGGGTGGAAGGATAAATCCAATCTGTTTCTAGCCTTGGGAAGCTCACATTTACTGGATTTTACAAGAATGGCTCAGAACAACAAAGTGTTAACAGATGCATACCAGACAGTTTTATTCTCCCAAAGAACTGCTAAGTTATGTGGTAGCCATCTTAGATTTCCAGATCTAATGGGAATTCTAAAGCATAAGGCATTAATTACATCTTGGTGATTGAGATTAGGGCTGAATTGTCTGCAGACTTGAACTCAAACCTGCAGTTCTGCCACCTTCACTGTACGACCTTGGGCACATTGGACCCTCGGTATCATCTGTGTAAAGGGGGTTATATAAATATCTACCCATACGGCTCCGAAGATCTAAATTAATGCTGTAGGTGGAGCTTTTAGTGAGGTATCTGACAAAGGCCTACACCTAACAACTAAATAGTAAGCCAAATTATGATACAGAATCATTTACTCAATCAAACTCAGCAAATAGAATTCAAAAACAGACATAAACATTGATCCAGTGTTTTCCAACATTCTGAGTATGTTCGTGAGGCACCTGGAACGCTAACGAAGCAGTCAGTGGGTCTTCAGGCCCTGCTGCCAGGTGCTGGCTGAATGGCAAGGTGGACCAATGGTTTACTGGGACCCTTCCCTCGTTTCTCTAGCCCCCACCTTTTCCCCTTTCGACTTCCTGCCTCTCTGTAGAATTATACGATATGCCAAAGTAAATTCCCTCAGACTTGCAAATAGCCTATACTTAATCCCCCCCACCCCGCCCACCTGAGGATAAAAACTCCATGCAGAAGACGAAATTTCCTCCCATCCCGTGTTAGGGATGTGTGGGCGCATGTCTGCAGGAAGGGGAAGCCGTGGGAGTGTGTGTGTGTGTGTGTGTGTGTGTGTGTGTGTGTGTGTGTCGATGCAGGAAGGAAGCGGGCGGGTGTGTGCGCAGGGAGACACCTGTGGGTGTGAGCGTGGGGATTTGTGAATGAACGAGCCTGTGTGTGTGCGGGGACTGGGTGTGTGGAAGGGGCGGTAGCCCAGAGAAAACCCAGCTCCTCCAGCACTCACCCTGGATCAGGACCCCTTCCATCTGAGGGAGTAAGGTGGGTGGAGCGGGCCATTGGGACGGTTCATGCTCTCTAAGGCAAGGTCAGAGAGAGAGACTGCAGGACCAAGGGCCCAGATGGGCAAGAGAGTGGAAGGTCGGCCACCAGGCCATGTGGGGTGTTCTGGGTGGATTTGAGTGTGTGTTTCCCAGGCGGTGGATGTGGACTGGCTTTGGAGATGGGCGAGCTGGCAGGTGAGGGGGCAGAGCTGAATGGATACCACAGAGGATGACCCACTCGGGATTCTGCCAGCCGTGTCTGGGGCTGCAGGCACAGTGGTTCCAACAGAACAGTGGGGGGTCGACAGAGGTCACAGAGGGAAGGGAAAACAGTCCCAGAGAGGGGGTGGGCTCTGTTCTCCGACTGAGGAGGCTGGGAAGGGAAAGGCGGGAGCAGGGTGAGGGTCTGCAGCAACGGAGCGGGCAGGCATACCAGGTCATCACAGTATTGTTTGTTGATTTTGAAAGCTGAGTTGCATTTGAAAGATGAGGTTATGTGCCCGTGTAAAGAAGCAGCTCCCGTATTAGTAGAAGACACCAAAGCTGGAAAAGGAGGGTCTCCCAGTGAGAGCGGGCAGCCAGAACAGGAGGCTCTGCCTGAGACCCCCCGACTTTCGCATCTCCCTTGAGGAAGAGACTTCAGTTCTTGTCCCCACGAGCATGGGAGTCTCCCAAGACACAGCTTGTTGCTCTAAGGCTCTGGCTCAGGCAGAATGAAAACCTCCTCTAGGTTCCTTTAGCAGAGGAGGGCCAAATTTTGTTATTTTTATTTTTATTTTATTTTATGTATGTATTTATTTTTTGAGACAGAGTCTTGCTCTGTCACCCAAGCTGGAGTGCAGTCGCGTGATCTCGGTGTGTATGTGTGTCAATGCAGGAAGGACGATCGCTCACTGTAATCTCTGCCTCCTGGGTTCAAGCAATTCTCCTGCCTCAACCTCCCGAGTAGCTGGGATTACAGGCATCCCACCTGTACAGCCACCATGCCCGCTAATTTTTGTATTTTTAGTAGAGATGAGGTTTTGCCATGTTGGCCAGGCTAGTCTTGAACTCCTGACCTCAGGTGATCTGCCCGCCTCGGCTTCCCAAAGTGCTAGGATTACAGGCGTGAGCCACCGCACCCAGCCCCCAATTAAAACAAAAAAATTGTTTTGTGCACGTGCGTGTGCACACACAGACACTCCTGCCTCTCGTTTGAGCCTTTGGGAGCCCTAAGAGCTTCTTTCCCTCATCCATTCTGCCCCACTGTATTTCTTGGCCAAGTCATTTTTGCTCGCAAAATGACAGAAAACGCTTTCCAAATGGCTTATGCAAAAAAGGAAATGTGTTGGCTTGCGTAATTAAAAAGTCCCAGGGTAGTCTTCAGGCACAGCGGGATCCAGGACTCAAATGGGGTTTTCAGGACCCAGGTTCTCCCTCTCTTTGGTGCTGTTGGACCAGTTTCAATCTCAGGCTGGGCGTGGGGAACATCGGAAGCTCTGCACTCCCCACTGTGGCAGCAAGATGGCTGCTACACCTCGCACTCCCCTCCTGTTGGGGCCAACTTTGAAAGGAAGAGCAGAGGCTGATGGAGAATGTCTTGGCTACAACTGGACCAGGGACCCCTTTGCAGGCCAATCACTCTGCCAGGGGTACGAAATGGTGATCTTCTGGGGCCCCTGCCCACCCCCAGAGCCCAAAGTGGAATATGAGAGCAGGTGAAGGACAGTGGATGGCCAAACCTAGATGCCACTGCAGCCACGGAGGACACGCTCAGGACACCAGGCACCGATGGGGCCACCACCCAGGGTGTGCAGCCTCTCTCGTCACACTCCTCTCCTTTCCCAGGCAGCTGGTGAGGCAGTGGGGCCTCTGACTGGGAACCCAGCTTGTTTGTTACAACTCACATATGATGAAGGGAAAAAGGAAAGGTGAGAAGAAAATGCAAGAGGTCGGAAAATGGTCCTGTGGGCAGCAGTGGCCATTTGTCATTTTCTGGCTGCTTAGAGTCCACCCCTTTCATGCATATCACCCCAAATCTCCCTCTAGATCTGCATAACCCAGCCACCCACCTCCCAGGGCAGAAGTGAAAGCACCAGACTCCCCCTGCTGCACTCCAGATGCAGCCAGGGTGGAGGTGTGCAGCCTGAGCGCTCCCATCTGATGCCTGCTCCTGGGATGCTGACTCTGGAGCGGGCATCTCAGGGCCCACAGGAGGGCCTGCCCCACCTCTCCCTGCTCTGGCCACAACAACCCCCAGACAGGGATGTTCTGACTTCCTCTCACTCCCTGCCCATCTCCAGGCCTGGTTTCTCAGCTTCCTCCTGATTTAGGGAGGCCCCAACAAGCACCCAAGAGTGTCCTTTTCTTCCATTTGCCTCACAGCATCCTCTTGACATTCACAAAACTCAGGTTTCTGTCCAGCCAGGGCTAGCTCACTCCCAGGGCACCAGCCGTGTCCACTCCAGGCCTGTCTAAGAGGAGGCTACACCCAGCCTCAGAGGTGAGAGCATTTCACCACCCCTTCCCCGGGCACTCCCTTCTGGCCCTCACGGGACCCCCGTGGAGGTGGCCGCTCTCAGACACTGTGACGCCCTCAAGGGCAAGGTCAGAGAGCCTCTTTCAAGGACCTTCCCCTCTCTGGACCTTGCCGACAGTCCTAGTTTCTAGTCTGAGTGATGGGCTCGTTCCTGACTCATTGGTGGGAGCCTGGCAAGGTGCTCGGTGAATGAGCTCACTCACGTTGACGTTTCAATCAGCATGTTTATCTCCCACCCACCCACCCCTGCGCTAACCGAATTTTTTCTCCTGCCCTGAGGGTGTCTTTCCTCTCCCAGCCTCCACACCATGCATGACTCACTTGCTGCAGAATCAGGCATTCAGGCTGCAGAGGCTCAGCGTCAAGGCTCAAAAGCCTCTGGAAGCAGATGCCAATGGATGTGGGGGGGGCTCACGTTCGCAGACAACATGCCCAGCGGGGGCTGGGGGAGACGGCAGGTGGGACGGCTGGGAAAGTCGTGTGCCCCATTTCACCCCAGCACCCCCTTCCTTTTTTCTCCTCCAGGAGCACCACCAGGTGGTCATCTGGAAACTGAGTCTCTCTGAGTGGCCTCTGTAGTCACCAATGATCACAAACGGCCAGCGGTCACTCATTTCCCATCAGCGTTCTGGATAGGAGTGATGCTGCCCCTGGAATCGTAGCCTAATCTGACTCAGGCCATCCTTGGGGTGGGACATGTAGAAGGCGACAGGGCATAAGGACAAGGAGAAAGCCTTGTCCTGCCCCAGGCTGCGTGGGAACCACTGTGAAATCGCCTACAGGGCATAGCACCTGGCCACAAAGCCAGAGTCAGCCCTACCCATCTAGGGAAATGGTGGGCTCCCTTTGAGACCAACATCCATTTCCTGACTCTGGGGGTTACCCCATAGATGATCCCGCAGGATTTGACAGTGCGCTCATGGTGTGGCTCAACAGATTCACATTCACCTTGCTCAAGGCCCCTGCCCCTGGAGTGAGACTGTGCCTGTTTATCAGTGGATGGGCGCGAGCTGCAGTGAGTGTGGGGGGCCAGGTTGCTCCCCGGAGGAGGGAAAGGTTCCAGAAGGGACAGCACAGACACTGAGCCCCTGTGGTCCAGGAAGCTTTTCCGGGAAACTCCCAGGCCAGAGGTGTTCAACTCTGCCGCCCAAAGCATCTCAAAGATGCGCTGGAGTTTCCCAGAATGAGATCAATTTGTCCACCAGACCACAAGCTCCCTGTGCGTGCTTTATCTCACCAGTGGCAGCCCAGGGCCCCACGGAGAACTGCCACTCAGTAGGTCTTTGTTGATATTTGCTGAAGAAACAAGTCTGCCCCTAAACAGAGAAGGTGGCAAGGTAGTACTTTCTGGCTTGGAGATTATGTATGAGTTGATTGGTCACGTCAAAAGTCAAAATTAAATCTCTCCAGGTGCCACAGTTAAAAGGACCCAATGATGTCTTGGTCTAGTGATTTCCTTCGTGAAAACAGCTCTAAAGCGTTATCTATTTTTCTCTCAGAGCTCACTTTAAATGTGTTCCACTTTGGACTTTATAATTTATTTTAGGGTTCCCACGGTATCTTTGCTCTCTGAGACTTGCAATGGCTCTGGGCTAACAGCAATAGCCAACTTCAGAAGGGGAAGGAGAAAGGCTCTGCGTCGCAGATCGCAGCCTCCAAAAGGGGAACGTTTTCCAGAGACCTCCGGTGGTGGCTCCGGCAAAGTTCCCTTCTGTCTGGGGACCATCTCAGGCCCCCTTTCATCCAAGGAAGCAAACATTTCTGCACAAAAACAACCCCCAGCCACAAAGCCAGAAGCTTTCTGAGCATGTGGATCAGTCAGAATGCCCCAGCAGTAATGAGTAACGTTGAATAATGCTCGAGCAAAGTTTCCCAGCAGCTGAGCGGAGGCCCTGGGTTCGCTGGGTGCACTGCAGGCCCTTGGTCCTGGCCCCAGGGCTGCTCGTGGAGGATGGAGGAGCATGTAAACAGCACTTTGAGCGATCGTCGCTGTTCCTTTGTGTTCCTCTGTATCCGAAAAAATACTCAAGCACAGCAAACCTGTGATTTCTCCAACATTCTTATTCAAGATGAGGAGAAGCTAGGTATTTAAATGAACCAAAACAAGTAAGTAAATAATAGTGCGTGTGGTACATGGATATAGCGAAAATCATGAGTGTATCATGTGAAAGACTAAAGTTTGGGAGGTGTGGCTTTTTGTCACATTGCTGCGGTCCTCAGCATGAAAGCACACACACTCTGAGCTCCCCGCTCCTGCCTTCTGTGATCAATGTTTCTGAAGCCCATGGGCAGCCAGAAATCAGAGTACAATAAATATGTGCAATGGAATGTGGAGGGAGGGTGCCGTGAGGATGTTTTTTGGTCTCAGTAACAATTTTTTCTTTGGTCTCATCTACAAAGTAGAAGGTCACTAATCCATGAATTACAGATCAAAAGGAAACTTTGAGACCATGTGATGAAATCAAGCCCTCTCACCCTATTTCACAGACGAGGAGACTGAGTCCCAAAGGAGAAGGGGACTTGCCTAAGATTATACAGCAAGTGAGAACTGGCCCTAGAAGGCAATTTTTAGATCAAAGACAACAGCCTAAATTCCTGAACGTGTAACACAGCCTACAAATCAATAAGAAAGATCCAGTCGAAAAACGGGGTGAGGATTTCAGAGAAAATACAAACATCATCTAAATACCAGAAAAGATGCTTAACTCCGGGCATAATAGACACACACATTAAAATTATACTGACACATCTGCTTCTAGCTATGATGGACTAGCCTGCATCAGACCAATCACTCTGCTGGGAACAATTCGGAAGGCTGGATGAAATATTACAGAAACAGCTGTTTGAAGATACTGGAGAGGTACCAAGGCTCCAAGATCCCAGAGAGGAGGGACGCTCACAGAGGGGAGCCGGCTGTTCAGCAGAGCTCTGTCCCCTGCAGCGTTTGCCACTTCTGAGCAGTGCCTGAGAGGCTGAGAAGCACTTTAGCCATCTCATGGGGCTGGGGAGACAAAAACTGGAGTCCAGGGCTCTTGAGAAATAAGGACCTTATCTATATCCCCATGTTCAGAACAGCACGACAAAATAGCTTAAAGGCAGAAGCAACTCAAGCGCCCATCGACAGATGAAAAAGGATAAACAAAATGTGGCATATACACTCAGTGGAACATTACTCAGCTTTAAAAAGGAAGGAAATTCTGACACACGGTACGATGTGGATAAACCTAGACAACATTATGCTAAGTGAAGTAAGCCAGTTGCATGAAGACAAATACTGCATGATTCCACTTATGTGAGATACTCAGAGTAATCACCTTCATAGAGACAGAAAGTGGAGTGGTGGTTGCCAGGGGCTTGGAGGAGGTGGAATTAGGAGTTAGTGTTTAATAGGTGTGGAGTTTCAGCTGGGGATGATGGAAAGAATTCTGGAGATGGATGGTGCTGATGGCTGCACAACAATGGGAAGGTACTTAATGCACTGAGATACACACTTAAACAGGGTTAAGATGGTAAATCTTATGTTACGCGTATTTCAGAAAAATTTTTCAAAAAGCAAGAACATTGGTAAATAGCCTAGGCTTTCATCTGGGACCCCAAAGCACTATACCCTACAAGTAAGTGAACCAGAACGAAACCGGCCCTTTCAGGGACTGCAGGTCTGTTTCAAATCATCTTAATTCCTGATTGGATAAATGCAATTTAAGATTGATGGTGCCCCTGGCTTAGCAGAAGTTAAAGTAAATCCTCCCTGGAGGAGGATAACAGCATCCAGAGCCTCAAATTACCTTTTCCATGTTCGTTTATTTTGTCTGAAATTCAGTGAAAAACAGAAATGCAGAAATACAAGAACGAGATGAAAACCAGGAGAAAAATAACACATTACAAACATATCCACGTGGTCTCAGATATTCAAGGTACCAGAGTTGGCCTTTGAAATAAATGTAATTAATATATTCAAGAAGCTAGATAACAAGAAGGGAAATTTCAGCAGAGAACTGGAAACTATTAGAAAAAAGAATCAAATGGAAATTCTAAAAATAAAAAAGGGGGTGATAAATTTGACAGAAGATGTGTAAGATCTGCACGTGTAAAACTCAAAACATTGCTGAGAGAAATTAAAGGAAATACAAATAGAGAAATACATTGCGTTCATGGATTGGAAGATTCAATGTGGTTAAGATGTTGATTCTCCCCAAACTCATCTACAAATTCAATGCAAAAACAATTTTTTTTTTTTTGGTGGAGATGGACAAGCTCATTCTAAAATCTCTATGGAATGATGTAGAATAGCCAAACATTTTGAAAAAGAAGAATAAGATGGGGAATTTACACTACCTTATTTCAAGACATTATTAAAGCTACAATAGTCAAGACAGTGTGATATTGGCATAAAGATAGACATCTAGATCAATGGAACAGAAGAATGATTCAAGAAATAGACCACAGCTGTTGATTTTTGAAAAAGATACCAAGGCAATTAATGAAGAAAGGATATTCTTTTCAACAACTGATGCCAGAACACTTGGATAAACATATGCAAAAAGTTAAAAATAAAATTTAAAAGAAATCTTGACCTTATCTCACACCATATACAAACTGAAATGGTCTATGATCCTTGAAATTAGGATTTACGATCCTCATGAAGTAGACCTAAAAAATTAGGTTTATGGTCCTTGAAGTGGATTATAGACCAAAATGTAAAAGCAAAGCTATAAAACTTCTAGAAGAAAACCTTAGCGATCTTGGGTTTGGTAAAGATTTCTTAAATATGACAAAAACAATGACGTATACAAGAAAAGTAATAAACTGGACTTCACTAAGCTTAAAATATTTACTCTTTAAAGGACACTATTCTGTTTGGCAGTTTCTTAAATATATACTTGCCATATGACTTAGCAGTTCTTCTAGAAGAAAAGATGTGTTCACACAAAGACTTGCATGTGATTGCTAATGACAACATTAATTATAATAGTCAAAAACTGGAAACCATTCAAATGTCTATCAAATGGTAAATTCATAAGCAAAGTATGGTATATCCACATAATGGAATACTACTCAGCAGTGAAATGAGTTACTGATAGATGTGACAAGATATAGATGAATCTCAAAAACATTATGCTAAGTGAGAGAAGCCAGACACAAAAGGATATATGTGTATATATTTTTAGAGACAAGGTCTCACTCTGTTGCCCAGGCTGAAGTGTAGTAGCTCACAATAACCTTGAACTCCTGTGCTTAAGTGATCTTCCCACCTCGGCTTCTTGAATAGCTGGGACTACAGGTGTGCCCCACCATGCCTGGCTAATTTTTCAAATTTTTTGTAAAGACAAAGTCTCACTATGTTGCCCAGGCCCAAACTCCTGCCTCAAGTGATCCTCTTGCCTTGGCCTCCTGAGTCACTGGGATTACAGGTGTGAGCCACCACACTCAGCCTGTATGTTTATATACATATGTATATATATATATATATATATATATATATATATATATATATGTATATATATGAAATTTCTAGAAAAGGCAAAACTATAGATCTAATAAGCATATCAGTGAGTGCCTGAGGCCCATGTTGAGAGTAAGGCATGACCATAAACAGGCACAGGGGAACTTTTGGGGGTAGGGAAAGTGTTCTAAAATGGTATTGTGGTGATAGGTGAACAGTCAAATTATTTACTAAAAATCATTGACCTGCACGCTTACAATGGATGAATTGTATAATGTGTAAATTAGACTTTGGTAAAGCTGTTAAAAGTGGGAGGAAAAGACAGTGTTAAAAAATTAAAAGGCCAACCGCAAACCTGGGGAAAGTATTTGCAAAATATGTATCTGACAAAGGACTTGTATCTAGAATAGACTGAGAACTATTACAGCTCAATAAGAAGATGATAAACAACCCAATATGTTAAATGGGCAAAATATTTGTTCAGACACTTCACCATAGAAGATAAATGGTTGTCAAATAAATGCAGAAAGGACACCCAACAACATTCATCACTAGGGAAATGCCAATTAAAAAACCACAATGAGATTCTACCATCCATCCACTAGAATGACTAATATTAAAAACATTGATCACACCAAGTGTTGGTGAGGATGTGGAGCAACTAGAACTCTGACACAGACTCATCCATGAATGTTCATAATAACGTCATTGTTAGAGCCAACATCTGTAAAACTCCAGAGGCTCAACATCATCAGGCAGTGATAAATGAATTGTAGCGTGCCATGCAATAGAATACGACTCAGCAATAAAAAGGAAGGAACTGTTGATATAACAGCATGGGTGATGCATATTGATGCAACATATGGGTGAATCTCAAAATAATTATGCTGAGTTAAAAACAAGCCAGACCAAAAATAAATACCTACTGTATGATTCCATTTATATAAAATTCTAGAGAATGCAAATGAATGTATAGTGATAAAAAGTAGATCAGTTGTTGACTAGGGAGAGAGGACAGGGAGGGACAGATTAAGGATATGAGGAAACTTATTCATTATAGCAATGGTTTCACAGGTGAATGCATATGTCAAATCTGATCAAGGTGCATACTTTAAATATGTGCAGTTTTTGTCCCTCAATTATGATTTAATAAAGCTATTTAAAATGGGAAACATAACGTTAAACACAGTAACTAAAAGTAAGAACTAAATAATGGGTTAAGAAACCATTGAAGTCACCTTGTAAGATAGATCAGAAAGAAATATCTTACATTGCATCAGAAGAAAATGTAGAATGGAAAATACATAAAAGAATAAGAAATAGGCCCGGCATGGTGGTTCAGGCCTGTAACCCCAATGCTTTGGGAGGCCCCGGTGGGAGGATCGCTTGAGGCAAGGAGTTCCAGACCAGCCTGGGCAACATAGTGAGACCTCATCGCTACAAAAAGTAAAAAAATTAGCCAGGTATGTGGTGTTGTGCACCTACAATCCAAGCTACTAGGAGGCTGAGGTGGGAGGATCCCTCGAGCCCAGAAGTTCTAGGCTGCATTGAGCTCTGATTGTGCCATTGCATTCCAGCCTAGGTGACAGAGTGACACCCTGTCCCCCCCCCCACAAAAAAAAAGAAAGAAAAAGGAAAAAAAAAACAGAATAAGAACTATATGGGTCATGGTGAAAGGGCTAATATGACATGTAACTGGAAGCCGGGAAGGGAAGGAAAGAGAAGACAGAAGAGAAAGAGAAGTAAATAATATTGGAAAAGACAATGGCTAAGAATTTTCTTAAAAGCATATATAACATGCATTGGGTGCGGTGGCTCACGCCTGTAATCCTAGCACTTTGGGAGGCCGAGGCGGGCAGATTGCCTGAGCTCAGGAGTTCAAGACCAGCCTAGGCAACATGGTAAAACAGACTCTACTAAAAAAAAAAAAAAAAAAAAAAAATACAAAAAATTAGCCAGATGTGGTGGCACGCACCTGTAATCCCAGCTACTCAGGAGGCTGAGGCAGAAGAATCGCTTGAACTGGGGAGGTGGAGTTGCAGTGAGCCGAGATCTTGCCACTACACTCCAGCCTGGGCAACCGAGCAAGACTCTGTCTCAAAAATAATAATAATAATAATAATAATAGCATGCCACAAATTCAAGCAGAGCTAGAAAACCACACCTAGACATACCAATTTAACACTATTGAAAATCAAGGACAAAGGGAAAATCTTAAAAGCAGCCAGAGATAAAATGCCAATTGCTTCCAAACGACAGCAGTAAGACTGATAATTGATGTCTCAACAGAAGTAATGAGATCAAGAAGACATTGGACTGATAACTTGAAAACACTGGAAGAAAAGAACTTCCAACCTCAAATTCTACTGAAAATATTTTTCAAATAATAAAAAGATATTTTCAGCTATCAAAAACTAAGATCATTTATTACTAACAGATGCATACTGAAGCCAATACTAGCAGGGGTTTTTCAGGCAGAAAGAAAATGACCACAGTTGGAAACATCAAGCTGCAAGAAGGAAAGAAAAATAACAGAAAATGTTAATATAAGGGTAAATGAAATTATTATTGACTATATAAGACAATAAAAATGTATTTTAGGGTTTAAAATCAAATGAAAATACAAAATGACAACAGCATAAAAGGTGGGAGAGGAGTAAATAGAACTAAGTGTTATAAGGTTCTTATGACTCTGGGAAGGGATAAAATTATTAATTTATATTCAACTTGAATAAGCCAAAGATGAAATTTTAGACTAATTGCCAAAGCTAATAAGCTAATAGACAAAGAAAATGGAATAAAATAAGTATTTGATTGATACAAAAGAAGGTAAGGGACAGATGGGACAAATAGAGAACCAATCATAAGGTGGTAGATTTAAATGCAAATATAGAAGTAATTACACTAAATGTAAATGAACTAAGTATTCCAATTAGAGGACAGATATTATTAGATTTGATTTTTTAAGTTCTTTATGTTATTTACAGAAAATAAGCTTCCAATATAAAAAGGTGAACATAAAAAAAATTTACAAAGAAACTACTAAAAACAGCAAAAAGTTGAGGTAGTTACATTATTATCAGATAAAGGGGGCTTCAAAGCAGAATATTTAGTTAGATATAGTGAGAGACATTTCTTAATAATAAAGGTTAAATCCACTAGGAAAATAGAATAATTCTTTATATATTTTATATTTCTAATTACATAACCTCAACATATATAATTAACTGAGTAGAACTAAATGGAGTGATAGAGGAATTCACAATTATCATCCAGGGATTTTAATATAGCCCTCTCAATAATGTTTAGGACAGACCAAAAAATCAGTGAGGATATAGAATATTTGAATAATATATATAACACATTTGGCCTAACTGACATATACAATACACTGAGCCCCACAACTTCTGATATACATTTTGTGTGTGTGTGTGTGCACATGGAACATTTATCAAAATGAACCATATCTTGGCCTTAAAGTAAGTCTCAACAAATTTCGTAAGATTGAAATTCTTGACCATAGGAGTTAGGCTAAAAAACAATTTTTAAAAAACTTTTTAAAACCCAAATGTTTGGAAATTATAAACTCTCCTTCTAAATAGCCTCAGTTCAACATTAAAATAATCATGAAAATTGGAACGCATTCCTCAAAGAGCTAAAGGCAGAACTACCATTTGACCGGCAATTCTATTACTGGGTACGCACATTGCAGCACTGTTCACAATAGTAAAGACATAGAATCAACATAAACTCCCATCAGTGACAGACTGGATAAAGAAAATGTGGTACACATACACCATGGAATATTATGCAGCCATAAAAAAGAACAAGATCAGATCTTTTGCAGGAACATGGATGGAACTGGAGGCTATCATTCTTAGCAAACTATACAGGAACAGAAAACCAAACACAGCATGTTCCCACTTATAAGTGGGAGCTAAATGATAAGAACTTATGAACACAAAGAAGGAAGCAACAGACACTGGTGTCTATTTGAGCAGGGAGGGTGGCAGGAGGAAGAGGAGCAGAAAAGCTAACTCTTGGGTACTAAGCTTAATAGCAGGGTGATGTAACAGTATGTACAACAGGCCCCTGTGACACATGTTTATCTATGTAACAAACCTTCACATGTACCCCCAAACCTAAAATAACAATTAAAAGGAAAGAAAAGAAAATTAGAAAGCATTTTAAGCAGAATGATAATGAAAACACAAGATATTAAAACCTGTGTGGGTACAGCTACAGTCATGCTTAGAGGTAGCATTTAAAAAGGAAGAAGACTGAAAATAGTAAGATGTAAAAAGAACAGCATATTTATCCCTTAAAGAAACTTAGAAGAAAAAAATAAGAGCAGAAATTAATAAAACAGGAAAGAAACAACAGAGAGGATCAGTTAAGTCAAATGTTTTCTTAAAGAGGAATAAAAGTGATAACCCCTAGAAGACTGATTTTTTTTTCTTTTTCTTTCTTTCGACTTTTCTTTCTTTCTTTTTTTTAGACAGGGTCTCTTGCAAAGACTGCAGGCTGGAGTGCAGTGGCACAGTCATAGTTTACTGTAACCTTGACCTCCTGAGCTCAAGTAGCCCCCCTGCATAGCACATAGCTGGGACTACAGGCCCACACCACTGGCTAATTTTAAAATTTTTTATAGAGACAAGGTCTCGCTATGTTGCCCCGTTTGGTCTCCAACTTCTGGCCTCAGGCAATCTTCCTGCCTCAGCCTCCTAAAGTGTTGGGATAACAGATGTGAGCCACCATGCCTGGCAAGACTGATTTTTAAGAGACAGCAAGATAAGGCACAACTAGCTAATATCAGAAATGAAAAGAGGAACATCATTACAGCTCCCACATATATTAAAAATAAGAGGATATTATGAATAACTGTATGCCAGAAAATTTGAAATTTTAGATAAAATAGGAGAATTGCTAAACACAACTTGCCCAAACTGATAGAAGAGACAGAAAATCTGAAAATTCTTCTATCCATTAAATAAATTATATTTGTAGCTAAAACCCTTCCCACAAAGAAAACCCCTGCGCCAGTATGTCTTCATTGAATAATTCTTCCAAACAGATAAGGAAGAAATATCACCAATCTTATATATAGTTCACCAGAGAATAGAAGAAAAGAAATAATTGCCAATTATTTTATATAAAGCCAGTATAGTCTTCATATTAAAACTTGATTATGAAAAGCATAAGAAAAGAAAATCTGTCTTATGAACACAGCAATCTCTTTCACAGACATATACTCCTGAATAAATTATTAGTGAACTGAATCCAGAAACACAGAATAATGCATCACCACCAACTTGGGTTTATTCAAGGAAAGCAAGGCTGGCTTTAAAAAAAAAAGAAGGGTGTAATTTCCCACACTAACAGAATAAAGGCTGAAATTGTGTAATCATCTCAACAAATGCAGAAAAAACGATTGATAAAAATCAACACCCATTTACAACTTTAAAAAGCTCTTAGCAAACTAGGAATCGACAGAAACGTATTTAATATGACAAAGGTTATGTATAAGACATGTATAGCATATATCATGTTTAATGGTGGATATTAAAAGTTTTCTGCCTGCAATTATGGATGAGACAAGGATGTCTACTTTCTCCACTTCTTTTAAATTCTTACCCACTGTACTGGAGGTCCTGGCCAGTGCAATAAGGCAAGTAAACAAAATGGAAAGGAAAAAATAAATCTGTCATTTTTCATAGATAACATGATTATGTATTTAGAAAATCCACAGGAAAATATCAGAATAAAACTTCCATGCTGAAATCTACTAAACATTATTGAGAGAAATTAAAGAAGACCTAAGTAAATGGAGGGATACAATGTTTGTAACAAGAAGGACTCATTATTATAAAGATGTCAATTCCCCCAGAATTGACCTGTAGATTCCATGAAATCTCAATAAAAATCTACAGGGTGTGTGTGTGTGTGTGTGTGTGTAAATTGACAGGCTAATTTTAAACTTTATATAGAAACATAAAGTGTGGAAAATAGTCAAAACAATCTTGAAGACAAAACAAGTGAGAGGACTTATACTATCAGATACCAAAACTTAGTATAAAGCTACAATAATTTTAAAAAGTATAATATTGGCACAAGGGTAGACAATGGGCCAGAATGAAGTCCAGAAACAGATACACACATACAGGTGAGGATTTGAGTTTTTTACAAAGTTGATATGACAGAGTGGTGGGAAAGGATGAGCTCATCCTTTAATAAAAAAGATCTTCTTTTTTTTTTTTTTTTTTTTGAGACAGAGTCTCGCTCTGTCGCCCAGGCTGGAGTGCAGTGGCACAATCTTGGCTCACTGCAAGCTCCACCTCCTGGGTTCATGCCATTCTCCTGCCTCAGCCTCCCAAGTAGCTGGGACTACAGGCGCCTGCCACCACGCCTGGCTAATTTTTGTATTTTTAGTAGAGACGGGGTTTCACGGTGTTAGCCAGGATGGTCTCAATTTCCTGACCTCATGATCTGCCCGCCTCGGCCTCCCAAAGTAGTGCTGGGATTATAGGCGTGAGCCACCACGCCCGGCCAATAATAAAGATCTTCAATAAATGGTGCAGGGTCAGCTGGATATTCACATGGACAAAATCAGTCTTAGCTCTTATCTTACGCTATATGAAAAGCAAAATAATAAAGCTCCTAGAAAATAACATTGGAGAATATCTTTGTGACATTGGGCAGGGCAAACGGTTATTATATAGGATATAATGGCACTAGCATCAAGAAAAGTATTGATAAATTGGACTGCATTAAAATCAAGTACTTCTATCCATCAAAAGACATTATTCATACACAGCTGGGCACGGTGGCTCATGCTTGTAATCTCAGCACTTTGGGAGGCCAGGGAGGGTGGATCACTTGAGGTCAGGAGTTGGAGACCAGCCTGGCCAACATGGTGAAACTCTGTCTCTACTAAAATACAAAAATTAGCCGAGTGTGATAGTGTGGTAATGTGAGACTCTGTCTCAAAAAAAAAAAAAAAAAGAAAAGACTATTAATACAATGGGCAGTCAAGCCCAGAAAGTGAAAGATATCTTCTGTACATATCACTTACAAAGCAAGACAGAAAGTCTCACTCTGTCGCCCAGGCCAGAGTGCAATGGCACTATCTCAGCTCACTGCAACCTCCGCCTCCCGGGTTCAAGCCAGTCTCCTGTCTCAGCCTCCCAAATAGCTGAGATTACAGGAGTGCACCACCATGCCTAGCTAATTTTTTGTATTTTTAGTAGAGACAGGGTTTCACCATGCTGGCCAGACTGGTCTCGAACTCCTTACCTCAAGTGATCCACCCTCCTCAGCCCCCCGAAGTGCTAGGATTACAGGTGTGAGCCACCACGCCAGGTCACCTACAAAAGACCTATATCCAGTACATACAAAGAACTCCAACAAATCAATAAGTAAAGGAAGATTCAACAGAGAACTGAGTAAAAGATTTGAACAGGCATTTCATAAGAAAGACTCTCTATACACATATGAAAGGCCACTAACCTTCTTTAGTCATCTGGGAAATGCAAATTAAAACCACCTTGAGATAACTACTCCAAAAGTTAAAAAGACCCATTTTCACATATGAAAGGGCGCTAACCTTCTTCAGTCATCTGGGAAATGCAAATTAAAACCATTTGAGATAACTACTCCAAAAGTTAAAAAGACTGGCATTTTCAAGTGTTCATGAGGATATAGATCTTGTGGAATTCTTATCACAGCAAAATTGTAAATCAAAAAACTACTTTGGAAAACTGCGTAGCATTACCTACTAAAGCAGAAAACACAGCATTATCTACTAAAGCAGAACACATACTAAAGTAGAACACAATTCTACTTCTAGATGTTTCCCCAACAGTCATGAGTATATATTGGACCAAATGACAAGTACAAGTATGTTTACTGCATCACTATTTGCTCCAAACAGGAAACAACCCAAACGACCATCAATAGTAGGATGGATAAATAAATTGCAGCATAGTCCTTTAGTGGAATACTATGCGCCAATGAAAATGAATGAACTGCAACTACACAACAAGAATGAATCTCACAGATGTTATGTTGAATGAAAGATGCCTGGCACAAGGGTATGGGCTGTATGATTCTACTTATATGAAAGGCAAATGAGGCAAAACTAATCTATGGTGATAGGAGTCAGGTTGAATGTTACCTTGGGGAGGGAAGATAGTGACTGGAAGGGGATGAGGAGGCTTCTGGACTCTCAGATAATGTTCTATATCTTGATCATGGTGCTGTCTACCATATATGTTCACTTTGTGAACATTTATCAAACTGTACACTTAGTATTTGTGCTGTTTTCTGTAAGTATGTGAGACTTAGATAAAAAACTTTGTTCATAAAAAAATTATGCCAAGACACCAAAAACTGGCAAAGATTCAAGAGCTGGATGGCGCTGTGTGCTGGGGTGGGTGAACAGGTGCTGTCACACATTGCACGCACACAATCCCTGCAGAGGGAGATTTGACAATCTACCAGGTTACAAATGCACGTATCTTAAAAAAAAAAAAAAAAAGTAATAGACTATTTTTTGAGAGCAGTTTTAGGTTCACGGCAAAAGTGAGCATCAAGTACAGAGAATCCCCACATGCCCCTCCCCCTAGCCTCCCCCAACACTGCACATCCCCACCGTGCATCTGTCCATGAATCAGCACTGACGCGTCACTATCAACTAAAGCCCATCGTTTACATTAGGGCTCACTCTTTGAGTTGTAGAGTCTATGTTTTTTTTGTTTTTTAATTAATAAACCTTTATTTAGAGCAGTTTTATATTCACAGCAAAATGGAGCAGAAAGTACAGAGAGCTCCTACTGGGCGCCCTCTGGCCTGCCTCACCCCCTGACCACACAGCCTCCCCAACTACCAACATCCTGCACCAGGTGGTACAGTTGCTACAATCGATGGACCTCTGTTAACACATCGTTATCACCCAAAGTCCATAGTTTCCGTGAGAGCTCACTCTTGGTGTTCTCCATTCTATGGGTTTGGACAAGTATAGAAGGACACATGTCTGCTACTATAGTACCATACACAACAGTTTCCCTGCCCTAAAATCCCCTGTGCTCCAATTCACACCTCCATTGTCTCAAACCCCTGGCAACCACTGATCTTTTATTTTTATTTATTTATTTATTTATTTAGAGACAGGGTTTCACTCTTGTTGCCCAGGCTGGAGTGCAATGGCACGATCTCAGCTCACCACAACCTCCGCTTCCCCGGTTCAAGCCATTCTCCTGCCTCACCCTCCCGAGTAGCTGGGATTACAGGCATGCACCACCACGCCCAACTAATTTTTGTATTTTTAGTAGAGACGGGATTTCTCCATGTCGGTCAGGCTGGTCTCGAACTCCCGACCTCAGATGATCCGCCCACCTTGGCCTCCCGAAGTGCTGGGATTACAGGCATGAGCCACCGTGCCCGGCCGATCTTTCAATTGTGGTAAAATTAAAAGATTTTAATTCTTAAAGTTTTAAATTTAAAGTCTTAAATACAATTTACCAGCTTAACCGTTTTTAAGTGTATCATTCAATGGCATTCAGGGCATTCACATTGTCGTGCAATCATTATCACCATCCATTTTAACTCTTCATCTGGCAAGTCTAGAAACTCTTTACTCTTCATCTGGCAAGTCTGAAACTCTATACCCGTTAAATAACAACTTCCATTATGCCTTCCCCCCAGCCCCTGGCAACCATGATTCTACTGTCTCTGTGAGTTGGACTGAGTTGGACTGCTCTAGATAACTCATGTAAGTGGAATCATACAGTATTTGTCCTTTTGTGCCTGACTTATTTCACTCACAAAATATCCTCAAGATTCATCCATATTGCTGCACGTGTCAGAATTTTATGGCTGAGATTCCATGCATGTATAGAACACATTTGTGTCTATTGATGGGCCCTTGGGTTGCTTCCACTCTTTGGCTATTGTGAATAATACTGCTATGAACTCAAGTGTGCAAATATCTCAAGTCCCTGCTTTCATTACTTTTGGGCAAATACCCATATGGTAATTCTACTTGTAATTTTCTGAGGAATCACTATAATGTACTCCATAGCAGCTGCACCTTTTTACATTCCCACCAACAGTGCACAAGAGTTTCAATGTCTCCGCATCCTCATCAACATTTGCTATTTTCTGAGGTTTTTTAAAGTCTTATTTTCTAAAGAGCAGTTTCAGGTTTACAACAAAATTGAGAGAAACTTACAGAGCTGTCCCATATACCCCCTGCCCATACACATGCACTGCCTCCCCTATTATCAACGTCCCCTACCAGACGGGTGCATTTGTTATAAATGATGAACCTACACATGGTAAAACACTGTAATCGCTAAAGTCCAGAGTTGACATTAGAGTTCACTCTTGGTGTTGTACATTCTGTGGGTTTGAATGAGTGTATAATGCCATGTGTCCACCATTATAGTTTGATACAGAGTAGTTTCACTGTCCTAAAAGTCCTCTGCACTCCACTCATTCATCCCTCCTTCCCCCCAACCCCTGGCGACCACTGATCACTTTACTGTCTCCATAGCATTGAGTTTTCCCGAAGTCATCTGGTTGGAAGTCAGATTGGCTTCTTTCACTTAGCAGCAGACATTCCAGATTCCTTCATGTTTTTTAGTGGCTTAATAGCTCATTTCTTTCAGTGCTGAATAATATTCCCTTGTTTAGGTAATTTATCCATTCATTTACTGAAGGGTATCAATACATGGATGCTGCCAAGTCTTCACAATTATGAATAAAATAGCTATACCATTAATATTTAAAGTGGTTATTGACATAGTGGGATTAATATCTACCATATTTGCTAATCTTCTATTCATTGCCTTTGTTCTCTGTTTCTATTTTTGTCTTCTACTATTTTTCTGTCTTTTGTGGTTTTAATTGAGCATTTGATATGATTCTATAATCTCTCCTTTCTTAGCACATCAATTATACTTAAAAAATTTTTTTTATTGGTTGCCCCAGAGTTTGTGATATATACTTACAATGAATCCAAGTTCACTTTCAAATGACACTGTACTGATTCATGGGTAGTGCAAGTAACTTTATAATAACAAAATATTCCTAATTCCTCCATCCTTCACTTCTGTCATTCAGCAATTTACTTTGCTTATCTACAAGCTATAGTCACCAAATATGTTGTTACTACTATAATCTTAAACTTTTATTTGTTAGATCAATGAAGAATTAAAAACAAAAGTGTTTGCATTACCTTAACTTATTCCTTCTCTAACACTCTTTCTTTCTTTACATAAATCTGAGTTTCTGACCCATATCATTCTTCCTCTCTCTGAAAAGCTTCTTTTAACATTTCTTGCAAAGCAGGTTTAATAGGGATAAATGCCCTCAATTTTTGTTTGCCTGAGAAAGTCTTTACTTCTCCTTCACTTCTGAAGGATAACCTTGCTGAATACAGATTTGTAGGTTGGTAGGTTTTTTTATTTGAACATTTTACATATTTCACTCCACTCTCTTCTTGCCTTCATAATTTCTGAAGACAAATCTGAAGTAATTTTTATCCTTATCCTCTATAGGTAAGAGATTTTTCCCTCTGGCTTCTTTCAAGATTTTTTTCTTTGTTCCTGAATTTCTACGATTTGAATATGATATGCCCAGATATAACTATTTGGGCATTTATCCTGCTTGGTGTTTTCTGAGCTTCCTGGATGTGCAGTTTTGTGTCTGAGATTAACCTTGAGAAATTCTCAGTCATCATTATTGCTTCAGATATTTCTTCTGTTCTTCTCTCTCTTTCTTCTCTTTCTGGTATTCCCACTATGCATATGTTACCTCCTTTTGTAATTATCTTAAAAATTCTTGGATATTTTGTCCCATTTTTTCCCGCAGTCTTTTTTTCTCTTTGCATTTGAATTTTGTAAGCTCCTACTGACATATCTTCAAGCTCATTGATTGTTTCTTCAGCTGTGTCCAGTCTACTGATGAACTCATCAAAGACAGTCTTCATTTCTGTTACAGTATTTTTCATTTCTAACACTTCTTTTTGATTCTTTCTCATAATTTCCATTTCTCTGCTTACATTACCCATCTGCTTTTGCACGTCTACTTTTTGCATTAGTGCCCTTAGCATATTAACCATGGTTATTTTAAATTCCTCATCTGATGATTCCAACATCCCTGCCATGTCTGAATCTAGTCTGATGCTTGTTCTGTCTGTTCAAACTATGTTTCTGCCATCTAGCATGTCTTGTAATTTTTTGTTGAAAGCTGGACTTGATGTACTAAGTAAAAGGAACTGTGATAAGGTCTTTAGTGAGTAGTGGTAAGGTGTGGAAGTTAGAGAAGGGTTCTATAGCCCTATCATTAGGTCTCAGTCTTTTGTCAAGCCTGTGCCCCTGGGTTGTGAACCTCACAATGCCTTTCAGTTATTCCCACCTTTCCCTCTTGGGTGGCACGAGGAGGACAGATTTGGCTGCAGTTGAGAATTTCCTTCCCCTCATGCCAAAAACTGGGGTAGGGGGGCTAGAGTTGGTTATCTTCCTTCCCCCAGGTCAGATAAGCTCTGGTAAAATAGTTGCCTTTTAGGGCAGGGTTTGGTTAAGGACAGAATGCTCTGGCACATTTCAAAATGGCTGCTTTTCTCTCCCATCTGCTAAAAGCACACGGGGATTTTTTCTTCGATCTTCACTTTGAGAACGTGGCAGGGCTTCTGGAGGTAAAACTCACATAAGTGGGGTGGGGTAGGGTGACATCCCCTAGGGCTCGACCCCGTGGAGTTTTTAACTCTCAAACTTGTCTACACGGAGTCTCCAGCAATCCATCAATTACAGTCTAGGCTTTCCTGTCACAGAATTGTTCTACCAGAGGTTCCTGCTCTGGTAAGTTGTGATTCTCTGTATCCATCTGTCAATTTTGGTGCAAGAGTTTGCCCTGTGACCTCAGATCTCTGAGGAATCTAAGAAACGTTGTTGATTTTCAGTTTGTTCAGCTTTTTTCTTGTTGTGTGGATGACAGGGATGAGTTTCAAGCTCCTTACTGGAAGATATAGGACAGGAAATCCCATTTCTTTTTGCAGTTTTTTTAAAATTATGAACATTTTATTTCTTTATTATTTCTTTCTTTATTTTTTTTGAGACGGAGTCTAGCTCTGTTGCCCAGGCTGGAATGCAATGGCACGATCTTGGCTCACTGCAACCTCTGCCTCCCGGGTTCAAGCGATTCTCTTGCCTCAGCCGCCCGAGTAGCTGGGATTACAGGCACCTGCCACCACACTCAGCTAATTTGTTGTATGTTTAGTAGAGTCGGGGTTTCACTGTGTTGGTCAGGCTGGTCTCAAACTCCTGACCTCGTGATCCGCCCACCTCAGCTTCCCAAAGTGCTGGGACTACAAGCGTGAGCCACCGCTCCCGGCTGACATTTTCAAATATAGACAAGAGTAGAAAGAATTATATAATGAAGTCACATGTAACCATCAGCATCAACTTTTACAAATATTCTATGGTTCTTCTTGTATCCATTCCCTCTCCCCTAGACACAGTTTTTATTTTTAACAAATGCAGTTTATTCTCTTTGACCAACACTTTCATGCTTAGGGATTTACCTTAGAGAGATATATGCATATGAGAAAAATTACTTTGTCTAAGGTTATTTATTGCAGTGCTGTTTGAAGCAACAAGAGGTTGGAAACAATATGAATGTCCATTAACAGGAGACTAGTTAGATGCACCATGAAACATCCATGCAATAGATAACTATCCAGGTGTGGAAATGACTGAGGAATTAGGTTATGCACCAATGTGGAATATTTTCCAAAATATATTGTGGAGGAAAAACAAAGCAAAGGCCAAAGGATGCATCTAACCCACTGTCATTTGTGAAACAAAAAGAGGAGGAGTAATGCAAACATATTTTTTCATGGGTACATAAAATATTTCTGGAAGGATAAACAAGACACAGATAATACTAGCTACCTTTGCACAGAGGAGCTAGTGCTGTGGGGCAGTGGCTTGAGTAAGATTTTTGCCATAGGGCTTTTCTACCTTTTGATTTTTTAATCATGGGAATGCACTACCTAGTGAATGAATGAGTGAATAAATCAATGAATGAATGAGTGAACAAATGAATATATTTTAGAAGAAGGGAAGGAAACTCCTTCTACAGCCTGGAGTTGGTGGATGGGCGGACTCAGGCATTTATTGAATGCCCATTCCCCTGGGCTCACCTCATTGTCATATAATGCCTCCAATCCTTGTAAAGTCATGGTTTACACCCATTTCACAGAGGAGGAAGCTGGGGCTCAGAGAGGGATGCACGAGATGAACTGCCACCAGTAAATGGCAGAACCGAATGGCAGAATTGACTGGGAGCATGGGCTCACTCCGGTCAATTCAGCTCATTCTCCAGGGGGAGTAGACAAGGTAGCTTGATGTCCTGCATTTCAGGGACAAGAGCAGATTGGAATTGCTGGGTCCCTGGCACGGACTCAAGTTGCTCCCTGGGGAGCCACGTCCACTGTGATGGCCAGAGCAGCCAAATCTTCGAGTTCATCCAGGGCAGAATACCAGGTTCCCTCCCCAGGGATTTTTAGCTGCTGGATTAATCTTAGTATTTCATTTCCTCCATCTCTGAAAACACAATCCAATTTAATTTAGGTAGAAAAACTACACAAAAGCCATAACACTCAGTTTATCCCTTGAAATGCAATCAGGCTGAAGGAAAGAATTAATTTTTAATTCCATCTTAATTACTCAGAGAAATAATCTATTGGCAGAGCCTGGCCCTGGGATGCCCCTGCCCGATCTCCGCCTGCTGCCAACAGCACCTGAGGCTCGCTCCAGGCACTGACCAGAGTGGGGGAGAGGCAGGGGCCAGGGCCGGGGCTCCTGCACAGGTATTCTTTGCTGAAGGGAACTGTGAACTGAAGAAAGTAAAACGTTATCTCACGTTATCTTTCCTTCAGAATGATCTCAGATTTCTTTAATAAAGCCACAAGCTGTACTGCTCAGAGATGCACAACGGGGGGTGTACAGGGCATACCAGATCATCTGTGACCCTGGGCTGAGAGGATGGGCTATTTTTTCATTGTTTTGCATTTGTTAAACAGGTTGGGCCGGACACAGTGGTTCACTCCTATAATGCCAGCACTATGGGAGGTTGAGGTGGGCGGATCACTTGAGGTCAGGAGTTCGAGACCAGCCTGACCAATGTGGTGAAACTCCGTCTCTACTAAACAAATGAAATTAGCCAGGAGTGGTGGTGCATGCCTGTAATCCCAGCTACTTGGGAGGCTGAGGCAGGAGAATCACTTGAATCCAGGAGGTGGAGATTGCTGTGAGCCGAGATCACGCCATTGCACTCCAGCCTGGGCAACAAGAGTGAAACTTTGTCTCAAAATAAGAAAAAAAAAAAAACAGTTTGGTGCAAAAGTGATTGCTGTTTTTGTTATTACTTTCAATGGCAAAAGTGGCAATTACTTTTGCACCAACCTGTATTAATTGAGCACCTACTATGTGCCAGGCACTCCTGTGGGGGCTGGAGACCCAGCAGACCACGTCCCTGCCCTCGTGCAGCTGATATTCTGGTGGAGGGAGACAGACAGTAAACTAGTAAGCACATAAGTACAATAATCATTTAGTGAATAAAATAGGACAGTGGATTGGAGGGTAATGGGCGAGGGTTTGTCAGCAGCAGACAGGGAGTCAGGGGCTGTCTCTCCAGGAATGGGATATTTGGGGCTGAGGCCTGGGAAGAGCATACCAAGAGGGGCACAGCAAGTGCAAAGGCCCTGAGGCAGGGCCCAGGCAGTGCATTGGAGGAGCAGAAAGGTCAGCATAGCTGGAGTGGATGAGCCAGGGAGAGGGTGGGACATCATGACTTTGCATTTCATTCTGGTACCAGAGGAAGCCACTGTATGCCCATGCATACACACAGTAGGTGCTCAATAAGTGCTTGCCAAAGAAACAGCACCCTCTGAACTGACGCACTTGGGAATCTGTGCATTGCCATTTTGTCCCTTCCTTGCTGCCAGGGAAATTCAGACAACGGCTAATGTCCAGGAAGCCGCCCTCTGCCAGCCCTCACCAACGTTGTTTTGATGTGCTAACAACGCTTAATGAGGCTCCTAATGAGTCACTAAAAATGGCATCATTAGGTTGAGAACAGAACAGTCTACACAAGCAAATGTCCAAAACAACCAGGCAGCTAGCCAGGGAGCAGCCGCTGCCCCTCCAGCCAAGGCCGGACAGATCTCCCCACCTGCCCAGTTGAGCGGAGCCCATTTTCCTGCTTGCATCTCCCCAGGCTACGAATCCCCATCCCAGGACACTGCCTTGGCCGCTTCGTTACTACCACATGAAGCTGTTAGTTGAAGAATTGAGAAAAAATGAAAAAATAAATAAATAAGGATTTGCTTGGATATGAAAGTAGAGGTGAAAACGTAGCTCAAGGCTGACCAGCAACTTAAAGCACTAACGCATTAGGAGGGAGGTTTGAACATGAGGGCTGCAGGCGAAATCCGACCAGAGTGCATTTTATTTGGCCTACACAGCAGTTTGAAAAGATTTAAATCAGTTTCCTACACTAAATTATTGGAAGGGTTTACATTAAAATTTGGATGTTAAGCTTCTGAAAAACCAGAAGCTGTGGCATCCATGGGCACATATTCCAGAGTGGCCGTCCCTTAGACAAGGCGTGCGCTGAACTCTTTGTCACAGTCCCCACCACTCCTCAACATCTCCCCACCCTGAGGCCAGTGTTAGTTGCCATTTATTGTCAGATTTTCCCAGATCCTTTTCTTTTGGTGATTTAAGAAGAGCAGGGCACAGTGGCTCATGCCTGTAATCCCAGCACTTTAGGAGGCCAAGGAGGGTGGATCACCTGAGGTTGGGGAGTTCCAGACCACCCTGACCAACATGGAGAAACCCCTTCTGTACCAAAAATACAAAAAATTATCTGGGTGTGGAGGCGCATGCCTGTAATCCCAGCTACTCGGGAGGCTGAGACAGGAGAATCCCTTGAACCCAGGAGGCGGAGGTTGCAGTGAGCCGAGATGGTGCCACTGCAGTCCAGCCTGGGCAACAAAAGCAAAACTCCATCTCAAAAAAAAAAAAAAAAAAAAAAAAAAGAGAGAGAGAGAGAAAAGAAAGAAATATACTTATCCAAGCCCCTCTCATGGACAAACAAAACCCAGGTGAGAGAGAGAAAAGAGGGGAGCGAAACCTCTTCTTAAGGAAGCAGAGACAGCTCCAACACATTGAATGTGTGAGCAAAAGTGTGTCTGCCTTCAAAGAACCCTGCCTGGGTTACACGGGAACCAAGCTGCAGCCCATCCTGCCAAGACGCCTTTGGCTTCTGCCTGTGGGTTGTTGTTTCTACATTGGAAGCTATTTCTATTGCGTGGACAACACTAGAAAAGATATTCTCATGATGCAGAATGTAAGTGTGTAATCTGCTTTGAGTACACTGCAATATTGTGACTATCTTGAGTCAAATGCTTAGTGAATCAGAAAGTTACCATTTTTCATTTGAATATGGATTGAAGACCCCGTAGGCATGTTCTTCTCTGGGTCCTGCTCCAAAACATGTTTAGGACCACCCTGCCCTGGGGAGCTGGACACTGCAGTCAGGGACTCTCAGAAGGGCAGCCAGCTTGTAGTCAAATGATGTGTACAGAAGGCTGTTTAAGGTGCTTGAAAAGTTGGCTAGCTGCATTACTGCTGATTGTTTGAGGTTTGTGAAAACAGGTAATACATATTTATGGGAAAGAAGCCGAACACTGCAGAAACAGTTACCATGAAAAACAAGTTTCCTGCTCACCAGACCCCCTGGACTGTTGTCTCCCTTCCCAGAGGGCTCCTCACTGTCGTGGAGCTGGGATCCGAAGTAGGGCCGTGGTGGCCCCCTAAAAGATGAGACTATGTCCAAATCCCTGGAACCTGTGAATATGACCTTATTTGAAAAAAAAAAAAGTTTTTGCAAATGTAACTAAATCAGAATCCTGAGATGAGGAAATTATCCTGGCTTATCTGAGTGATCCCTAAGTCCACGGACTGTCACACCCTTATAAAAGAGACACACAAAGAAGAGGAGGAGGCAATGTGGCCACAGAAGCAGAGCTTGGAGTGATGCGGCCACAAGCTGAGGGATGCCAGCAGCCAATGGAAGCTGGAAGAGGCAGTGAACAGACTCTTCCTGCATTGATCAGAGTTCTCCAGAGGAACAGAGAACTCTACATTATAAACACACACACACACACGCGCACACACACACACGCGCACACACACACACGAACTGGCTCATGGGATCACGGAGTTGGGTAAAGTCCCAAAATCTGCAGGGTGAGTTGGCAGGCTGGAGACCCAGGAGAGCTGATGGTTTAGTTCCAGACCAAGGGCCAGCAAGCTCAGCACTCAGGAAGAGCCAAAGTTTCAGGTCAAGTTTGAAGGCAGAAAAAATAAGCTGACACTCCAGTTAGGAGTAGACAGGAAGGAGGAATCCTCTCACTTGTGGGGGGAAGGGTCAGCCTTTTGAGAGGTGAAGCCAGCTGGACTTCGTGGGTCGAGTGGGGACTTGGAGAACTTTTTTGTCTCACAAGTGGTCTGTAAAATGCACCAATCAGTGCTCTGTAAAAATGCACCAATCAGCGCTCTGCAGCTAGCTAGAGGTTTGTAAAATGCACCAATCAGTGCTGTATAGAAATGCACCAATCAGCACTCTGTAGCTAGAGGTTTGTAAAATGGACCAGTCAGCACTCTGTAAAATGGATCAATCAGCAGGACATGGGGGGGGACAAATAAGGGAATAAAAGCTGGCCACGCCCCAGCCAGCAGCAGCAACCCGTTCAGGGATTCCATGCTGTGGAAGCTTTGTTCTTTTGCTCTTAACAATAAATCTTGCTGCTGCTCACTCTTTGGGTCTGTGCCATCTTTAAGAGCTGCAACACTCACCGTAAAGGTCTGTGGTTCTGTTCTTGAAGTCAGCAAGACCATGAACCCACCAGAAGAAAGCAACTCTGGACACACTTTTAGTTCTATAGGGACCTTCAACCAAGTGGATGAGGCCCACCCACATTAGGGAGACAGTCTGCTCAATGCAGTCAGCAATTCCAATGTTACTCTCATCCCAAACACTCTCACAGAAACACCTGGAAGAAAGTTTGACCAAATAACTGAGCACCCTATGGCCCCGTCAAGTTGACACAGGAAAGTAGAGCCTCCTTGGCCAGGCGCGGTGGCTCACACCTGTAATCCTAGCACTTTGGGAGGCCAAGATGGGTGGATCACCTGACGTCAGGAGTTGGAGACCAGCCTGGCCAACATGGTGAAACCCCGTCTCTACTAAAAATACAAAAAAAAAAAAAAAAATAGCTGGTCATGGTGGCAAGCACCTGTAATCCCAGATATCAGGAGGCTTAGGGAGGAGAATCTCTTGAACACAGGAGGTGGACGTTGCAGTGAGCCGAGATCATGCCATTGCACTCCAGCCTGGGCAACAGAGCAACACTTCATCTCAAAGAAGAAGAAAGTAGAGCCTCCAGAGGGTGCATGGCCCTGCAGACACTTTGATGGTAGAGTTCTGACCTCCAGAGAGAGGATACATCTGTGCTGTCTGAAGCCACCAAGTGCGTGGCCATTTGTTATGGTCGCTGCAAGAAACAGAGCTCCTGCCCGTCTCTGTGCAGCCATCCTCCTTGCTTTCTGCATACACAGAGCAGGCTATGCCCAAGGAAAGAGGCCTTCCTCTTGCTTTTTTCTGTTGAACACTGTTGCTTGGAAATCTTTCCCACAGGCAGTGGCCACAGTCTTCTGAATGCTTGCATAGTATTCCAGCCTATGGGGTACCCTGTTCATCGGCCCCGAACGCCTCACTGGTGATGCTGGGGTCGCTTCCAGTCATCTGCTTCCACAGACAGTGCTGCAAAGGGCATCTTCCTCGCACAGGTGTACGCGTGCCTGTGCAAACACACTTGTGAGGCCAATTCCTACAAGTGGAATTGCAGCATCAGAGTGTGCGCGTTTCATAGTTTTAAAGGCATCGCCAAATTGCCCTCTGAGGAGATTTGACTCCTCTTTAAAAGTACATTTTTTTCCTCGTTATAAAAGTAATCTTTTAGCAGAATTCTTAAGTGTGGTTTGATTACACCCTGTAACTGAAATCTTTTCTGGCAGAATGTAGTCAATGGGAAAATAACATCAATTACCTGGAATTTTCCTGCCAGCCTGGCCGGCTTGCCCCTCTCCTGTCAAATAGGGGGTTCTTGTGTTAGGCGTCTGTTTATCCTTCAGGTGGTCACTGCCTGGGCTCTGAGGCAGGGTGTGAGGACAGGGTTCTTTGGAGCTGGCCGGCCCCCCTCGCGTCAATGACTAATCCCAGCCTCCCCCATGTTCCCTCTGTGAGGAGAAGAGGAAGGGAAACAGAAAGTCATTTCCCCCATCTGGATAGTCCTATATTTAATGTCGAATGTCCAATGTGTCCTCGTTCTTCCTGTTCTTGACCAGCCTTTGGCTTAGAGAGACATTCCCTGCTGCTCGAAGGTGGAGGGAAGGGTCTCCTGGCTCCCTGAGGTGCCACCCCCCACCCCCTACAGACGGAGGGGGCTTCTCTTCTCCGCTTTGGGCCTGGATCGGCTGCCAGGACAGATAACCTCCTGCGTGGCATGCCCACCCCTGGTGAGGCCCCCACAGTGGCTTTAGAGCTGGAGGGGCCCCTGAAGGCCAGCTTGTCCAGCGCCTGGTTTTAGGGCTGGATAAACTGTGGCCCAGCAAATGAGTTCATTTGTCCGAGGCCACATCCCCAAGGGCCCCCAATCACCTGCTGTGAAAGGGGTCGAGCTCCTTCCAGGAGATAAACGCCTAGATGTGAGCCCTGCCCCCATTCTCCAGCCCGTCTCCTGTCATTCCCTGCCTCACCTGAATGGCTGGGACAACTCAAGGGGACTTGACCTTGGCCGGCGGCTGCTCCCGCCTGCCCGTAGCCCCACACACTAGTCCCACGCTGTGCCTCAATTCCAGCCCACGCTCATGCCAACCTCACTCCTCCTCAGTTTGCTGGTCAGCTCCTTCTCATTCATGATGACTCAGCTCAGACGCCCCGTCCTCCAGGAAGCCTGTCCTGGTTTCCTCGAGCTAGGTTCCGTGACTCTTCTTGGTGCCTGAGCACATCTCTGTTACTTCTTGCCACATTCCTCATGGTTCGTTTGAGGCCTGTCTTCCCACCAACACCACACAGAGCTTTTTGAGGGCTGAGAATAAACCCAAGTCATCTACGTCTCTCCAGGAACACATGTTTATTAAATTGAATGAATGAATGAATGAATGAACGAACCAGAAGCTAGGTGACAGTTGCTGCCATGGAGTAGAAAGAAAGAATCTTGGGTTAGGGATCGGGACACCTGGATCTTTGCTATTTATTATTTGTAAATCACTGGGCAAGCCTCTTACCTTCTAAGGCCTCAATTTCCTCATCTGTAAAATGGTACAATTTGACTGTGTGTCAGTCAGCTGTTGCTATGTAGCAAACAACCATTAACTCTCAGGGGCAAATGGCAATAGACTTTGTAGATGTGCCTGACATACGATGGAGTCACATCCTGATAAACCCACAGTAAGTTAGAAATCTTGTAGGTGGAAAATGCACTTGATTCTCCTATCCTGGCAAACATCATAGCTTAGCCTGGCCTAGCTTAAACGCGCTCAGAATGTTTCTATCAGCCTAAGTTGGGCAACATCATCTAAAACAAAGCCTATTTTATAATAATGTGTCAAACATTTCATGTAATTTGTTGAACACTATACCAAATGTGAAAATCGAGGGCCGGGCGCTTTGGCTCACGCCTGTAATCTCAGCACTTTGGGAGGCCGAGGCGGGCGGATCACCTAAGGTCGGGAGTTCAAGACCAGCCTAACCAACATAGAGAAACCTCATCTCTACTAAAAATACAACAATTAGCCGGGTGTGATGGCGCATCCCTGTGATCCCAGCTACTTGGGAGGCTGAGGCAGGAGAATCGCTTGAACCTGGGAGGCGGAGGTTGCGGTGAGCCGAGATCGCACCACTGCCCTTCAGCCTGAGCAACAACAGCGCAACTCCGTCTCAAAAAGCCGAAGTACAGTTTCTACTGAGCACGCATGGCTTTGCACCACTGTAAAGTTGAAAAATCGTAAGTCAGGGACCGGGTGTATGTGACTCCCACGTGTGCAGACTGCCTGGATGTTGGCAGCCCAGCCTGGGCTGCGCTGGGAGGGCAGTTGGGTCTGGCTCTGCTCCATGTGTTTCTCATTTTTCTTGGACCAGTGGGGTGCCAGGCCGTGTCTTATGGTTGTACCCAAAGTTAAAGGTCGAGGGGAACACGCAGCTCCTCGGAGGAGAAACTGCAAAGGGTATGGATATAGAGAGGGGTAAAAAATTGAGACCAATAAATCAAGCTACCCCTGACTCTATGTGGCTGAGGTGGTCCAATCAGCCCTCCCCCTCTCCTGTGGCTGCCCTGAGTCCTCCCCTCTGGGGACTTCCCTAACCCCCATCTTCTTTCTGGTCAGCCTGGGCCCAGGTCTCTCCCCATGGAAATTCTGGGAGCACAATTTTGTGTCTTCTCTCCCGGCTCAGTCTGCAGTTTCCGCCCTGTACAAAACCTCCGCTAAAATGTGCTCGCTCCTTCAGCCAAAGCACAACTTCGGCCGGGCACGGTGCCTCACGCCTGTAATCCTAGCACTTTGGGAGGCCAAGGCGGGCAAATCACCTGAGGTCAGGGGTTCGAGGCCAGCCTGGCCAACATGGCGAAACCCCGTCTCTACTAAAAATACAAAAATTAGCTGCACTTGGTGGTGGGGGCCTGTAATCCCAGCTACTTGGGAGGCCGAGGCAGGAGAATCACTTGAACCCAGGAGGCAAAGGTTGCAGTGAGCCAAGATCATCCCACTGCACTCTAGCCTGGGCAATAGCGCGAGACTCCATCTCAAACAAACAAACAAAAGCACAACTGCCCATCTGTTCTCTCAAGCCTGAGACCCAGGCATTCGCCTTCCTCTCCCCAAGTCCAAGATCGCACCAAACCTGAGGATCTTCTCCTCGGTCCCTCCTGACCCTGACGCCTCCTGTCTAGGGCCCCTGCCCCCACCCCATGATCCTGGGGCCAGGCCCTGCCCCATCCAAATATGTTTTCTGTGCTATCACCTGCAAAATCTTTGTGACAGGCAGATCTGACTGTGTTGGGGACACGTGGCTGGATCCTCACTACTAATGGTGGGAGCCAGGAAGGAAATATAAGGCAGTGAAGGAACTGGGTGAGTGTGACAGGTTGAATTGAACTATGCCCCCAGAAAAGGTAGGCTAGAGTTCTAACCCCTAGCACCTCAGAACGTGACCTTATTTGGAGACAGGGTCCTTCCAGAAGTCATCAAGTTAAAGAGAGGTGACTAAGGTGGCCCCGATACAATATGACTGGTATCTATAAAAACGGGCAATTTGGGCAAGACAGACAAACACAGGGGCAGATCATGTCAGACCACAGGGAGAATGCCATCTACAGCAATGCCTGAGGCTGCTAGAATCAAGAGCAGAGGCGTGGAACAGACTCCCTCTCACAGCCTTCAGAAGGAACCAACCCTGACGCCTAGATCTTGAACTTCACATTTCTGTCTTTTAGCCCCCTAGTTTGTGGTACGTTGTTACTAGGCAGCCCTGGGAAATTAATGCAGTGAGGGGTGGGGAGGACACCAAGCGGAACATTGGCACAGCCAGGGAATGGAATCTGGGTGGCAATAGGGAGTGGAGGGGGCTCTGGCAAACTGGAGAGCCCACAGCCCAGTGGAAGCCGGCTCCAGCTGGCTGTTGCCGCGTGGGATTGCAGGCCTGAGCTTCAGACTCTCTAAAGAACCTGGAAATCTAGATTTGTATGTGAAATCATGAAATCACCTCATCTTTTAATGTTGGCTAAAAATACAAAAGAAAACAAAAATCTGTGGGACAAAATTGGCTGGAAGGCTGCCAGTCTGTGACTTTGGACTTACAGCAAGGATCAACAAACTGTAGCCCACAGCCCAAATCTGGCCTACCACCTGTTTTTACAAATAAAGTTT
Organism: Nomascus leucogenys; assembly: GCF_006542625.1. Classification (NCBI taxonomy): domain Eukaryota; kingdom Metazoa; phylum Chordata; class Mammalia; order Primates; family Hylobatidae; genus Nomascus; species Nomascus leucogenys. The sequence continues at coordinate 893,709 of NW_022095789.1, read as the reverse complement.
TATTGGAACACAGCCGTGCTCACTTACATACTGACTACACCTGCGCTCTACAGTGGCAGTGAGAAGGTTCAGCAGAGACTGCAAAGCCTAAAATATTTACTATCCTGCCTTTTTTTTTTTTTTTTTTTGAGACTGAGTTTCACTCTTGTTGCCCAGGCTGGAGTGCAATGGCGTGATCTCGGCTCACCGCAACCTCTGCCTCCCGGGTTCAAGCGATTCTCCTGCCTCAGCCTCCCAAGTAGCTGGGATTACAGGCATGTACCACCATGCCCAGCTAATTTTGTATTTTTAGTAGAGATGAGTTTTCACCATGTTAGTCAGGCTGGTCTCAAACTCCCGACCTCAGGTGATCTGCCTGCCTCAGCCTCCCAAAGTGCTGGGGTTACAGGTGTGAGCCACCGCGCCTAGACTATCCTGTCCTTTATAGATGTTTGTCAGCCCCTGGCTTAGTTAAGAAATTTAAACCCTTCATCTTGCAGGAAACAGCCTTGGCGATAAGGCTGCTGCTTTCTCATCCATCACACACTCTCACCACCCCCCACCACCCCTCCCCAAATACACACACACGTTACTCTCCAGCAGTAATGAACTACTTTAGTTCCCAGAGCAGTCCATGCACATATGGGCTGTATGTTCGTTTATGCCATCCATGCTGGCCCCTGGAAAGTTCCCATCTCCACTTGTCTGCCTGGCAAACCCTGATTTATTCTTCGAGCCTTGGCTCCAGTGCTTCTTTCATGTAGTCCTCCTGGGTTGCTCCTCCCACACTCCTTTCATAGATTCGCCTAAAGCACCCATCTTGTTCTTGCTTGTGGAGCCCTGTGTCCTTGGGAGGCCATAAGCATCTTGACAGCAGGGCAGGGTCTTCTCAGCTCTGCCTCAGTGGCAGCCTTAAGCAGTGTGGGCCCAGTTCCATAGGCAGGAACTCAGGGAGCAGAGACTTCTGAAGGAGGGAGTGAAACAGTGGAGGTAGTAGGGATGGTATTGATGGCATGGTGCCCACTCATTTGCAGGAGCTGCACCCTCCCAGGCACTCCGCAGCACTCCAGATGCTCCCTAGAAGGGAGGCAAGCTCCTGGCCTGTTCTCCCTCCAGAGTTGCGAGATGTTTCCCAGCGTGCAGGAGACACAGCGTCGGGGTGTTCGTGCTCTGCCAGCTATAACCTCCAGCAGAGAACCAGAGCGAAAGCGTAGAGCCCATCTCCACCACAGTAGGAGACACTCAGAGCCTGGCTGAGTATGTTCTACTGGTAAGAACTCATTCATTCATTCATTCATTCATTCATTCACTTATACATTTCTATGCACAACTCAGTAAAAAGCAATGTTTTAGTACAGCACGGAAAACAGATGTGATTAAGGTGCTGCCCCTGAAATGAATTGTGCCCCCCATTTTTCACTCCCCCCGCATTCATCCTTGCCACAGCCTTGTGGAAGGTAGATTGCACTTTGAACTTGGCCATGGAACTTGCGTCGGCCAGTGGCAGATGAGTGGAAGTGACGGCTTAGAAACAAACCTCAGGAGGCACCGTGTGTTTTCTCTCACCTTTGCTGTGCACCTTTGTCATTGCCTGGGAAGATCCCACCAGCTGGCCCACTGGTCCAAGGAAGATGAGAAACTCGTGACCCACAGTGAGACACAGAGATAGCCAGCAGCCCAGCCCCAGTCAGCTGAGCACAAGCTGATCCACAGATGCATGCATGATGAGCAATAACTGTTGGGTCAAGTCGCTGAAATCTTGGGGTGCATTGTTACACAGCAGTAGACAACCCAAACAGTTCCTGTCCTCAAGAAGCCTCCACAGTAGGAGAACTAACCCAGATCCCAGAACATAAGGCGGGTGGGCCCATTGTTCTCTGTGTGGCGCCTGTGACAGGCAGAATAATGCCCCCTTCCAAAGTGTCCATGTCCTAATTCCTGGAACCTGTGAATATGTTGGCTACGTGGAAAGGGAGGATTCAGGTTGCAGATGGAATTAAGGCTGTTAATCAATTTACCTTAAACCAAGATAACGCTGGATTATCTGGATGGGGCCAAAGTATCACAGGGTCCTTAAGTGGGGAAGAGGGAAGCAGAGGAGTCAGAACCAGGGAGACGGTGTTGCAGGACTCAGCTGGCCATGGCTGGCTTTAAAGAGGGAAGTGGTCACGAGCCAGGGAAGGCAGGCAGCCTCCAGAGGCAGGAAGAGTCAAGGAAACAGATCCTCCCTTGGAGCCTCTAGAAGGAATGCAGGCCTGCTGATGCCCTCATGGTAGCCCAATGAGATGCATTTTGGACTTGGTCTCCAGAACGGCAGGATAAGAAACGTGTGCTTTTCCAAGCCACCGAGTTCTTGGTATTGTTACAGCAGCAAGTGGAAGCGAATACAGCACCCTCCCCACTCCAGTGCCCCCCAGCCCTTCTCTCTCTGGCTCTGAGCCTGCAAGGCTGACCTTCCTTGACTGCAAACCAGGCTCCTCAGTGCTGTGGCTTACAGTTGGGGCCAGCCAATGGGTAGCACCCACGGGAAACTGGAAGGTGGAAGGAGGGGCCGGGGCATCTCTTCCCCGCTCTGTCCCCGCCTGGGTTGTGGTTCTAACAGTAGCTGTGTCGTTTGAATGCTCTTCTACTTCCAGCCAAGGTCACAACACAGTGGCATTCTGGGTGGCTTGTCCCTGGTGCTTCCACACCCCTGTGGCTTCTCTTATAACCCGGCCTGCACCTATGTAATTAGACCTTTCATTAAGCTCTCCTCAAATCCCAGCTGAGCAGCCTTCCATCTCCTGCCAGAAACCCGCCTGATACACGGGATGTGATCATAAGAAAAAGAAAAAAAAAAACAGCTGCTGATCAGCTTCTACGGGGAGGCACAGGCATTCTTCAGGATGGAGGGCTCTGTGTGTGGTGTCTGCAGTGTCTCCACGAGCAGGAAAGGGAACAGGGCTCTTGGAGCTGGGAAAGGGGTCTGGGCTTGGAGCCAGACACAGGGGTTTGGACTCTTGACCCTCTTCCTATTATTACGTGACCTTGGGCGACTCACCTGACCTCTCTGAGAGCTTGTTTGCCTATTCCTAGAATGGGCAGGGACGGGTATATCTCCCAGGAGACGCGAGGAGTGACATGGCCGGCACGTGTTGGGAGACGGATGAATGGTGGCCGTCGGCCAGAGGGGCATTCCAGGGGACAGAGCAGCGCGAGCTCGACAGGCAATTGTCGGACGTGCTTGGGGAGCTGTGAGCAGCTGAGTGCCTGGAATAGTAAGGCAGGCTCCAGAAAGGGATGCAGGGAGCATGGAGCCCAGAAAGCATTTTGATCAGGGCAGAAACTCTGGATTCCATTCACTTGGCAGTAGGTTGCCATCGAGGGTTTTGGAGCTGGGGAGTGACACGGAGTCTAATTGATGCAGGATGGAGAGAGAGAGGGAGAGGGAAAGATTGAAAGAATGAGAGAGAGACAGTGAAAGAGAGCGAGAGAGAGAAGAATGTAGAAGGTTAAGGATCTTTGGCAATTTCCTTTGGAGAAATTTTCAAAGCCATCTGTGTCTTGTTTCTTTTGTGTGGAAAGGGGAAATACAGGGAAACAGAACTCTAGAATCAATTTATCGACAACTTGGGCCCTGACAGTAATTCTTTTCTTGAGTAGCGGGTCTTCCAGCTTGAAATCTTTGCCAATTAGTGTTCTGGAGTGGGCTGGTAACAGGCAGGGTGCCCGTGTTAAATGCTCAGTGGGGAGGACGTTCCCATCATGATCTATGGGATGGCGCTCCCTGGAGTGGTGCAGGATGCAGCCTGTGTGCTGCGCCTGGAGACCCCAGGAGCAGGAAAGATGGCTTGGGGGTCCCGATGCATGGCTCCTGCCCTGCCGGAAGCCCCCACTGTCTTCTTCTCTGGCCATGGCGGTGGGATGGATGGCAGGTCAGCATCCCAGCTTCCGCTAACTGAAGGTGCCCCCTGTTTTTACCTCTGACAGGAAAGGGAGGGGAAACCTGAGCCAGTCAACAAAGTCAAACACAGCCACCTGCAAATGTGGCTGGAAGCCATCTATCGCCTTAGTTACGGCATGTACCAAAGAGGCAAGGTGAGAGTACCATCCTATCTGCCCTGGCTTCTCGGAGTCTGGCCTGCACAGAGGGGAGGGGCCCGTCTTCTCTCATAGTCTGTTACATCCTGTTTTTAAAATCTTGTGTACTCTAACAGTCATAAACGAATTTGGCATCCTCTAAAATGTCATCATTTTTAAAAAATGACTAATTTCAAATCCTTTCCTACATTAGTACTTTATTGTTTGAAAGAGTCAAAAACCCAACTCAAAGTGGCTCAAGAAAACAGGGAACTGGGAAATTCAAGGGCATGAACCGCAGCGTGGGGCACAGCTGGATCCAGGCGTAAAAGCACTGTCATTGGGGCTCTGCTGCCTGCCACATCCTGCTGTTTCCCATGCATTGGCTTCATTCTTTGACAGGCTCTTTCACCATGGAGGTTCCCAGCAACTCCAGCTTTATATCACACAGGTCAAGCAACCCCACAGGAAAGACAGGGCCTCATTCTTCAGATATGATCAATGTCCCAGAATGGAGTCCTCTTGCCTGGCCAGGGACAGGTGTCCTCCCAGACATCGCTGTGTCAGGGATGGCACGCTCTGGGTGGCCAAGCCTTGGCTAGGTGTCTGTCCCAGTCCGTGATCTCTGAGAGAGGTGGTTCCAGGAAAAAGTACCCAGGAAGAGGAGGGCAGATGTTGAGGCCACCACACGGCAGAGGCCACCACACACTCATTCCTCATTTCCCGTTTCATTTTCTTTTCTTATTTTTATTTATTTTTTTTTTTTTGAGATAAGATCTCACTCTATTGCCCAGGCTGGAATGGAGTGGTGCAAGCTCCTTGCAGTCTTGAACTCCTGGGCTCAAGCCATCCAACTGCTGGGCCTCCCAAATTGTTGGGACTGCAGGTGTGAGCCACCATGCCCGGCCCTTTTCGTTTTCAATAGCCCAGTGTGCCATCTAATATTGGAATGTATGTGCCAACAACATTCGCCACTGAAAACATAAAACTGTAGACCTGACTCATTTGGCTCGATTCCTGCTCACTTACTTGGGAGCCAGCATCTGGGGAAAAGTCATGATATGGACCTTCAGAGGCCTGGTCAGGGTGACTCGGACCCTTCTGCTTAATGCAATGTCCCCAGAGCAACAGAGAGCAGAGCCTGAACAGAGCAAAAAGATCCAGCCCTTTGCTTATAGAGGGAGTAAATTCACAGAGGTGAGAGACTCAGGCCCAGGCAGGTTCTGGGACTCTTCAGTGGGAAGGAACTGGGGAGAGGCCATTACCCTGTGAGCTGGGTCCCTAAACAGGAGGTCTGGCCACATTAGAACCTTTTGGTTGTGAAAGACCGAAACTAAACTCAGACTGGATGAGGCAAAATATAAATACTGAAATAATTATTATAATCACAATCCAGGCACAGTGGCTCACGCCTGTAATCCCAGCACTTTGGAGGCCAAGGCAGACAGATTGCTTGAGCTCAGGAGTTTGGACCAGCCTGGGCAACATATCAAAACCCATCTTTACAAAAAAATCCAAAAATTAGCTGGGCGTGGAGGTGTGCATTCATAGTCTCAGCTACTAGGGAGGCTGAGGTGGGAGGATCCCCTGAGCCTGGGAAGCCAAGGCTACAGTGAGCTGAGATTGCACCACTGCACTCCAGCCTGGGAGACAGAGAGACTCTGTCTCAAAATACATACATACATACATACATACATACATACAAACATACATATATATGGCTGGGCACAGTGGCTCACGCCTGTAATTCCAGCACTTTGGGAGGCTGAGATGGGTGGATCACAAAGTCAGGAGTTCGAGACCAGCCTGACCAACATGGTGAAACCCCGTCTCTACTAAAAATACAAAAATTAGCCAGGCATGGTGGTGCGCGCCTGTAGTCCCAGCTACTCAGGAGGCTGAGGCAGGAGAATCACTTGAACCCAGGAGGCGGAGGTTGCAGTGAGCTGAGATCACACCATTGCACTCCAGCCTGGGTGACAGAGTGAGACTCTGCCTCAAAAATAAATAAATAAATAAATAAATATTCCTGGCCAATGACTTCAGGCATGGCAGGATCCAGGTGCCAGTGAGTCATCAGGAAGCTGAAGCCCCATCTGAGGTCTGACCTCCTGAGTCAGCTGCATTCTCCAGTATTTGGCAACATCAGGTTCACCCCCACCCCAGCTCAGCAATTCCAGCAAAAGGCTATAGGGCCTTCTTACAATCCTAGGGTTTGCCTTGATTCGACTTGACCTGAACAGCTTCAAACCACTCTTGGTAACCAGGGTGATGGGCTCCACTGATTGGCCAGGTGTAGGGTATGTGCCCACCCCTCTGAGTGAGCGAGCAGCTTCTTCCAAAGCTCAGGGACTGAGCAAGGGGGAGGAGGGGTCCCACTGAGCAGGATGATGCCTGCAGGAAAAAACAACAGCTGTCCCCTACTTGGGGAGGGGGTTGGGGGGCGCTGGAAGCACAGAAGGCAGCGAGTGCCAAGCAGAGAAGAAGGCTGCTGCTGGGGGAGGAATCCCAGGGAGGAGTGCGGGATGGGAGGTGGAGGAGATTGGCTGGACTTGGGCCTGGGGAGCAGGTTATGGGGTCACAGAGGGCAGGGTTCCTCCCCTGCAGAGCCGATGGGCAGCCCTGCAGGCAGGCAGAGGGAGAAGCTGGGGTCCTCGGCCCAAAGTGCAGCTTGTTGCTGCTCGGGAGAAGAAGCCCTGTCTGGGACCTACAGGGACAGACTGCTTACCCGCGGTGCCCCTCCAGGCTCAGAGTCTGACACCTGCCCCTCTGGCAGACGGGATCTCCACTGTGCTGGGAAACTGCTGCTGGCTTCCATGCCTTCCTGGGGTTGCCCCAGATGGCCAGGAGGTGAAAAGGACACTCGCTTTCTCATAGGGGCTTCAGGGCTGCTGCTCCAAAGCCCCCCAGACTGGCTTTGTGAGAGTCAAACGTTGCCCAAGGGCCCACCTGAATCTGGCCCTGTTAGAGGCGCCGAGACACAGCGTGAAGCGGGCAGAGGCCGTCTCGGCTCCCAGGGGCCTGCCTTCTAATGAGACCAAGGCCAGGTGCTTTTTCTTCCCTCTTGGGCTCCACACTGGGGCTGGCTCAGGCACGGGCCCTCAGGAAATGTAGGTGGGGAGGCCAGTGATTCGGGAGGAAAATGGACACCCCTGCCCTCAGGGAGAGGTGCTGCTTTCAGTACGGTCCTGCCTCCATCTGGCTGGGTGACCTTCACTTAGTGACAAACCCTCTCTAGGCTCCCAGGTTCCTCATCTGTCAAATGAGGAGGCTGGAGCAGCCGGGCCCCAAGGCACCATTGGCTCTAGCATCCTCTTGCTCCCTGGCCAGGCATCCCCGCTGAAGGCACCTGGGCTCCAGCAGCCATACCTGGCTCCCATCCCTTCCCCCAGGGAGCCCCGGCTCCCACCCACGGGTCCTCCTTGGTGCCCTGCGAGGAACCAGGCTGGGCCGGGGCAGCGGGAAGAGGCATTCAAGGAGCCGTAATTATTGTAAAGAGGAGAGTTTAAGTGTTTAGTTTTATGAGGCAGCCGGCCCTCTCTGTCAGCAGAAAGCCGCGCGGCTCCCTGGGTGCGAGTTAATTTCCTCCGTGGCTCGTTTCCTTGGCTGCCGTCATTTTTCCTCAGCTGCTTTATGGCTTTCGGAGCAGTGTGTGGTGGCAGCAGCTTTGCCCACTGGAGCAGGAAGCCCCCCACTCCTCCATGCCAGAACCCAAAGGGCAGCCAGGCCTACAGGGGGCAGTGGGGCCACTGAATCTTGCACCGGAGGTGGCAGGCTGGGCAGGAGAAGCAATGAGGCTGGGCCAGTTGTCCCTGTGCAGGCCCCTGCCCCTGGCACCTCCCTAAGGAGCTAGCAAAGAACAGGTCTAAATTAAATGATGGTCAAGCTAGTCAGGCCAGCCTTGCTGCCGTCCGGAGCGTCCCCATCACACAGCAATGCACTTTGTCCTCCGGCTCACGGCGAGCACGGTATGGGAAAATGCAACAGCTTTGGCCTTAGACAGACCTGGATTCAAATCTCAACCTCATCAATATACCGTGCCACTGAGGGGCTGGAGCATGGTAATATATGCAAAACACCTGGCACAGAGACGCCATTCCCCAAAGGTCAGCTCGCTTTCCCGACCCATGCTGTCGGTCTAAATGATTCGCCCATGTCCTCTGTCGGCCATGGGGAAATCATCCCCAAGCCAAGGAAGACTGGGGTTCCTCGTGTGCAACCAGATGACCTCTAAGAGATGCCGTGGTCCACATTTGGGGAGCGGAGTCTCTGTACCAGCTGCTTTGCGTGTCATGCTCCAACCCCACTGAGCAGGTGTTGTGGACACCCCCATTCTGCAGACAAAGAAATGGCAGCCCAGGGAAAGTCACTTGGTCCAGGTGACATGGTCATGGTGAGGCTGGGATTTGAATCCAGGTGGCCAAAGAGCCACCTCTCTCCCACATCAGGCCTTGCCATGCACATGATGTTATCCCAACAAGGACCCATGGGGACCCCCCAAACAGCTTTGCAAGATAAGGACTGTTGGGTCCCATTAAGGATGAGGGACCTGAAGCTCTGAGAGGTGAGCCAGCAAACTGAGATTGTCGAGTCGATCAGAAGCCAAGCCTGTGAGTCCTGGGTGGACATACTTAGAGGCACGGCAAAAATGGACTCCCTTTTAGAGGCAGTTTTCTCATGCTCAGGCTGTAGATGGGCAGTTTTGAGAACCTTTGAACAACGTTGCCTGATCTCGCATTACTCAATGGCTCTAAGGAATAATGGAGATAAAACAGACAGAGACACCTGGGTTTGAACCCATTACACCACGCGTGAGCCTGAGCAAATCACAGATTCTCTTTAGCCTCAATTTTCCCATCTGCACAATGGAAACAGCAGCGAAACTCCAAGTCCCCCAATGGCTGGCTTTCTTGACTCACCTCCCCCACAAGTGGGACATCTACGGTTTGCCCCCAGCATCCAACCCCTCTTCCTTCTGGGACCATTCACCTGCATTCCCCTCGTGGCCCTTATCCATTCTCAGCTCATGATTGGTGAGCTGACTTCACACCCACCTTCAGGAGCAGGCCCTGATTGGCCACTCAGCGTATTCCCTCCTCCTGGCTGTGGCTATTGGTTGAGAGATGGGCACGTAACCCAATCAGCACATAAGACGCAAGAATATTCCTAGTGTTTCTGGTAGAGCAAGGTTTCTCCTGTCTTCCATGGAAGCTGTTGGGAGAGACCTTCATTGTTTCCCTGAAGGATGTGGTATAAAATTGGAATTTTGCTACCAGGAAGGGATAGCCTGGAACTGCTCGAAGTGGGAGGACGGAATGTTCTGCAAGGAGCCTGGAGGTCAGACAGGAGAGATGGGAAGGAACAAGGTCCTTGTAACATCTTTGGAGCCGCTGGACCAAGCCTCACATGATGCTAACACTACCTCCACTCAATAAACTGCCCAGGAGGTAATCAATTAGGCTTGGTTTCTCCTGTCACTTGCAACACAGAGCATTCTAATGGAAACTCCCTGAGGCCTAAACCAGAGACTGGATCAGGCAGGAGAGCTCAGGAATCAGGAAGACAAAATTCTTTCAAAGGGCGTGGGAACTGGGAAATACCCATCGGCCCACCTGGTGCTGGGAAGACTTCAGAAAAAAGCCGCCAAGGCTGAGAGTGTAGATGAACTTTTTGGTATTATTTGTCTGGACAGGAGGAAGTGCTGGCTAGTTGAAGTTTGATTAATCATCGATTCCATTCCAGTCCTCAAATGTCTCCTGAAAGCTGGTCACATGCAGGACACTCTGTCGTGTGGTGGAATACACACATATGAGCAAGACAGCCCCTGAAGCCGGGAGCTGCTTCCAGGTGAGGAAGACAGGCTCAGACAAAACTGACCGGAACACGAGCAAGACTGGAATAAGAGCTGAGGCTGACACATGGATCCATGGGCCTCGCGACCCTGGCAAGAAAGCAAGACCCTGGGGACAGAGCACCTTTCTCTGCCCACAAAGGCACTGTTCAGTTGCCCAGCCCTGTCACTCACCCCAGCCACCTCCCCCCAGAGAGAGCTCTTTCTCTGACTTGTACAAAGGCACTTTAGGGGCTAGCATTGCCAGGTGCACTGGGGAGCAGTTCCTCCAGGTCTAGCCCCACCAACTTTTCCAGATTCTGTGTTCCCCAAAGCACAGGGTAAGTCTCATGGTGGGGGGAATGATCGTCAGAGGTGCTGGGGATGGAGCTCAGTCACATTGCCTCACTTGCATGCTGAGAAAGTGACTCCCTGTTCAGCTCTAAGAGCCTCTATCAAGGACAAAGTCTGGGTTTGGTGTGAGCCTCTTTAACTCCTCTCTAGGGCTCATTGCCCTCCCTTGTTTGGCACAGAGGGAGAGCTGGCCCCAGCCTTCTTGCCTTCCACCGGCAACCAGCTCTTGCTCAGATTTCATCACATTGTTTTGTTTTTGTGGCATTTATTTTAACAGTTGTCTTCTATTTATGGCAAGTGATATTGGCTTTCCATTTATGGCAGTGATAAAAAAGCTTCCTCTTACATTTCATTTCTTTAAGTTTTTTTTAAAAGGGGTTGATGGAAAGAAAAATATTAAATAGCACAAGTGAGGCACAGTTAACGACCAAAATTGTGAAGGTGGGATGTGAATGACAGGCGACGGGGAAATAGTCACTGCACAAACATGGGGTGCCAGTGGTGTGGCAGCCACGGTGCTGGGGGCGAGGGCAGCAGGGAACCCTGCAGACAAAGCCCTGCCTTTGTGGAGCTTACAGTCCAGCAGGGGTGGGTAGGGGGAGATGTAACCAAAATATATCAAATGCATGGTGTGACCAATGGTGGCGAGTGATTTGAAGGAAGGGGAGGTAGGGAAGGGAGGGCACCGGCTGCTGTGGGCGCTGCCTCGCCAAGACTGGCTCATGCTCTGAAAGCCTGGCGGTGAGCACAGGCTGGGAGGAGGCGAAGCTGCGGCTTCACAGCTATCCTGGCACCATGCAAAAGGATCTAGTGGTGTCGCCATCCCTCCTGGTTGAGGCTGGCTTTGGAGACTCCCGCTGGTCAAGATTACACGCCGCAGGAAACCTCACATCAAGGCACTAGCCTCCTTTCTTCCAAACAAAAAAGCAGAGGACCGTCTGCGGAGACGAGCGCTGTTGCCTGGAAAGCAGCCCCCAGGGAGCGGCGTGGGGTCACGCAGCTTTGTCGGTGCCCCGAGCTGTGCACAGGTGTGGGCCGCTCCATGAGATTGGGACTCAGCGGTGACAGTGCCCCTTGGGGCTCTGAAATCATCACCTTCTGAGTCATCAAAGTGGCATTGACTTACAGTCAACAGTGCGTGGTGCTAAGTGCACTTTATTATTCCAATTCTTTGAAAATTGGTCATCTCTCTGTGGTCCATCTATGGCCTGGTAGGGTAGCAAAGCCAGGAATCCGAATCGTGGCTCCCCTGCTTTCAAGCTGCCTGATTCTGGGCAGGTTCTTATTCTTCTGAGTTTTCATTTTCTTGTAACTTAAATGGGGGTAGCCCATTGAATGTGGTCACATGGGGGCTCCTGGCAGCCAGTCAATAAATGTCGCCCTGTTTCTCTAGACAACAGACTATGAGTTACCCAGAACCCTATCTCCCTTCCACCAATGGGAGCTGGCAGGAGGAGGAGATGGACAGGAAACTTGGAAAACTCATTCATTCATTCATTCATTCAACAAGAATGTATGACTCCACCCCAGGCACTATTCCAGTCACTGGCAGTACAGAAGAGAGCAAAGACAGGTAAGGTCTCTGATCTTATAGGAACACGCCATGAAAGCAGGACATGAGATTTCAGCTAGCGACAGGGTCTGTGACGAATGTTTAGGGAAGCCAGCTCAGACTGGGTGTCCAGGAAGGCTTTGCAGAAGAGGTAACATTGAGAGAGAAAGGGCGAGCTTCTTGAAGGTTTGGAGGTGGGGAGAACATTCTAGGCAAAAGGAAGAGCAAAGCAAAGTCCTCAAGGCCTCTGAGAGCCAGAAAGGAAGCCAGCTCCCTTGGAGGACATGGGTGCTGGTGGGTGGGGAGGCAGACCCTGTGAGACTCAGGAAGGGGAGAGGCCTGGGTGCTCTGTGGAGTGGGCTGCGTGGCAAGGCCTGCAATTCTTGTTCTGTGCCAGGGGCCATTTGACAGCATCTTCAGAAACCCCCGCATCATCTAGACCCTGGGCTTCCCACCCGCCAGGCCAGGCCCTTCCTGCTAGTCCATGCTGCTTCCTCGGGCAGCCGGTTCTTCGACCAGGCCCACGGGGCACCCACTTGCTGGCTGAATTTCTCTCCTTGCATCCCAGTTCTCCTCCAAGTTGGAAGAAGTCTTTGTGGTTTGGATGAAGGAAGGGACGAGGAGGAGGGGGACAGAGCAAAGTGTGTTTGCTGGCACCAGAATCACAGCAGAAGCCAGTGCTGGAAACCTTCCCAAGTATTTAGAAATTAAAATAATAAAAGAAAACTGAGCATATGGAGTTTGTAAAGTGCTGTCCATCTCCCAAGAAGGGACACAGCTCACTCAGAATGCATGGGAGAGCAGGTCGGGGTGAACGTGTCTGTGGGGTAGGGGTGAACACTCAGGCTCTCGGGTAGGATGAGGGGCCCCAGGCTAGGCTAGCCCAAGAGGCAGGAGGAGTGTGGGAATTCCCTTTAAGCTGCACTTTTAAAGGAGGAGAAAGAATATCCTCTATGGCCCCTCCCTAACTTCACGGGAGTCCGCAGTCCTTCCCAGCCCAGGGAATGCCAGCTCCCCAGCTCAACCCTGAAGCAATCTTTAGTCCTTTCTCTCCATATCCAAATTCTCAGCCCAAATGCTGCCTCTTCAAAGAAGCCCTGTCTGGCCACCTCATCTGGAAGGCCACTTCTCCAGGTACTTTTTCATCACTCTGTGTATTTCTGCACAAACCTATCACTATCTAAAATGACCACGGCCCGGTGCGGTGGCTCACACCTATAACCCCAGCACTTTGAGAGGCCGAGGCGGGAGGATCATGAGGTCAGGAGTTCGAGACCAGCCTGGCCAACATGGTAAAACCCCATCTTTACTAAAAATACAAAAATAGGCTGGGCGTGGTGGCAGGCACCTGTAATCCCAGCTACTGGGGAGGCTGAGGCAGGAGAACTGCGTGAACCCGGGAGGTGGAGGTTGCAGTGAGCCGAGATCGCGCCACTGCACTCCAGCCTGGGTGACAGAGCGAGACTCCGTCTTAAATAAAATAAAATAAAAATAAAAATAAAAAGAACCTTGTTCATTGGTTTGACTTTTCCCTCCACCAGGTAGGCATCGTGAGCCTGGACCTTGCCTGTCCTCTTTCCTGCTACGTCTTCTACACCTGGAACAGGGCTTGGCCCAGGCAAGACCCTTCACAGACACCAAGTGGGGACCGAGTGAATTCCAGAGCCAGTTCATTTGAGTGTTCAGGTAGCACCATGCACAAGCCTGTGATTGCTGAGTGGCAAACAGCACCTTGAGCATGGGCAGTATTCTTGGGGCTGTGGCAGAGCCCACGTGGTCATGATTGGGGCACTGCTGAGCAAACCAGCCCCCAACTGAGCCACCAGGTGCTGCAGCAGGTGTTGGGGGCTGCCCATCCTGACAGAGCTGCCAGGCAGGAAACTTCAACCTGCTACTCCTGGAGCCGGGAGCCCACCTGGGAGCTCCAGGTGCCTCCTTCCACCCCAGGTGCTCAAGTGTTCCCTGTGCCAGGAAGCCCACCTGGCACAAGCTGGAGGGGAGTCTGGCTGGAAGGCAGGGGCAACAGGGCAAAAGGAGAAGGCAGGTGCCCTGTGGGCCCTCCCAGGTAGGAGACCTGGCCAGCCCGAGGTCCCTGAGGATTCTGGAGGTCTCTTGAGTGCAGAGCTGGCTCTGTGGCACACATGGACATGTGTCGGGGAAGCTGGGAGGAGCTGCCCTGGGGATGGCCAGGCCTAGGGATGACAGGGTCCCCTCCTTGCAGCCCCTCCCCTCCTCTCCTTCTGCACCCCCTCCGTCTGGCTGCTCCTCTCCCGCTCTGCTGCACGCTGGCCTCCGCAAGATGGATTTTCCTGGCTGTGCCAATCTTGCTGCCACCTGTTCGCGCTGTGCTGGAGCCAGCAAAGTGGCTCAGCTTCAAACCCAGAGCAGCTGGGAGAACGGTGGCCAAGCCTCGTCACCCCCCTTGCTCCCTTCCTTTGTTGCAGCGGCTGAGCCACCCTGTCACCTGCTGTCAGCTGGGCAGCCCCTGCTCTTCCCCACCGAGCCTCCTGCAGACCCCTCAATCCCTCCCCAGGCCTAGCCCTTCGTGGCCAGGCTGCAGGGTGGGGCCCAGGCAGGCACTTCACAGCGGCCCTCAGCACCCCACCCTCCATCCCTGGTCCAGACTGAATCCCCTTCCCTCTCCCCCACTTCCCAAGGGATCCCCCACTTACAGCAGCCTTCCCCAGGATATTTAGATGGAAAGCTGAGGAACCAGGGGCCTAAGAGAACCAGGAAGTGACCAGCTCAGCCTGCTGAGCCCACGACAGGGCAGGGTGGCATGGGACACTTCCAGGTAGTGCAACCTCCGAACCTCCGGGAGAGGGAGGGCTCTGGAAACTCCCTGCACCAGCAACCCAACCCGCGCCCGAGGCTGGAGTCCAGTCCTGCCCCTCGCACACGTTGGCTCCACCTCGGTTTCCTCAGCTGCCAATGGGCTAAGTCTGTGCCTGTGCACCCCGCAATGTCACTGTGAAGAACAAACAGAGGGTTAGTGCCTTAAACTCCTGCAAGAACAAGGCAAGGATATAATTAAACATGTGCGTGGGATAGAGAAATGCAAACTGTAAAGGGCTGTGCAGCTGAGGAGCTGTTTTTGCTTTTCTCAGAGGCGGCGAGGCCCCAGGGGCCAAAGGCTGTGTATGCTGCCCTCAGGGAGAAGATGCGGGCTTGTGCCTGTCTTCAGCAACACTGGCTCCAGCTGAGGGGGCATCTGACAGCAGAGAGACAGGCACATCAGAAGATAGAGCGAGACACAGGCAGACAGACGAATAAACACAGATAAAATAGCCTGTGAGGCCGATGGCTCTCCTGATGGAAGCAGACAGGCAGCGGAGGTGGCGGCAGGGTTCCCGCAGCCTGGGGCCTTTCTCTCCTCCACCAGGATCCTTCCCTTCCTCCTGCCCTCAGTCATCTGCTCCCGCTCATGAGCCCGTGGGCACACAGGTACAGTGTCCACTCATGCTCACGACACTGCCTCTCGCGGCCACGGAGGGGGCTGGGGATTGGGGGTTGGACTCTCCAAATTCCAGAGACGCTACTGAGGAGGGACCTGGTCCTCGGCATTAGGGAAAAAGCTCTTCCCCTGGGGCAGATCCCTTGGAGCCTGAAGAAGTGCGCCTTTGTGGATGAACGTAATAGAAAATAGGAGGCCATTTCCACGGGGCGGTAACCCCCTGGCTGAACTTTGTCAAGGTGCATCCTCCCCCAGGTGCCCAGAGCTGAACACGGGGGTCTGCAGATGAGAAGGGAGCTCGGGGCTCAACAGGATCCGATTGGGAGGGCTGGAGTGGGCTGGGTGCACCCTGCTTCCTCTGTCCCCACCACATGTCCTCCCACAGCCACCAGACTGCTCTTTCTTGAGTGAGATTTGTAGCTGTCCCTCCCCTGTTTATTGACGCCCCCAACCCCTAGCTTCCCACTACACATATAATAAGGCCCAAATTTATAAATGTACCCAGGGCTGCCCCTGCCAACCCCTCCCTGCCTCCTGACCCTCCTTCCCCAGCAGCCTTGTTCCTCCAGCCCAGTCCCCCACAGGGCCTTTGCACGGCTGTGCTCTCTGCCTGGGAAACTCAGCAGCCAGTTGTTGCCTTGGGCGCCTTCTCGTCACTCAGGTCTCAGAGGAGAGGCCTTCCGTCATCTCACTTAGCACCCTCTCCCTCCTCTGGTCGTGATCACATCTCCTGAGTTTTGTCCATTTGTTTTTCTGCATAGCAGGTATCCCTGCCTGAAAATATCTCCTTCCTGTGTTTTTCATCTGTCTCCACCCTGCAGAATGCAAGTGCTGGTCCGTTCAGTGCCGTGTCCCCATGTGCTGGAGCACAGCCGTCCACACAATAGGCCTTTAATAGGCAGGAGGGTCTGGCTTCCAAGAACCCCAAGCTGAAGGGGACAGCAGCCAGGAAAAAGAAGCCAGACAGGCCAGTCCTAGGCCTCGGTGGGCAAAGGGAGGGGCATAGAGGTCTGGCTTATGACAGCAAAGAAGTTCCCTGGGGGAGATCTTGTGTGCGGCACACTGGTCCTCCAGGAGGGAATGACTGAAGGCTGGGGTCCAATCCTCGCTCTGCTCCTGGCAACTCGATATTCTGGCCTCACCGCCCCCCTCTGTGGAATGGGGATAAAAATGGCTACTTCTGGCCAGGGGCAGTGGCTCATGCCTGTAATCCCAGCACTTTGGGAGGCCAAGGTGGGCGGATCACCTGAGATCAGGAGTTCAAGACCAGCCTGGCCAACATGGTGAAACCCTGTCTCTACTAAAAATACAAAAAAAAAGAAAAAAAATAGCCAGACGTGGTGGCACACACCTGTAATTCCAGCTACTTGAGAGGTTGAGGCAGGAGAATCACTTGAACTCGGGGGGCGGAGGTTGCAGTGAGCCGAGATTGCACTACCATGCTCCAGCCTGGGCAACAGAGTAAGACTCTGTCTCAAAAAAAAAAAAAAAAAAAGTGCCTACTTCCCAGAGTTGCTCTAAGAACTGAATCAAGCCCTGTGTGTGAGAGTCTGTTTATAAACATTTAAGGGTTGTACAAATGTGTATTTATTGGTAAGGGCCCAATTGGGCTGCAAGGGTCAGAAATCCATCTCAAACTAGCTCAAACTCAAAGGGGAATTCATGGGCTCTTGTCATCGAAGAGTCCCTAGGGTGAGAGAAGTTTGGCTTCAGGTATGGCCAGATCAGGGTGCTCCAACAGAACAAGTCTCTCCTTCCTTATCTCCTTGTCAGCCCTCCTCTGTGGGGCTCCCTGCTTAGGCAGGCTTTTACCAGTTGGTGGCCATCAGCCCTTCTGGCCCCTACCCTGCCATGTGGCCCATCCCACCTGAAAGGGAGCATGTTCTATGTAAGCCCAGGCTTCAGCCTCAGGATTGGTTCTCACTGGTACAAATGGAGGACTCAATTTGAACCAACCTCTGTGGAAGCCAGGATGTTGGGAAACTCTGATTGGCCACCCTGGAGCCAGGACTACGGTGGCTTCATCTGAGCCACAGAGACTGTGCGTGGAGGTGGTGGTGCAGGTTCTTCAAGGGAAAATGGGAGCACCACTACCCAAAGAGAGGGTCTGGGACCCTGGTTGGCAGACAACAGATGTTCACCGCCAGACAAATGGTGGCATTCTCAGCCTTCCAGCTGGACCTGCAAGCAGAGCACTCGAAGGTCCCAGGTCCCTAGAGGCTCCACTCTGGGGCTGCCCTGCAGGTGGTCAGAGGAGTCCGCCTCCCTGGGAAAGTATTGAACGAAGCCTCTGTGAGAGTGAAACAGAATTGTTCCCAAATGTGATTTGTAAACGTTGAAAACACCCTTCAGATGTTAGAGATTATCGTTAGTGTTGTTGTAGAACAGGAAAGGGGCGAGGCACTACAGGATTTTGGAACTGAAACGGGCTTAAAAATGATTGGCTGCCACCCCAACCCTCCCTTTTTTACCCAGTCATCTTACGTGGCAGCCAGAAGAATGTATTTCGGCTGCAGATCACATCCTGTCACTCCCTCCTGAACCCTCCGCTGGCTTCACTTTGCTCTTGCAATATTGTAGATTCTCCTTGCTCCAGGGCTCTGGGGGTTGGGTCCCTGCCCACCTCTCGGACTCCATCCCCTACTTATGTCCTCCCGCCACACCCTGTGGCTCCAGCTGCATTGCCGGTCCTTGGGGTCTGGAAACACATCCGGCTCATTTCCCCCCAGGATGCATTGCACTTGCTGATCCCTCTGTCCACAACACTTTTCCTCCAGGTCTTCCCCACGGCTGCTGCCACGTTCTCTTCAATCAGGTCTCTGCTGAAATGGCACCTTCGCAGAGACCCTCCCTGGCCACACTTCCATAGAGATGCACTCCACTCCTCCTCTCTGCCCCTCTCTCTCACTTTACCCACTTTCTATTCTGCAGCCTCTGGAATTATCTTGTTGTTCTATTTGTTTGCTTACTTACTGTCAGTCTTTCTCCCACCTGCTACCCCCACTGGAGTACTTGGCTCCAAAAACACAGGGTCTTCCACAGAGCTCAAGGCCTGACATAGAGCAGGGGGGTCAATAAATACCTGTTGAATGAATGGATATCTGATGGACAGATGGGCGGGTGACGGTGAGCAGGCCGTGCTCAGATGCTGATGTGACCTGCCCAAGGCCACACAGCTGGCACCAGCAACCAGGTAGGCTGAGCCCATGCCCTGTCCGGTCCTGCCTTCACTCTCTAATCTATTTCATGCCCCTTTAAAAAATAATAATAGACTTGTGTCCTGTTATTCCCTTTAGGTTGGGAACTGGCGTGGAGCTCTGGTGGCTAAAGACCCTCCAAACTCCCACGTCCCACCAGCTCACACCCTGTGGCCTCGGGGCCACCTGCTCTAGCTGCTGAATGCACCTGACTTCAAAGCCCATTAAGCGGATCATTACAAGGTTAATAAAACCCGTTACCCTACACCCGCACACGTCCGCCCTCGCCTGCGGCTGCTGCCCATCAGCTGTGTCTGCTCTCACTGTTGCCAGGAGCTGAGAGAGAGCGGGGCGGCCG
Source organism: Nomascus leucogenys (assembly GCF_006542625.1). Classification (NCBI taxonomy): domain Eukaryota; kingdom Metazoa; phylum Chordata; class Mammalia; order Primates; family Hylobatidae; genus Nomascus; species Nomascus leucogenys. The sequence continues at coordinate 874,926 of NW_022095789.1, read as the reverse complement.
TGCAGGTGAGCAGCCCCCAGGGAGCGGTTGTCACTCAGGCCCTGTCCCTCCAGGCTGTCCTTTGAGGTGGAAAGTCGGAGGTGGCCTGTCTCTTTGAAGACCCTGAACCTGAGCCAGACCCTGTTGGGGGACCTGTGAGGCAGGCAGGAGGCGGCCACTACAGCGGGGCTGAGGCAGCCTCGCACACAGAGACCTGCCCTCTGTGAGCTGCGGTAGTCTCCGTGATGGAGGAGGGAAGGGGCCTGCTGTCACCCTGACTCACTCTAGGCACGGGGGAATAGGGGCTGGGGGAGTGTTTGGGCAGTGGCGACAAGCCTGGAGTGGGGCAGGGTGGACCCCTGGGGCTGAGGGTCCACATTCAGGAGGTGCCCTGATACAAGTTCCAGGACGTTCCCAGTGTGGGGTCCTGAGGGCGGGGGAGGCTCCTCTCCTCATCCAGAAAAATTCCATCTTGATGCAACGTAACTGAAGAAAACATCAGCTCATCGTGCGGTTAGTGAGGGGGAAAAACACACCGCTGAAGGAAGCATACAGCAAGAGACCAGCTAGTAAAAAATCTAGTGACCGATGCCAACATACAGACCTGCACCCATGGAGAGAAAGGCCCAGGAGGCCGCGCAGCAGACTCCGCCAGCGGCTTTCTCCCTGGAAAAACCAAGGATGTGAGGTGGGGTGATGTGCAGTCTTTTTTAAAAACAAAAAATAATGTATTCATATTTTATATGTAAGATTAAAAATTAATTTTTAAAGATATTCACCAAGGATATGATTTAGAGCGCGAGGGTCAGAGCTCGCCCTTGAAGGAAGGGAAAGGAGAGTGAGGAAAGGACAGGAGAGGGTCCCGGCCGCAGGGGAGACCCCCAGGGTGCTGAGCCGCTGCCCTGGGCCTGGTGCCCGGTGGACAAACCTGTGGTGCCGTCTGTCACCGCGGCGCCTTCTCAGGGACTGGACACCCCCAACTATCTCCCCAGGCTTGACCTCCCTTGAAGCTTCCTCCAAGATCCCACCCTGAAGTGGCTGAGGTGGGCCCAGGAATTGGTTCCAGGAGTCGGGGAGCGGCGCGGGGCAGGAGCCAGGCCCGCAGAGAGCAGGGAGCTTTCTGCTCGGCCCATCCACGATGCCGGGGCTGCGGCATCTCCGCTTCTGTCCAGAGAGTGACGGCGTCCGCAAGCTCATGAGATGGGGGTTATTTTATTAACCAGATAGATTAAGCATCTCTCCTTCTAATTACCGGCTTAATTAACCTTGGCACACAGTATGTACGGACCCCGAGGGACTGAGTCAGAACGCCTGCTCTGGGTGAACGTCGCCCATCTGCTCTGCGCTAGCTCCGGCGGACTCTCAAGGGGCCAGGGCAGCGGACATTGAGGGCCAGGAGTCTGGTGGCACCAGGAAGGAGCAGAGGAAAATGCAGGCGGGGATTGTCGGAAACCTCACAAGAGAGTCTCGCCATGGACGCCGGATTCCAACAAGGCTGCCTCTTCAGCGGCCCTCCTGCAACCACCTGAGCAGGGCTGACCCGACCTCAGAGAAGGCAGAGCCCGGGCCACCCTGCCTGGATCTCCCAAGCGTCCGCAGGGTAGCCAGTGTGCCCTGTGCAAGCCTGGGAGGTAGGAGACATGGACGGCGATGGTGGAGGTGCTGCTTCAAATTCTCCAAGCCTCAGTCACCTCATCTGTAAAATGCGCAGGATGGTATCTAAGTCACAGGGCAATTTATGAGGTTTAATGAAGAGAAGAGAAACTGAGATGCTTAAATTACATTCATTTGTTCATTCACTCGTTCAGCACATATTCCTGGAGTGTGCACTGTGTCGGCAAAAGTAAGGAATACGATGGTGAACAGGGAGAATTGAGAGACTGAGTGCTCTGGGAATTGACAATGTCTGCCTAAGGACCCCAGAGTCATAGCACCTGTGTGCACACCATACACACGAGCACACACAGATACACATGCATGCACACACATGAGTGCACACACACAAGCACACATACACACGAGCACACACACATACACATGAGAACACACATATGAGCACACACACAATGAGCGTACACACACACACACTGCTTCCTGAGCTGTTGCCCATGACACCCACACTCAGCACACACTTAGAAGATGCCTGCACACACACACACACCTGCATGGAGACGTGTATCTCCTTCACAGCCATGAACAGCACACACACTCATCTCAAAAACAACTCTACACCCACACACGTGCACGGGTGGCCATGTGTGAAGACGGCTGTGTGGCTCCTCTATTCTCAAGAAACATAAGGCCAAGATGTCACATTAATAAAAAACATGGTGTCCTGGTAAAGGTATATTTATTTATTTAAAAGCTTATTAAAATCTTAACCTAGTCTCCTCTTCACTAATGCAGTCTTACTGGAGTCTCTTGATGATTGTGTGGGAGGGTGAAGAAGAGAGTGTGTGTGTTTGCATATGTGTGAGAGAGACTTTCTATTCATTTGTGTGTGGGGTGTGCTAGTGCGTGGGCTGTGTCCAGGTGTGGCCTGTGTGTGTGCCTGGGAGCATGTGTATCCCTGGGTGTGTGTGTACATGTCCAGGTTGTGTGTGTGTGTGTGTGTGTATGTATGACCCTGGGTGTGTTTGCATGTGTGAATGTGTGTGTGTGTTCATGTTGGGTGTGGGGTGTGTGTTTGTGCCCAGATGTGACTTGTGTGTGCATGTATGTATTCAGTCTGGGTGTGGGATGTGTATATCTGTGCGTGCATGTCTGGGTGTGGGGTGTGTGTGTGAGTGTGTGAATGCCTTGGTGTGGAGTATGTGCATTTGTGTGTGCATGCATGTCTGGGCGTAGGGTGTGTATGTGTTCAGTACAGATGTGGGGTGCATGTATATGTGTGTGTGCGTGTCTGGGTGTGGAGTGTGTGTGTGTGTCTGCGTGTCTGGGTGTGCGATGTGTGTGTGTGAGTGTGTGAATGCCTTGGTGTGGAGTGTATTTGTGTGTGCATGTCTGGGTGTGGGCTGCATGTATATGTGTGTGTGTGTTGCCTGTGTTTCTGTATGTGTGCACATCCGGGTGTGGGCTGTGTGTTTGTGTGTGTGTGTGTTGCCTGTGTTTCTGTATGTGTGCACATCCGGGTGTGGGCTGTGTGTATGTGTGTGTGTGTTGCCTGTGTTTGTGTGTGTGCACATCCGGGTGTGGGCTGTGTGTATGTGTGTGTGTGTGTTGCCTGTGTTTCTGTGTGTGTGCACACCCAGGTGTGGAGTACTCGTTGTGCTCTTGTACTTCTTAGGCCCTTTGAGTAGTAAGAGGCCTTCTTAACCTGTTTTTTACCATTGCCCCCATAAAGAGCCTTTGTGGACTTTTCATCCCTAGTAGCCCACCTGAAACGTTAAGACCACAGAAACACTGTATATCTGGTTATGCACTGTATGTGTGTATGGTATATGTGTGTGTATATCTGTGCTTTAGGGACGCAGTATTTTTTTTACCTGCCCTGGAATAACCAGATTCTACCCTGCTCCTGGAGAAAGGAGACCCGCCCACAGACTGTTGAGAGTCCCTGCTGGGGAGCAAGGGTTTCTTTGCCTGGCTTCAGGGGTGTGACCTCTCTCTTCCCACTCCTGGCCCATGTTGCGGGCAGTGGTTCCCAGTCTTTAGGGCCCAGCTGGAAATCTCTTAAAACACAGCTGTCGGCCGGGCGCGCTGGCTCACACTTGTAATCCCAGCACTTTGGGAGGCCGAGGCAGGCGGATCACGAGGTCAGGAGATCGAGACCACGGTGAAACCCCGTCTCTACTAAAAATACAAAAAAATTAGCCGGGCGTGGTGGCGGGCGCCTGTAGTCCCAGCTACTTGGAAAGGCTGAGGCAGGAGAATGGCGTGAACCCGGGAGGCGGAGCTTGCAGTGAGCCGAGATCGCGCCACTGCACTCCAGCCTGGGCGACAGAGCAAGACTCCATCTCAAAACAAAACAAAACAAAACAAAACAAAAACACACAGCTGTCTGGGCCCCACCTAAAGATCCTGTCAGTAGACCTGAAGAGGGGTCTGACATCGGGGTTTCAGCAAGCTCCGAGGGGGTTCTGATACCCTGCCCGAAGTGGGGGTCTGGGGCTGAAGGGGGTTTTGAATCACCGAGGAGCCATCTAGTCTGAGGGAAGAGGGTCTGTCTAGAGACCTGACCTGGTCCTAGAGAACTCAAGACCCAGCTAGCCAGTCCTCCCTATGCCAGCACTACCCCAGGGCTGCCTAAGGAGGCTTACGGGAGGCTGGTGGCTGGACCAGAACTCTTCCCACTGACTTAGGGCATGGAGGAGGCAGTATGAGGTGTGTTCCCAGGACCACGGTCATGCAGCGGGTGTCTGGGACAAACACTGCCCCAGAATGTCTGGAGTCCCATTTCCCACCTGTTTGATAAAGCCACTGATGCCCCCACACAAACCTGGGCCTCCCTTCTGTGGGTCCCAACCTTCTCTAATAGACTGGTCCTCCCATACCAATCCCAGGGTGGGTCTGGTAAGCAAGGCAGAGGTAAGCTTCTGCCTCCTCTCCCAGCCCGCGGTTCACTGAGTCAAAGCTTACCTCTGTCCTGCCTACCAGACCCACCCTGGGATTGACATGGGAGCTCCAGTCCCCACTGGAACCCCATCTGGAAGTTGCCAGAGACCTGCTAGCAAAATCAATCAAAACCAGAGAACCCCTACCTGGCCCAGCTTTCTCTGGATGCCAAAGAAAGCTGTGTCTCTTTGGAGGGCTGGGCCAGTGCCAGGCCCCAGTGCTGGGTGTCTGAGCGATCAGAACACAGGGGACCAATTGATGCGGTATGGGCAGAGCTCCAGCATGAGGCTGCAGGGGAGATGGGAGCCTGGAAGAGGGAGCGAGGGGCTGTGTGGTAGCCAAGGAGCAGGGTGGGGTGGGGGTGGAAGCAGCTCTGAGGGCATGAGGGCACGAGAGAAGACCAGGCAAGGGTGGATGAATTATAGAGATGGGCATAGAGATGGAGAAGAGTGGGGGTGGGGGATGCTGCGGTCTAGTGGGGAAGCAAGAAAGGCAGGCTTCTCCTTCTCTTAAGCTTTTAAAGGCATCAGAGCATCTTGCTAATTGTTCATCTCCCAGAGACGCTAATGAAATTAACTCTGCAAAATACTCATCAGGTCATCTGCAAAGGGCACGGTGCCAGGCTTCCACTTGGTCCAATCCCGTCCTCCTCCTCCTCCTCCGCTCCTCCTGCCCCTTCCTGACAATCCTCCACCCCCTCCTTTTCACATAGGCCCCTCAGCAGGGAACTGCTCACCTCCCAACCTGCCTGAGAGTGCCCAGCAGGAAAACTTGAAAGGGGGACTGTGTAGCCAGGGAGACCTCAGAGACGGATGTCACGGAGCTCACGGAGCTGGGAAATGTCTCTGGGTGTGTGCGTGTGTGTGTGTGTGTGTTAACACATGCATCATAGGAGAATGTGTCTCTAATAAAACCATTTAGACTGAACATTCTTTCAATCACTCAGCAAACATTTCTGGAGCAGCTTCCAGGTTTAAATCCTTGTTCCATCTCTTACCAGCTGAGTGGCTTTTAGCACGTTACATCCCCAGTCTGTGCCACAGTTTTTGTATCTACATAATGGGTACAATAATCACATCTGCTTCATAAGGGGCTGTGAGAATCGAAGGAGATAAACCAGGTACAGAGTTTAGTCCTGTCCTGGGCACCTGGAGAGGTCTCAAGAAATGCTGGGCGCTGTCCTTGGTCCTGGAGGCTCCAAGGCAGTGACATCCCACTTCTTGCACCGAGGCACGGCCAGGCCAGCCTTAAGGCCCAGGCACGAAGTGCTCAGCAGAACGGGGCAGCATGGAGGGTGAGCATGTGAACAGTGTGTGCAGGAATGGAGTGGGGAGATATGGAAGTGCCTGTACATGTATGTAACTGTGTGAGGAACATGAGTGCCTGCACTGCTTGTCATCAGTTACCAGGTATGCACGTGTGTGAACTGGGTGTGGGAAGTGCATTTGTGTTGTGTTCGTTGTGGAGACTGAGCAGGTGCTGGCTTGCTATGTGTGTGTGTGTTGGATTCAGAGCACGGGTGAGTGTTGGGGTTTGTGTGCAGAGGGGACAGGTCCAGATGTTGCCGGGGGTCCTTTGAAGGGGCTTATTTCTAGCTCTATCTCCTGTCTTATCCCTCACAAAGTACTCATTTCTTTTATGATCTGGCTCTCATTCCACCCCAACTTACAACTGGGAGGACATTTGTATCTTCCCCAACATGCTGCAGGTTCCCCTGGTGGGTAGCATTGAGGCTTACAAATAGTAGACAGTCATAAATGCTCACCCTGTAGATTTTTAATAAAGGATAATTCTATATTATTTTTCTTTTTTCTTTCCCTTTGTTAGGGATAGAGTCTTGTTCTGTCGCCCAGGATAGTGTGCAGTGGCCTTATCATAGCTCATTACAGCCTCAAACTCCTAGGCTTGACCAGTCCTCCCCCCTCAGACTTCCAAGTAGCTAGAAAACAGGCATATGCCACCATGCCTAGCTCATTTAAAAAAATGTTTTAATACACAGGGTCTCTCTATGTTGCCCAAGCTGGCCTTGAACTCAGGGCCTCCAGCAATCCTCCCCCTTCAGCCTCCCAAAATGTTGTGATTACAGATGTGAGCCACAGCACCCAGTCTTGTATTTTGTTTTCAAATATAAATGACAAAAACCGCAAATGGGCTAAAACAGCTCAAAAGGGAATGCGTTGGCTGATCTAACTGAAGAATTCAGGGGTATCAGCAGCCTCAGAAGCAGCTGAATCTGAGGGCTTGAACAATGAACTAGGATCCTGCAACCCTCTCTTCTCCAGGCTCTGCTCCTCTCCACCCCAGCTTCAATCTCAGGTGTGCCCTTTTATTGTGGCAGTGCTGCCAAGATCAGGTCATTTCTTTCCAGCTTCGAGTACAGCAACAAAAGACATTCTTTCTCTCCTTAGTTCCAGCTAAAGTCCCAGAAATGAGCCTCAGTGGCCTGGCTTGGGTCACGTGCCCATCTCTGAACCAATCACTGTGTTTCAGGGAATAGTGGATACTGGTTGGCCAGGCCTGGGCATTTGCTGTCTTTTGGAACTGGAGGGGGATAGTCCGACCTGAATCTTGTGTGCTGATGGTGGGGAGGCGTGATCCTTCCAAGGAAAGACAGGAAGCTGCTTCCAGAAGACAGAAGCTGGATGCTGAGCAGTGGGCAGATGTGAACACTTGGACGACAGCACGGCCCATAAAGAGCCAATGTCTTGGCCGGGCGTGGTGGCTCACACCTGTGATCCCAACACTTTGGGAGGCCAAGGCAGGCAGATGGCTTGAGCTTAGGAGTTTAAGACCAGCCTGGGCAACATGGTGAAACCCCTACTCTATCAAAAAAAAAAAAAAAAAAAAAAAAGCTGGGCGTGGTGACATGTGCCTGTAGTTCCAGCTACTTGGGAGACTGAAGTGGGATCACTTGAGCCTGGGAGGCGGAGATTGCAGTAAGCCAAGATAGTAGCACTGCACTCCAGCCTGGGTGACAGAGCCAGACCCTATCTCAAAAAGGAAGAAAGAAAGGAAGAAAGAAAGGAAGGAAGGAAGGAAGAAAGGAAAGAAAGAAAGAAAGAAAGAAAGAAAGAAAGAAAGAAAGAAAGAAAGAAAGAAAGAAAAGAAAAGAAAGTAAGTCCAATGTCTTGCTTAAGGGTCTCCAAGAGCATGTCCTGCTTGCTGAAGTAATTTCCTGATCAATTGGGTTATTTGTCTGGTAGATTGGAGCAAAGCTGGAAGCTCATGATTCTGGGGCTCTGCTAAGTCTTCCATTTATTTTTGTGGGTGCAGCAGTGAGATGTGAGCTGAATGATGGTGTGGTCAGAGGCTTCCTGAGAAGACAAAGGAGCAGCTGGTTTATTGCCCTAGTGCAACATGCAAGTTGATCTCGAGCGGGGAGCCTCTGGGCCCTGTCCTTGGTCCTGCCTGCAGAAACCTGTTTAGTAAGGACTTTGTCGAAAGTGTATGTGACTTCCTAATGTCATCTGGGAATGACAGAAGCAGAAGAAAATAACAAATACCCTCCCTGACAGCACCCACATCCTGAGAGGGCTCCATATGGGAAAGAGGGATTAGATGTAATAGGATGGAATATAATTGGGATGAATTTAAGTGTCTGCATTTAATTGCAGAAAACCAGCGACCTAAAGGGTAGGTGAGGAACACCCAGTTGTTGATAGTACCTACAGCAAAGACCTAGGACAATGTTCCTCAAAGTGTGATCAGTCTTCAGACCATTGGCAGCAGCAGAAACATCTTGTAGGTATTACAAGGCACGGTAAAAGCAGATTCCTAGACCCCTCCCCAGACATCCTGGATCAAAATCAGGATAGGCAGGACATGGAAATTTATACTCCAAGCAACTCATAGGAACTTCGGTGCATGTCCAAGCCAATGATGGCCTCAGCACAGGGTCTGAGCTCCCCAGGTCCAGGGGATATTAGCAGTGCGATGTCACTGACCAACAGCTGATTAGGACTCCTCTTGTGCATCAGGCCGTGATGGCAGGACACCTGCCAACCCCTTCAGGAGATGCTTTCAGGGAGCAGCCTCACCCCAGAACACATACAGGGTGTCTGGGTGGTGAGACAGGGGCCCAGAGCCCTGCTGCCATGCCAGCATCTAAAGCAGAACTGTTTGTCCTGAAAATTCGGGATAGACCAAGACTTTATCTTCTGAAGAAAAATTTGCCTGAGTAACAGAAGCAAAGGAGGCTGGAGCTCTCAGGAGTCCTCTTCCCATCTGGCCATCCTACCTTAGGGTCTGAGACAAACCCTTTCCTGGCAGCCCTTCACCCTAGATTCTTAAGAAGAGTTCCAGTGAGACACCTACTCCCCCTCTCTGCAGGGGCACCCCTCCTCCTTCTCCTGACATGACTCTGAGCATCACTTGGAAGGGAACAGTTCATCTGAGGCCTGGGTGACTAAAAGGAACCAGCCATGTGAAGATCTGGGGACAGAGTATTCTAGGAAGAAAGGCAAATGGGAAGGCCTGGAGGTGAGAAGAGCTTGGATGCTGGAGAAACAAAGTGAGGGGTTGGGGGGCCTTATGGCCAGGGCCTAGGCAGAGCTGAAGAGGAAAGCAGGGGCCAGATCCTGCTGGGACCACAGGCTGTGCAGGCACTCATGCTACTCTCCATCTATTTCAGCTCTGCCTTCCAGGCACGAGGTGGGATTATACTTCCTAGCCCTCTTGGGTGGGACTGTGGGGCCAGTTCTGGCCAGTGGATTGTGACCAGACATGATCCATTGTGTCTGGGCTGAGCCATTGATGGCTGGTGGGTGTACCTCTGGAGTGGCTGCTGTCAGGCTGGGTCCTCAAGTGAGGGTGACCTGGAGTCATAGACCCATGATGGACAAATGAGAAACAAACCTTTGTTGATTTAAATCACTGAGATTTGGGGACTATTTGTTACCACATCCCCTAATCTATCCTGACTCTTACATAGACCAGTCCACTCCGGCTGAAGAGAGAGGGGCAAGAAGAGAAGTGAACAAAACAGCCAGCTGAGCAGAAAAGACCCTTCCTTTCCTGTATGTCAAACCTCATTTCCCAAATTCAAATCCCAGAGTAGAAACTGTAGCAGGAGGAAAGATGAGGACATGGACGTTGAAATCAAACCTCCCAAGGATGCATCTTAGCTACCCCTGCAGTCTATTGAATAAGGTTGGCCCTGAGCAATCAGGCACTTCCTCTCCCTATGCCTCAGCTACTGCATCTGCATAAAGGGGATAATAATGTTTCTTTAACGGGACTGCATGTGAGGATCAAGCCGAATTATAAACATATGCAAGGACATAGTGGCGTCCAGCATACATTTTTTTTTTTTTTTTTTTTGAGATGGAGTCTTGATTTGTCGCCCAGGCTGGAGTGCAGTGGCATGATCTTGGCTCACTGCAACCTCCGCCTCCCAGGTTAAAGCAATTCTCTCTGGCTCAGCCTCCTGAGTATCTGGGATTACAGGCGCCCACCACCACATCTGGCTGTGTGTGTGTGTGTGTGTGTGTGTGTGTGTGTATTTTTAGTAGAGATGGGGTTTCGCCATGTTGGCCAGGTTGGTCTCAAACCCCTGACCTCAAGTGATCCACCCGCCTCAGCCTCCCAAAGTGCTGGGATTACGGTGTGACCCACCACGCCTGGCCATCCCTTTAGACAGAGCATACACTATTATAATGTCATCTTATACCCCAGCCCTCAGTCCTCCTCCTTCATCCTCAACTACCAGCCTGCAGTGCCCAATCCCCAGTTCCTAATCGTCTCCCATACACCATGGGCCCCAAGGGCAAATCCTGCCGCCGACTCACCTCACCCACCTACCTCTTTCCTGCAGAGGCTGAAGAGGGGTGTTATGGTGCCAACAGGAGAAGCCTGGGCACACACTGCTCACACACACACACACACACACACACACACGAGACATGTGAGTAGATCAGGCCCTGACACCGTGTACATTCAAACAGCCCCGAAAGCAGAGTTTCCAAACCAGAAGGTGATGGACATTTTCCCCTGGGCTCACATGAAGTCTAAAAAATTATTTTTTACTACTTAAAAATTTTAAATCAGAATATTTCGCATACGACGGCTTCTCTTGAAAATTTGGAAGATGCAGCTATACTGTGACCCGGTCACCTCCCCCGACAACCAGTACCTAGAGCAGAAGAGGCAGCTGTCCCTTGAGATGGGATCCTTGTGCCCCGTCCCCAGCACTGCCCTTTGCCTCCCTGGCGATGGAGCCCAGTGTCTGTATGGTTGCCTCTGGAGCTTTAGCTGGTGTTTTTTATAGTAGACTTAAGAGGAAAGCAAAACATTTTTCATAACCCTTCTCTATCAAAAGTGGGAGACAAAAGACAGACCGAGAGAGGGCCTCGTGTCTCAAGAAATATAGGAGAGCTCATATCTCTTTGTGGAAGCAAGACCATTCCTTATATCGCCTAGCCTGCAGCGCCAATTTATATTATCGACCGGCCCCTTAGGCGTTTGAGTTTGCGACCCTGCCCTCACCCTGCTCATTCCCCTCCCGACCCAGACTAGGACCCTCTCTTTTACCGATCACTCCCCCCAGGCACACTGCGCGCGGCTGTCATTTCCTTTCTCCTTCAAGGCAGCCCTCTGTTTATTTTAACCCGATTAGGGAATGGGGGTGGGGCGCAGGAGACGACGTGACTTGACCAAGGTCACAGAGCGAGAAGGTGAAGTCGCCTAGACCCTACCCCCGGTCTCCCTAGCTGCCAAAGCCCAGCTCGCTCCTTTACGCCCACGTCGCGGGCGCCGTGCGCTCTCGGGGCTCAAACACCGCGCGCCCAGTCGGGTGCGCTGCGCCTGAAGGTTGTTTTCCTTCGGCGAACGGCGCCGAGGGGTTAGGGAAACCTTGGGTCATGGCGTGAGGCGCGCCCCTGGAATCCACCAGGCTGCGAGGCTGGGACTGCGGGTGTCCCCGAGTCTGGCCTGCCAGCTCTGGTGGCCAGGGCACCTCTGCGCGCGGGCCAGGGCCCCGGCGCTCTCCCGCAGTCCCCTAACCAAGCCGCGGGCTGGCAGGGTACCGCGGCGCCCGGACGGCCCCGGAGCGCGGCCGCGAGGAAGGGGCGGGGGAGAGGACTGCAGCAGAACCTGCCCGGGACACCCCTGCCCTGGGCGGCTCTCTGCAGGCTGGCGCCGCGCCGGGGTCGCCGCAGCCCCGGGCCCCTCCCGGGCCACCTGTGCGCAGACTGGCGGGCCCGCGAGAGCCCGGATCCGGAGCACCGATCCACTCCGGGTTTCAGACTCCTGCTCCTGTCCCTGGAGACCGCGTGGGGCGGTGGGAGGCCACCACGCCCACCACCCCAAGCCCCTCCCTGGGGGAGCCTCAGGCATCGCCCAGAGGGATTCCCGGTGCTGGGGGTGGCCCGCGCGCGCTGCGCGGGGCGGCCCGGCCCCTCCTTCCTTCCCCCGCCCCTCCCAGCCGCCGCCCCGCTCCGTCGCTCCAGTCCGGGTTTTGCGGCGCCCACCGGCCCGCTCTCCGGCTGCGGGCTCCGCGGCGCGGCTGGCTCGGTGCGCGGCGCGGCTGGCGCTGCGCTCCGCCCCGGCTGCATTGCTGCGCTCCCGTGCCCAAGGGAGCCACGCGCCGCGTGCGCCCGGCAGCCGGCCGCCCGGAGGCAGCGCAGTCCGCTGGCATGGGCCCCGGGGGCGCCCCGAGCTGGGGCTCCGGGTTGAGGCGCTAAAGCCGCCCTCCCGCCCGCGGGGCCCCGCACCCGGCCCGCCCGCCCGCGGCCATGGCCGTCCGGCCCGGCCTGTGGCCAGCACTCCTGGGCATAGTCCTCGCCGCCTGGCTCCGCGGCTCGGGTGAGTCACGCCGCGCGCGCTCTGGGGAGGCATGCGGGGGACCGTGCGCGCGAACGCTCGCTGCTCTGGGGGTCCCTGACCAGCGCTTCCAGACCCGGCTGGGAGCCCCCCGAGGCCAAACTTTGCGAGGCGGGACGCGGGGGCCCCTTCTTGCTGCTGCGCAGCTTCCCCGCGCGCTCTCCCGGAAGCCTGGGTTCTGCCAAGTCCAGGAGCAGCTGTCAGCGCGCGGGGCTGGCGAGTGTAGACACCCCACGCCTCCGGGTGGGGGAAGTTTGCTGGTTGCCTGGGCCCGGAGCAGGGCTGGGGGTTTGGATCAACCCCAGGGGGCCTGACTTTGAGGATTCGAAGATTAGAGGGTTTTGAGCGTATCCCAGTGCCCAGGAAATGGGGGGTGCGGGGAGCGGTTAAGATACCTCTTCCCGGTAGCATCTGCCCTAAACAGCCACTCACAATCTCCCAGCTTGGCACCTGGCCTCTGCCCACGTCCAGAACACAGTGTCCTCCTCTGTCCCCACCACACACGCTCGCACACGCACACACTCAGGCGTGGAGGCGCATACACCAGCCCCCAGTCCTTGCAGCCAGCACAGTCAAAGCGCCGCGGTCAGGAGCCACGGCCCCGGCCTCCCTGGTGCGGGGGGCCAGAGTTGTGTGTGGTTGGTCCGCCAGCTTCCCCTTCTTCCTTAAACTCCATAGCCTTTCTTAGTCCCTGCATGCCCCCATTGGTCACCCTAACCCGCTGCTAACTCAGCCCTCAGCCCACCTCATTCCCTTGGGAGGGGGCTTGGAGGAGGAAGTTCCCCTGCATCCTTTGTCTGCTCTCCCTGAGCCTTCACCTAGGCTGAGCTGTGGGGGCCTCCTGATCTCTGCCCCCCATGCACTTAGCTGAGCTGAGCGTATGTGTCTGTGGTGGTGGGGGGTGGGTGCCATTTGTGTGGTCAAGGGGGCTTGAGGCTTACCCTGGCAATTCTCGATTCTTGCTGCCCTTAGAACCTGGGCGGTTACTCCCCAGCCTGGCCAGGCCGCTGCTTATAACAGGAGTGTTGGAAGGGAGCATTGGGGTTTCTGAGCTGCCAAACCAGATTGATCAGAGATCAATGAGTGAGAGCTCAGGGGCCAGCCTGATGATTGAGGCTGATGGCTGTTTCCTTAAAGGGTGTCTCTGCACAGCACATCCTGCACCCACCACTGCCTGACCCTGCACCCCATCCTGCCTCCTCAGTACCCCTCTCTACTCCATCCCACCCCCTCTATCTCCCTTCTCCATCAGCACCCCTCTTCTTCCCCAGGGCCTCTCCTTCTAATCCTGACCAAGCTGAGAGGCTGAACTGCTGTTGGGTGTGTGTCCGTGTCCCCCACATGTGTGTGTTAGGGGCGTGTGTGCAGCTCCGCAGATGAGCACTCGGGCGCAGGTTGCACTGTTGTCCATGATGAGGTGGGGGTATTAGTGCCCCACACACAGGTGGGGTGTTGCCCGACACCCATTAGGTACCCTGGAAATGTTTTCTGGGTTGATGCTTGTGAGGGCTGTGTGGTCATAGCTGCATGTCGCCCACATGAGCACGTGTGAAGGCTGTGGGTTGACATGTGTGCCCGGGTAACAAGGGGGGTTGGCATGGTGTGTGCAGCATTGGTATGTGTGTGCCCTGATGAACGTGTGTGATGACCAGCATGCCGCACGTGTGTGATGGCTGTGTGCAGTTGCACAGGTGAGTGTGTACAGATAAGGGGGCACAGGTACCGGTGAATCAGGGTGCTGCAGCCTGGAGCGGGGGGTTGCCACATGGACTCCTCAGGAGGCTGTGGGGTGGGGAAACTGCATCCCTGGTTGGCAGGGCATCTGTTGAGGCCTGGCCCAAGGTTGCCCAGGGAGTTGGCAGGTGGGCACAGGTGCTGCAGGGGCTGAAGCAGAGCCTGCCCCAAGGCATCAACTCTGCCCCTGGGCCTGCGGGAGGAGCTGCTGAAGGCCATGGGGTGGGGAGGGGCTGGCCCTACTTCTTTGGGACTCCCTTCCCCCTGTGCCCCACAGGCACTGGGCACATGTGGACGCCCAGGCAGGCTGGCCCTGCGGTGACCGCCGGCTCCTCCCGCGCTGCCTTTTTCCTCTGTGGCAACAGCCTCTGGTGAAAAATGTGTCTGTGAGCCGCTGAGGGAGGGATGGCCGGCGGGCAGCAGGGGGCGCCAGGGGCCAGCACGACCGACCGCAGCCGCCTGCTCCCCAGGCCACGCGCCCACCCTCTGTTGCTGGACATCACACAAAAGCCTGTCCCTTCAGCACTCTTGCACCTGCAGGCCCTCTCTGTGCCCGCGCACGCAAGCACCCATCTGTCTCACAGGATTTTCCCTCTCAAGCCCCGTCACACGCAGCTGGCATGCACACCCCCACCCTGCCCCTGTGGTCTCCCTGTCACCCAGACCTCTGCAGCCTTGAGCAGCAGGGACTTGGGAGCTAGCTCCCTTGAAGATGGGGCTGAGGGGTGCCATGCTCTGGCATTGCCGCATTGCCCAACCTGACCCCAACCATCTAGCCTTGCTCCTCCTTCTCAGACCCCCTCCCCATACTTAGGGCTGACCTAGGACTCGTCTGTCCACCCCACACTTGGGAGAATGCAGCTGGCTGAGGGGGTCTTAATCCTCCAGGGCTAGGAGATACCCTGTTCCTGCTCACCCTGCCTTGCAGGTGGGGTGGCCTGGGCTTTGGGGCCCCTAGGTCCCCCCAGGAGAGAGCTGGTCCTCTTGCTGCCTGCCTGCTCCTCACTTGCCTGTGTTGGGAGCGGCTCCTCTCGGGAACCAGGGATAGGCATTGATCCAGGTACCAAGCCCACAACCAGAATTCTCGGCCCTGGTTCCCAGAAGCAGCCAACTTTGGCCTCAGCCAAGGACCAGAGAGCCCCTGTCCTCACAACCCTTCTTCCTGCCTAGTGCTGCTCTGGGCCCAGACCCGCAGGCTGGAGCTCTGAGGCTTCAGAAGGCAGGAGCCTGCCCTGAGCTTGGGGTGGGGCTCCCCTGCTCTAGTGCTGGGCCTAGCTGCCACTTGGGAACCTGTGTGTCCACGCACATGCATGCGGGGCCTCCTGTTCTAGGCCACACCTCTCCCGATGCCCCCTCCTCCCAAGGGCCCTGTCATCCCCTCCTATTCTCCCAGCCTGGGGCTGGAAGCCTTAGCATCTCCCTTGGTTCTCCCTTCTCTCTCACGCTTCACATCTAATATGTCACCAAGTCCTCCAGCTCAGGCCTACTTGTGACATTGCTCATGTCTCTCGACTTCTTTGTCTTCCTCCGCTCCTTTCTCCCTCACCTGGACCACTGCAGCAGCCGCCACCACCCATCGCCCTCAGGCCTCCTCCACTCAGACTAAGGCATCCCCTGGCATCCAGGCTGGAAATCTGCTAGAAAGCTTTCGGTGACTCCCAGTGCCTGCGGGTCAGTCCAAAGCTTGAGCCCCTTGGGCCCTTAGGAAAATACCTTCCTCCCTCGTCATCACCCCACATCAGCTCTGGGCTGGTCTATCTGGAGGTCGGGTGCCTTCCCTGGCTCTGACTGCTGCTGGGGTGGGCACCCCCAGGCAAGCTCCGGCTTCCAGACTGTAGCTCCCTTGCCTTGCAAAGCCTCGTGCCACTGACCCCGCCAGCATGCTCCCCACCCAACACCCCAATGTTGGCTCTGTCCAGACCTGGGACACACCCCTTTGCTGCTGCCAATCCCTGCACTGTGAAGCCTGAAGCTTCAGTCCAGCCCCTCCCAAAGGCCTCCCACCTCCTCCCCTGCAAAGGAGCCCTGGCATACTGATGTGCTTTGGGTGGGCTAAAGAAAGACTGAGGTACTGAGTCCTCAGCCTTGGGGAAACTGCCAGAAGCCTCTGACCTGAGCCTCCTCCTTCTCCTCCAGTGCCTCCCTCAGGTATTGCCATTGTTTATGGTGCAGTGACCCTGTTCTCTGCCCCAACTTGCTCCGAGTCACTGCCAGCCAGGTGCTATTTCTCTTCATTTCCCCGTTTTGAGTTTGGGTTCTCTGTCCAGGCAGGGAGGGCTGCTATTGCTGGGGACAGGGAGAGATGTTTGCTCTGCCCCTCTCAGCAACCACCCCATCCCTGTCCCTGAACATGGACTGCCATGCTCCAGGGAGGCTGGAAACGGCCTCCTGTCCAGGGTGGGGACCAGGAAAACTAGGCCCCATCCTGGGGTGGGGGATGCTGTTCCCCAGCCACATGTATGGACAGCAAACCAGCTCACATTGGTGCATGCTTGTGGGCCACTCACGCAAGTTGTATGCCCATGTCTGTTGAGTAGGAACCCCCATCCCCACCCTGGCATGGATTTTCCCAGAGTGAATGTTTTCTTGAGCAAATGGTGTCATTCACAGAGTCACGTCAAGACGTGGGCTGCTCTGCACAGCTCCTACGTGGGGTGGGACTCCTGGTTCCTGAGGCTGAGCCCCAGGGTCCAACCACACTCAGACAGGAGCTCAGCTTCCTGCAATCAGTTCCACCAGCCCACCCCTTCGTTCCTTGTCTGCTCCTGTGGGAGTGGCAATGAAGGGTCCTCCTGCCTTCTGGGGAGTCTCACCCCGTATTCTTGCCAGATGCAGCAGAAAGGACAGGGGCTTAGGAGGCAGTCAGGGCCAACTTCCAACCCAAGCCTCGGGTCCTTGGACAGGCAACTTGCAGTCCCCAGCCTGTTTCCACATTGATAGAATGGGTCATGCTTGCTTTCTGGGGTTATAGTAACAGACTGATGGGCAATGTGGAGAGGGCACTCAGGGTGAACCCCGACACCCAGTAGGTGCCATAGCTTGTCTGTCTCCTTCCTCTGTGTTCCTTCGCATTTGTGGGGGGATGGCATGAGTTAGGACAGAGGTGGGGACTTAAGCCCGAGCCCAGACACAGGAGAAAAATGCGTCTCAATGTGAGCTGCTTCATTTCCCACTGCCCCAGGCCCAGGCAGTGGCCCCTTCTGGTTGGAAGAAGCGTCCCCCCTCCCCCACCATTGGCACATACACCACCCACTGCAGGGACTTGGGCCTGATTCAGACATCAGTGCTTTCAGTGCACAAGGGGCAGTTGTTTGGAGGTTCTGAAGATGAAGATTTGGGCTCAGCTTGTCATGCAACTGTGTGTTGATGATCATCTCTGACTCTCAGGACATGGCACAGAGTGGGGCAGGAGCCCTGAACAGAACGAAATTCTAGTCCTCTCTCTGCTATTTGATTGCTGTGTGATCTTTTAGACAAATCATTTAACCTCTCTGGGCTGTTTGCCTCTCTGTATACTAAAGGGTGTAGTATACCCAATGATGCCTGTATTGGAGCCTGGGGTGGACTCCGCACTCAGCAGCAGGCTCCCCCAGGAACTGCTCACACCTGCCCAGCACCTGCCACAGACATCAGCCGCCCTGGCAGGGGCTGCCTGCATCGCTGGAGAGCCAGGTGGCTGCTGGGGCAGAGCCAAAAGTGGTTGTGAGGCAGAGCTGGGGACTGTGAGTCCCAACCCCTAGGCCAGGAATTGAGGGCCCACTTCTGCTGGCAAATACCTCCTATGTCAGAAAGAGGCCTTCTCAGGGCGCCCAGAAGGTCAGGGTCCCAGTGCCCAAGGCCCACGTGCCCAAGGCCCACCCCCTTCCTGGGCACTGATGTCAGGTGTGACAGGCAGCTTCAGACCCCAGGGGCCCAGAACCCCAGGCACATGGAGGAGGTAGTGAAACAGGTGAGTTGGCAAGCTCTGTGGCTGGGTTTGGACCAGTACTAGGGTGAGGCCAGGCAGGTGCCTAGGCACAAAGGTAGGGCCAGCCCCCAAGAGTGCATGCCTCCTGGCCCTGCATCCAGCTCCTCCCTGCACGGCTTCAGTTTCCTTGTCTGTACAACGGACTCAAAAAGAACCCACCTCCTAGGTTTTTGTGCAGATTAGGCAGGCTGAAGCGTGTCAGTGCTGGCACATAGTGGGCACTCAATACATGTTAGCAATTGATGATGACATGGCAGAGGGCACTGTTCAGTCCTCTCCTTCGGGAAGCGGGGGAGTCCTTGGCTGTCTTTGTGGAAGACGGTGCGGCTGGGGAACCAGGCGGGAGGGAAAAGGCCTGGGGTGAGCTTCCCATTCTGGGCTGGGGACAGGCCTGGCTTCCTCTCTGTTTCTTATCATGCAAGGGCAGCTGGTCCTTGACTGGCCCTCCCAGCCCTGTTTGAGGTGGGAGAGGGGGAGCCACACAGAGCTCTGGGAGGTCTGAGTGGCAGCTGCTCAGCCCCAGAGTAACTGGGGAAGGGGAAGTTTTAGGTACCATTTTGATGGGGGAGGGGCCGTGAGGCCCCTGCTTCTGTGCTGTGGTGGGAGCGCCAAGGGCCAGCCGTCACCCTGACTGGTGGGGCCCCCAGAGCCGGGACTCTCCCACACTGGGATATCAGAGCTGTGTCCGTCTGGAAGGCTCAGGGTCACCTTGAGCTCCAGGCAAACATGTAGCTGAGATGGGGCGGGGGTGGGGGGAAGGCCGAGGGAGTCTGTCTAGATTGACAGCACCTGAAGCGCCTTGGGGAGGGAAGTCCGGACCCTGCATCCCACCTCTGCCCTACGTGTCCCCAGCCAGGGCGGCAGGTAGAATCCCGTGCCCCAGGCCAGCAGGTCCAGTGGAGAGGCTGTGGGGTCTAGGGGAGTACTCCCTGAATTAGACTCTACCCCTCCTAATCGGGGCAGGGACCCAGTGGAGCCGGGGGGCCAGTGGTTTTTCCCAGGCCTGCATCTTTCCAGCACCGCCCCCCACCCCGCATCCCCCTCCCCAAACAAATGTACCCGTCACTGGCGGGTAGCAGCCCCTCCTCAGCGCGTGTCTCGGGCTTCGGCAGTCCCCGCCCCGCTGTCTCGGTAGCTTGGTACGCTGGGGCCCTCAGGCCGGCGGATCTGCGGGGGCACGTGAGCTGCCGTGGGGCGCGGGTGCCCGAGCCCATGGCAGCCGGGGCCGAGGGGCTTCGCCATTCGCCGCGGCGCCCGTCGGGCGGGGCTGCGGGAGGCTCGCGCCCGAGGACGTCCAGGCCGGGGGTGGGTGCCGCGGGGCAGCCGGGCGCGGGGTAATTAACGCATTGCAAACTCCGGCGGCCACGCCGGGAAGGGGCGGGATCCCTCCGCCCGCCAGCCCGCCCGCGGCCGCCCGCCGGATTAGCGGCTCTTTGTTCGGGGCCTGTTAACAAGTTCCTGGCTGAGCGCTCGGCTGCCGCCCGGGGAGCGGGCGTCCAGCCTCCGGGCACCGCCGTGCGGCCGCCTCCGCCCCGCCTCCGTGCTGTAGCCCAGCTGCAGCCCCTGCCCCTGCCCGCCCTTCCCGGGCCCCCTGAGAAGTGGGTGGGCGCAGGGCTTCTCAGGCGATCTTGTGCCTGGGGCTTCCGAAGACCCCGGGCTGATCTCGCTGCCAAAGGGAGGAGAAAGTCCCCAAAACCCGAGTACCTCCTGCAGGCCGGGGCTTCCGATGCACCGGTGTTGCCATTCCCGTTTTACAGATGAGGCCGAGCACCGACTTGCCCCAGGTCCCGGCTGTCCTCTGCAGGCTGGGGCTCCACTCCAGGGCCTGACACCCAAATGCATTCTCCTTTTGCTAAGAAGAGAGACTGTGTGGCGGGAAGAGGAGGAGCCCCTGGGGGCTATAGACTGTTACGTTTTTTATTCTTTATTAACTTGGTGATGGTAGTAATCTGGGCTCCGCCTACATCATCTGATCAAAACCTCAGGACAACCTACAGGTGGGTAAAGTTAGCCCCATGCGTCACATGAGGACACATATCAGGGGAGGTCACACCGCAGGAAGTGGCAGAGCTGGGACCTTACTGGGCAGCTACTGCTCTGCCCGATCTCCCCCAGCACACACCACACCCATCTTGTGGGCTCTCCTGTGTGGCTGTTTACTGCCATGGCCTCTCTGGTATCCTATGGACTTGATGGGAGAAAGTCCAGAGACCCTGATTCTCTGTGTGGCCTCAAGTGAACTCCCTCACAGCCAAGCCCGTTCCCCATCCCCATGCTGCCTCCTGACCCCACCTAGTGTGCTTCCAGCCTGAGAATGGCTGTCCAGGCCACCAGACGTTGATTATTAACTTCCTCTCATGGTGTTGGCTTTCCTCACCCACAGCCCTGAGCTTTAAGCCAAAGGGACTTGCCCGGGCCACACATCTTCAGGCGACTGGGACTGTTCAAAACCACTTTCTTATAATGAGGGGGGCTCTTTCCCAGTAAGCTCCCCAAATGGTTCTGGGCCCTTCCTTCTGGGGCCGCACAGGATGGGGGAGCCCCTTTCAGTTATTTAAGACAGGGCTCCCACCTGGCCACATCTGCCCCTTTCCTGGCCAGCCCTCCCCAGCCCCTCAGCTGCTCCTCGTGAGCATGGCTCCAAGCCCGAATCCCAACCCCCCACATCTTTGTTACCTGTCTCTGGGTGGTGACCCAATTGTCACAGCTTCCTCAGCCCTGGGAGCTCGCCACACTGTGCCACAATGCCCCAGCTTGAAGTGATATAGGACACTAAGTGTTATCTGTTGCAAATATTGGAACCCAACTCACACTGGCTTAAGAAAAAAAAAATTAAGAAGAGGGAGACCACAATGGCACGTGGAACTGAACTCAGGGGTGGCTGTGGCTTCAGGCATGGTTGTATCCAGGGAGAACAGTATGGCCAAGATCCTTCCCTCATCTCTGCTCTTGGGGATTTGGCGCCACTCTCCAACAGCCTCTTCCCTCTATCCCAAGGTGGCTGCCAGGGGCTCCCAGGACTACGTCCTTACAGGCCCAGGCCCAGGCTCCGCACGGGATGGGGGAGAAGAGCACATCTCTGCCCTCCACCATCCAACACATGTCCAAGTCTTCCGTCATTGGTCCACCTCCAGTGCCCTGCCCAGTTGTGTGAGCCAATCACCATAGCCAGGGGTATGATTATGCAGATTAGGTTGGGCCGGAGCCACCGAGGCCATTGTCCTGTTGTTACCCAGGCTATTTGCTGCTCCTCTCAGCTTCTTGTCCACCAAGAAGGGTGGGCACAATCATCCTCAGATGTCGTCAGCACATTTTGCCAGGTATTAAATAAGCATGCTGAACAGCACCAAGCACAGCCTGTGGCTCAGAAGTAAAGCGGGATCTGGATCAACACTATTTTACTGGCAGCATTAGAAAACACAGCTGTCTGGGCCAGGCGCAGTGGCTCACGCCTATAATCCCAGCACTTTGGGAGGCTGAGGCAGGCAGATCACGAGGTCAGGAGATCGAGACCATCCTGGCTAACATGGTGAAACCTCGTCCTTACTAAAAATACAAAAAGTTGGGCCAGGTGCGGTGGCTCATGCCTGTAATCCCAGCATTTTGGGAGGCCGAGGCGGGCGGATCACGAGGTCAGGAGATCGAGACCATCCTGGCTAACACGGTGAAACCCCGTCTCTACTAAAAATACAAAAAATTAGCCGGGCGTGGTGGCGGGCACCTGTAGTCCCAGCTACTCGGGAGGCCGAGGCAGGAGAATGGCATGAACCCGGGAGGCGGAGCTTGCAGAGAGCCGAGATTGTGCCACTGCACTCCAGCCTGGGTGAGAGAGTGAAACTCCGTCTCAAAAAAGAAAAGAAAGAAAAAAAAAAGAAAACAAGTCTGGCCATTCAGCAGGTTTTGCCTCCCCTTCATTGTGCTGTCATCTGCTCATATATCTGCATTTGGCCATCTAAGATATTTTATCAGGTGCCTGGCTGGAATCCAGACATGCTGTGTTTCTAGTCCATCCTTAATCTACCATGGGACAGTAACCCCATAATAAGGGAAGCTGGTCTGGCGTGACTGGGCCATGGGAATCCCAGCAGGCCTCTCACGGTCCCTCCTTCCTTTGGTCATCTGCAGCTGATTGAGAAGCTCTTGTAGAACGGTGCCTGGAGTTTGCGTAAGGCTCATTGGGCTGTGGCACCTCCAGTGGATGTTTGTTAGGTTTTGTATCTGGTCCAACTTTCATTCCAGTCTTAGTGGGGTGTTTTGGGGGCCCCTTCATCCCAGCAGCAGGGCCCAGGTGAGCTAGGTAAGTATTTCTCTTGGCCTGGTTCTTTTCCAGCTGCAGAGCCTGCTCTTTAAGCTTCTGTTCCTTCTCTCAACAACCCAGTCTTCCGCCAGTGCTTCTTCTTTCCTAAATTTGTGAGAATTGTTTTTTTCTTGCTTGCCTTCAAAGAACCCTAAGTCATACATTCACCAAACCAAACTTTCTTCCTTATGATGACTAGACTACAGCTCGTGCCCCACAGCTGCCCGCATACCACTTTCTCAGAGGTCAGCAGCAGGGCTCAGCTCTTCTGGGCTCCTTCCTCCAAGCCGCGACCTTGCCCTGTGTTTCTCTGGCATTGCCCATAAGCCTCACGCCGCTGCACCTGTGCTCCGCTTCCGAGCGTGGTTCCTCCATCCATGCCTCTCACCTGTGGCTTGTCCTTGGTTTCGGGCCATCTTTCTATGTTGGGCAGGTCTGGTCAGAGTCTGAGCCTACCTACCTGGATATCTCGCAGTTGCCCTGGCACTTTTCTGGGGACCTTCCTTCTCCAGTTCCTTTAGGATCACACAACCAGAGGTCCATTTTTGAGACCCACTTGGTCTTCTCAAGACCTCTTTCCTTTCAGACCCCTGGCTCCACTGGGGGCCCGTCTTTGGTGTGAATTCCTGAAGTCCACCACCCAAATGCCAGGACACCTTGAGAGCGGTCGGCATTCTGCCTCCCCCCACAACGGTGGGGTCCTGTCGAATGGTTAACAGTTGGCTCTTCAGGCAGGCTGGGGGACTAATTTGCCAATTTCCTTGGTGTAAATACTCCCACCACGGCCTATATCAAGCTACCAATGTGATGTCAACTGGCTTACAAAATTCCAGAAATTGTAGTGATGGGCTGTCCTGAGCCAGGACGAGCTGGCTGCATACACCACTGCTCGTGACCAAGGCCACTCCCAGCCCTCTGAAGTGACCACAGGCAGGGAGTGGACAAAGTCATCTCAGGCCTTCCCCTGCAGGACCAACTGACTTCCCAGGCTGGAAGGGGCAGCCTCCCTCCTGGACACCAGGCTCTGGTAGGTTGAAAGGTAGAGAGTCAGCTAGGACCTGGGAGGACTGTGCTTAAGAGCCAGGGCTCTGATGTGGGTTAGAATCCTGAACTGGGTGAACTCGGGCAGGTTATTTAAGCTCTCTGTGCCTCAGTTTGCTCACCTGGAAAACGGGGGCAATGAAAGGCTCCTACCTCATAGGGCTGCAAGGATTGAACGAGTCATTCCATGTGGTGCGCGCAGCCTGATGCCGGCTCACAGTCAATGCTCTGCAGGTGTGAGCTGTGTGGCCCGCGGGGCGGGGGAGGCTCACTTTTGGCCCCCCTCTGTGACACACCCTTGAAGTGTTTGTGTGGAGGGGTTTGCGGAGCAGGATCTTCGGTTGATAAAACTGGCATCATCGGGTATCAAGGGCAGGGCCTGCAGGCCTGGAATCTGAGCAGGATCTTCGGTTGATGAAACTGGCAGCAGTGGGCGTCAAGGGCAGGGCCTGCAGGCCTGGAATCTTGGGAAGGTGTTCATTCTTGGATAATGAGCATTCATGAGGGGGCCTGAGAAGGAAGGTTGGCGTGGTGAAGGGTGAGTCACCAGAGTGACTTGGCTGAGTAGGACTCCTGACACCTGGGAGCCAGGGTGTGTCTCCAGGACATGCAGAACAGAGAGGTGGCAGAGGCCACAGCCACACTTCAGAGCCCAGACAGGCCCAGCAAGGACAGCCCACCTGCTGGCCTCAGGCCAACCTGTGACTTGAGAGCTGGGCCCTGGGCACCCCCTGCCTCTGCCCCAGAGTTCTGGGAACCCTGAGGCCAGAACGGGAGAGGGACTCAGGCTGGGCACCTTAGCATGTGGTGGAATTTGGCCAGACAATGAGGGGAGGAGGAGGAGTGGACGGGCGATCCCAGTAGCAGCGTGTGTACAGGGCAGCCGGGAGGCGTGCAGCCCCGCTGGAGCAGACGGTGCCTGTGGGGTGCCAGCAAGCGACAGGGCTGTGACCACATCTCTGAGCTGGGGAGTGACAGGCAGTGAGCAGTGTTTAAGGAAGATTAATCTGGCAGCCCATGGAGGATGAATGGGAGCAGGGAGAAGCTGGAGGCAAGGAGACCAGCCGGGAGGCTGCCGTGGTCATCCAGGCAAGAAATGACGAGGCGTCCCTCCCTGGTGGTGGGCAGACAGCAGGGATGGAGTGAGAAAGATGGATGTGGGAGACGCTGCAAAGGGGGAGATGCTGCATCTGGATGCTGCATGTGGGGGGGCGAGGGAAGGGGAGGAGGCAAACATGATTCAGAGCTCTGGAGCCTGGGGAAGTGATGTCAGAAACAGAAAATAGATGGGGAGCTGGTTTGGGGGAGAAGCTGAAAGAGCAAGAGGCTCCACCCAGGGAGCTCCACCCTGCCAGGCTATGTGTAGAGTGTGGACAGGGCGCCTGGGTCACAAGCAACAGAAACTGGCTCTGGTCACGTGAAGCCAAGGGAGCGGAACAGCGTTGTTGGGTCAGGCAGGCACTGGGGGCAAAGGGCAGACTTAAAGCCAGCCGTGGCCCAGGAGAGACGTCCAACGAGTCCTGGTGGTGCTGGGGCCATCCTGTTTCCTTTAGGGCGCTGAAAGCCGTCGGGAAAGGTGGATTTACTCGGTTCTGTGAAGCCCTACAGGGTAGGTCGGGACCAGCAGGGAGAGACACAGGGAGGCTGAGGGAGACCCTCCCAGCAAGCAGAGGCTCGGAGGTCTGGGCGCAATGACAGCCTCCACAGGGGGGCTCTATGGGACAGTCAGGGAGACCGTGGACAGGGGCAGGTGGCCTCGGTGAGTCTCGGTGGGAAAAGAAAAAGGACGGCTGGACACTGACTTGGACTCCACTCAGCCACCCTGTTCGGTCTTGAGAAGTTTCTTACCCTTTGAGAACTGGGCTTTCTGGTCGGCTGGCTCCATCTCCAGGGCGTTGGTAGTTTCTCCGCCGCCCATTGTTTTCACTGCTGAAATACTTTCTCAGGGCACAGCACCTCCACCCTCCTTTGGCGACCTCCCGCCTTGGGGCCCTGGTGGGACTGTCAGTTATGGGAGCCCAGCCTCTCCCTGGGGAAAGCACCTGTCCCAGCTGGCGAATGGTCCCGGAGATCCTGGGCACATGATTGGGCCAGGCTGGCCACATGGCCTGGGTTGAGCCAGTCAGGATCCTTCCCAGGGCTTCTCCCGCCTGGAGGCGGAGGTGCGGCCCGGATGCCTCCCGGGTTGGTGGCAGCAATGATGCAGCTTCCGACGCTGGCCCAGGACTATTTCCGCCTTGTATGGAAAGCGGCCGTGGGGCTGAGGCGGGTGAGGCCAGCGCACAGGGAGATCAGGGACAAGCAGAAGGAAGAGGCAGTCCCAGTGGCCCCAGGCCCTGAGGCTCTGGTTCCTGCAGCTTTTCTCAGTCCTGTGAGCTGCTCTGAACAGCCTTCCTGGCCCTAGATCCAAGAACTTCCCGCTTTAACGCCCGTGTGAGTTGGGTTTCTGTGTCCTGCACCTGAAAGGGGCCTGGCCCAGGATCTTAGGAGAAAGATGATGATGTGAGCAAAGCGCCCACCCAGAGGTAGCAAGGTGGCAGCAGGCAGGGCATTTAGCCCCCACGCGGCAGATAGAACATTCTAAAAAAAAAAAAGAGAGAGAGAGAGAGAGAGAATTCACATAAAAATCCAAATGTCAGGCTTCTCTTGAAAAAGCAAAAGATCTGGGCTGGGCCCAGCGAGCCCATTTTCCTGGGTGGCTGGGGCTGGAACCTGGATGCCACTTTGGCAGATGAGCACCCCCCACTGCTAGGTGCCCCCATGCCCATGCACCCCCAGTGCCTGTGCACTCCCTGCCCTGTGCGCCCCCACCACCTGTGTACCCCCTGCCCTGTGCACCCCCTACCTTGTGTACCCTCTGTCCCGAGCACTCTCACACTCCGTGTCCCCCTCTGCCCCCTGCCCTGTGCAGCACCACCACCTGTGCACCAGCCTGCCCTGCCCTGCACACCCCTACCCTGTGTAACCCCTGCCTTGTGTACTCTCTGTCCCAGGCACTCTCACCACTCCGTATGCCCCGCCCCATGCACCCCCAGTGCTTGCGCACTGCCCTCTCTTTGCCACTCACCCCCGCTCCCACGCACACCAAGGCTGCATCTCCCCACCCTGTGCACAGTGCTTGGTGGGTGTCAGGTACCGAGGCCATGGGCAGGGCCATCCCTCTCCTTCCCTCCCTCCCAGCTCTTGGAGCCTGTGTTTGGGGCCTTAGATTTCGCCTGTTCAGTTTGAAGTGATGGAAGATAGTCAGGTGGAAACATCTAAAAGATAATTGGAAACTGGGAGTGGCACTTTCAGATGCAATAAGGGTGGGAAATGGAGATGAGAGACGCTTTCACAAGGAGCTGATCATGGACATGCATGAGCTCGAATCCCATTCTAAGAGGATGATTAGGGAATGGCCACGGCTGGGGTGGAAAGGAGGATTCAGGGGACAATTTTGAGGAAGCCAAAAGGGGGCCTGGAAGAGAGTAGTGGGGGCCCAGGAGTGTGTGTAAGGTTTTGAGCAGGAGGGGAGGCAGCCTTGAGGAAGGCTTTGGCGAAGGTCCCGCTGATGAGGCCTGGAGGACATGCTGGGAGGAGGCAGGGAGAGCGGCCGGAGGAGGCTGTGCTCAGAAGCAGCAGGAGTGAGCTGGGACAGTGTGAACAGTGTAGACAGGTAGGACACAGAGGCCATTTGGAATTTGCAGAGCATGGAAGGATACCAGGTAGAAAAGGCACAGGATGCAGTGAAGGTTTCAGGGAGAAACTTGGGAAAGGGGGGCAAGGGCAGGACAAGCATACTTGCTGAGCACTGGCGATGTACTTGCACGAAAGCTCTCCACGGGTAGCTCAGAGGTGAGTGATGTGCCCACATCCCACAGCTACCATGGCAGAGCTAGGTGCCAGCCCCAGCTCCATGGCAGGCAAAATGGGCAGAAGGACCAGAGCCTCAGCAAGCTTTTAAGAGAAGCAGAGGGGATGGACTGAGGGACAGAGCTAGGTGACGATGGCACCTGGGCCATTAAATAAGCATTTATTGAGCACCTGCTGGGGCCAGGCCCGGCGTCAGGTGCCGCAGATGAGCATGTGGGCCGTGTGACCATGAGGGAGCTGGAAGCAGGGGCATGCTGGGTAGCCAGTGAGACAGGACAGTCCTGGAAGAGGTGACACTTGAACTGAGAACTGAATGACAGAAGGAGTCAGCTGTGGGTGTAGCAAAGGGCCTACTCTGGTGTGGTCACAGGGAATGTGGAGCTGGGCGAGGAGAGGTGTGATGACTTGTGTCTGTGTTCATTTATACATGCATAGAAGCCACCTCCACTTCCAGAGACGCACAGCAGGAGGGGCTGAGGGCACATTTGCTAGGGTTAGTTGGTCGGAGGGGGCCTGGGTCCCAGACCTGCTCTGCTGCTACAGCACAAGCCCAGGCCAGATACACTCCTCTGCCCCATCTATGAAATGGGAAGAATGACTGGGCCTGGGCTATCATGGAGCTGATCCTGAGGCCTGGGACGGGGCAAGGGTAGAAGCCGTGGGAGGGTGCAGGCAGAAGGCCAGGCAGGTTACTTCCACCCTTCGCAGGCCTCAGCAACCCCAGGATCAAACAGTAACTGGTAAAATGAGCTTAGTCCAATGGAATTGGACTTTGATGCATATATATTTTTTCTTTTCATTTTTTTAATTATTCTTTGCCATTTTGTAATCAAGGTGGAATTCACATAACATAAAATTAACCATTTTAAGTGCACAATTCATTGGCATTGAGTACATTCACAATGTTATGCGACCATCACTTCTATCTAGTTTCCAAACTTTTTTTTTTTTTTTTTTTTGAGACAAGAGTCTTGCTCTGTTGCCCAGGCTGGAGTGCAGTGGCGCGATCTCGGCTCTCTGCAAGCTCTGCCTCCTGGGTTCACACCATTCTCCTGCCTCAGCCTCCCGAGTAGCTGGGACTACAGGTGTCCGTCACCATGCCTGGCTAATTTTTTATATTTTTAGTAGAGACGGGGTTTCACCATGTCAGCCAGGATGGTCTCGATCTCCTGACCTCGTGATCCACTCGTCTCGGCCTCCCAAAGTGCTAGGAATACAGGTGTGAGCCACCACGTCCGGCCCAAACATTTTCATCAGAACAAAGGAGACCCCATTAAGCAGTCACTCCCCATTCTCCCCTTGCCCCAGCCCCTGGCAAACAACACCTTGCTTTCTGTCTCTATGGACTTGTCTATTACGATATTTCATGTAAATGGAATCATGTAATTTGTGGTCCTCTGTGCCTGGCTTCTTTCACTTAGCATAGTGCTCCGGTTCATCCATGTTGTAGCATGAAAGCATGCATCACTGCTTCATTCCTTTTTTGTGTGTGTGTGTGTGACAGAGCCTTACTCTGTCACCCAGGCTGGAGTGCAGTGGCATGATATTGGCTCACTGCAACCTCCGCCTCCCAGGTTCAAGCGATTCTCCTGCCTCAGCCTGGCTTCTTTCACTTAGCATAGTGCTCCGGTTCATCCATGTTGTAGCATGAAAGCGTGCATCACTGCTTCATTCCTTTTTTTTTTTTTTTTTTTTTGTGACAGAGCCTTACTCTGTCACCCAGGCTGGAGTGCAGTGGCATGATATTGGCTCACTGCAACCTCCATCTCCCAGGTTCAAGCGATTCTCCTGCCTCAGCCTCCCGAGTAGCTGGGATTACAGGCATGCACCACCACGCCCAGCCAATTTTTGTATTTTTAGTAGAGACAGGGTTTCACCATGTTGGCCAGGCTGGTCTCAAACTCTTGACCTCAAATAATCCACCCACCTCGGCCTCCCAAAATGCTAGGATTACAGGCGTGAGCCACCACGCCCAGCCTTCATTCCTTTTTGTGGTTAAATAATATTTCATTGTATGGATGGACCACATTTGGTTTATCCATTCACCCATTGGTAGACATTTGGGTCATTTCTACCTTTTGGTGACTGAATAAGCTGTTTTGAACATTTGGGTACAAGTATCTGTTTAAAGACATGTTTTCAGTTCTGTTGGGCATAGACCTAGGAGTGGAATTGCTGGGTCATACGGTAACTCTATGTTGAACTTCTTGAGGAACTGCCAAACTATTTTCCTTAACAACTGCACCATTTTACATTCTCACTAGCAATAATGAGGGTTCCAGTTTCTCCACGTCCTGATTCTTATATTTGAAATGTTAAATTCTTGCAAACATTTTTCTCATCTCTTGGTGCTCCTGCTTTGCTGGTGCCTGAATCTGTGTGTGGCCCGCCAGGTTAGCCTGGTGTAGGTCTCGTGGTTCAAGATTGGCAACAGAGGACTGGAGAGGGGACCAAACAGCTGGGAGCCCCCAGAGGTGCAGCTAGCAGTAGGGTCAGAGCGGGTCTGGGCCTCTCTCAGCCCTCTTGGACCCCTGTAGACCCCTGTTTCCCTCTGCAAGCCCCCTTTCGTCCTCCTTCCCCCTCCTCCACACCCACCCCCAGCCAGGAGCTGCCCTCTCTGCCCCTCTGCACTGCCGTTTTGTGTGTGTATCTCGTCACCAGGATAAATGTAGCTACAAACAATGCAGCGGGCTGGGTGCTAATTTGTCAGACGCAGTGCGCGGCTGTGATTCCGAATACATTAACATTTTCACATGAAATCATTTCAATTTTTAGTGATTAAGAGATATTTGTTTTAAAGCATCAGGGTGATTTGCTGCAGACCTAGGGGGCAGTGGGGGTGAGGGAGCCCCCGGGTGTGATGTCACTCATGGCACCAGTGCGGGCAGTCACCACTCCACACCCACCTGTGCCCACCCTGTGCTTCCTGGGCATGGGGCTGGAGGTGGCAGGACCAGGGGGTAGAGATCAGGAGACCCAAGAGTCCCTTGAGGGCACGGAGGCCCAGAAGCCTCAGCCCCACCATGTTCCCCTGGCTTCCCTGGGTTGTTTGGCCTCACTCAAATATCGCCTCCTCAGCGAGGTTGCCCCTGGGCCTCCAACCTCAAGTAGCAGCCTGTCACTCTCTGCTTTAGCTTCTTCATGGCGTTTATCAACATTGGAGATGACTTTCTTGACTTACTTACTTGCTTATGTTCTGTACCACCCCCAGTTAAAACACACGCTTCTTGAGGGCAGGGACTGTGGCCTGCTCATGCTCACTGCTCATTCATGGATGGATGGATGGGTGATTGGATGGCTGGTGGTGGATGGGTGGATGGGTGGATGGCTGGATGTATGAAAGATGGATGGGGGCTGGGCACGGTGGCTCACGCCTGTAATTCCAGCACTTTGGGAGGCCGAGGTGGGCGGACCACGAGGTCAAGAGTTCGAGACCAGTCTGACCAATGTGGTAAAACCCCATCTCTACTAAAAATACAAAAATTAGCCAGGCGTAGTGGTGCACCTGTAATTCTAGCCACTCAGGAGGCTGAGGCAGGAGAATCAATTGAACTGAACCTGGGAGGCTGATGTTGCAGTGAGCGGAGATCGCGCTGCTGCACTCCAGCCTGGGCAACAGAGCGAGACTCCATCTCAAAAAAAAAAAAAAAGAAAGATGGATGGATGGATGGATGAGTGGTTGGATGGATGGGTGGATGTGTGAAAGATGGATGGTTGGATGGTTGGATGGATGGATGGATAAAGTGGGTGGATGGATGGATGGATGAATGGGCGTATGAAAGATGCATGGATGGATGGATGGATGGATGGATGGATGGATGGATGGATAAAGTGGGTGGATGGGGGATGTATGAAAGATGAATGGATGGATGGATGGATAAAGTGGGTGGATGGGTGGATGTATGAAAGATGAATGGATGGATGGATGGATAAAGTGGGTGGATGGGTGGATGGATGGGTGGGTGGATGGATGGATGGGTGGTTGGATGGATGGGTGGATGTATGAAAGATGGATGGATGGATGGATGGATGGATGGGTGGATGTATGAAAGATGGATGGATGGATGGATGAAAGATGGATGGATGGATGGATGGATGGTTGGATGGATGGATGGATAAAGTGGGTGGATGGGTGGATGGATGAATGGATGTATGAAAGATGGATGGATGGATGGATGGATGGACAAAGTGGGTGGATGGGTGGATGGATGGGTGGGTGTATGAAAGATGAATGGATGGATGGATGGATGGATGGATAAAGTGGGTGGATGGGTGGATGGATGGGTGGGTGTATGAAAGATGGATGGATGGATGGATGGATGGATGGATGGATGGATGGATGGAAGTGGGTGGATGGATGGGTGGGTGGGTGGATGGGTGGGTGGATGAAAGATGGATGGATGGATGGATGGATAAAGTGGGTGGATGGTTGGGTGGGTGGGTGGATGGTTGGGTAGGTGGGTGGATGGATAAAGTGGGTGGATGGATGGGTGGGTGGATGGTTGGATGGATGGGTGGATGTATGAATGGATAAAGTGGTTGGATGGATGGGTGGACGTATGAAAGATGGATGGATGGATGGATGGATGGATGGATGGATGGATGGATAGATGGATAAAGTGGGTGGATGGATGGGTGGGTGGATGGGTGGGAGGTGGATGGATGGGTGGATAAACAAGTAGATATAGGGATGGATGGATCAATGGGAGGGAAGGTGGATGATTGTTCAGGGGGCACAGAAGACTCTCTCGCCATATCGGGCATCCTATCATCCCTGGCAGTCTCCAGGCAGGCCACCTTGGGTGTGCCAGGCTTCTCTACACCTGGGAAGTACAAGTTCATTACCACGGGGCTGGTTCATTACCACAGGCCTCCAACCCTCTCACTTCCACATCACTGCTACTTTTTTTTGTGTGTGTGTGATGGAATCTTGTTCTGTCTTCCACACTGGAGTGCAGTGGTGCGATCTTGGCTCACTGCAACCTCCACCTCTCTGGTTCAAGCAATTCTCCTACCTCAGCCTCTCGAGTAGCTGGGATTACAGGCGCGTGCCACCATGCCCAGCTAATTTTTGTATTTTTAGTAGAGATGGGGTTTTGCCACGTTGGACAGGCTGGTCACAAAACTTTTACTCTTTAAAGCCTGTCCCTGTCACCTTCCTCTCTGGGTGCCATGAGAGCCGCTCTAAGGGGCTCCCTAGGCCTTCAGACAGACCAGCTCCGCCAGGTCTCAGCTGTTGCCAGTCGTCTTGGCTGGGGACCCTCTACTCCCTTCCCAGGAGCTCCCAAACAGGGTGGCCCTCTTCAGAGCAGCTCACAGTGCACTAAAGCCTGGGCTGGAGGATGTGCCTCCATGGGGCATGGGTGCGGTGTGTGCCTGCTTGTGTGCTGGCGTGTGTGTGCGTGTGTTGTGCGTGTGTATGTGTGCTGGTGTGTGTGTACCGGCGTGTGTGTGTGTGCTGGTGTGTGTGTGTGTGCTGGTGTGTGTGCATGTGCATGTGTCCTGGTGTGTGTGTGCGTGTGTATGTGTGTGTGCTGGTGTGTGTGTGTGGGGTGTGTGTGTGTGTGTGTGTGCTAGCATGTGTGTGTGTGCTGGCATTTGTGTGTGCTGGCGTGTGTGTGTGTGTGCTGGTGTGTGTGTGCGCGTGTGTGTGTGCTGGCATGTGTGTGTGTGCTGGCATTTGTGTGTGCTGCGTGTGTGTGTGGGCGCTGGTGTGTGTGTGTGCTGGCGTGTGTGTGTGTGTGCTGGTGTGTGTGTGCGTGTGTGTGTGCTGGCATGTGTGTGTGTGCTGGCATTTGTGTGTGCTGGCATGTGTATGTGCTGGCGTGTGTGTGTGTGCTGGCGTGTGTGTGCTGGCATATATGTGTGGGTGTGTGTGCGCTGGTGTGTGTGCGCTAGTGTGTGTGCGCTGGCGTGTGTGTGGGTGTGTGTACTGGCTTGTGTGTGCTGGCATGCGTGTGTGGGGGTGTGTGTGTGCTGGCGTTTATGTGCTGGCGTGTGTGTGTGTGTGTGCTGGCGTGTGTGTGGGTGTGTGTGTGCTGGCGTGTGTGTGCTGGCATATATGTGTGGGTGTGTGTGCGCTAGTGTGTGTGCGCTGGCGTGTGTGTGGGTGTGTGTACTGGCTCGTGTGTGTGCTGGCATGCGTGTGTGGGGGTGTGTGTGTGCTGGCGTGTGTGTATGTGCCGGCGTGTGTGTGTGTGCTGGGGTGTGTGTGTGTGAGAGAGATGGGAGGTGATGAGGCCTTTGCCCAGCGAGTCAGTTCCTGCAGCCTCGCTCTGTGGTGGCCACACAGAAGCCCGTTCCTCACCCTTCTGTTGCCCTACCCCCACCTCCGTGCCTCGGGTCAAACCCCTCCCTCACCTACCCCAGTGAAAGGAAAATAACTAGGAGCTTTTATCGTTCTGCAGAAGCAACATCAGAAAACAATTATTGTTTTAATTACCTGCTGTCGCCATACAAGACAGGGAGGTTGTAAAGTGTGATAAAATCTTTCATGTTAATGGACTGCCAGCCCGGGCCAGGGCTCGATTTATGGGGCTGCAGCTAGTAACTCCAGGCAGCTGTATGGAGCCCCCAGGGCCCTCTCCCTGTCCCTGGGGCCAGGGCTCCAATGCCAGGGGCCTGGCACCCCTTTTGTTCATCACATTTTACCCAACACAGTGGGGATACTGGCCTTCCCTGTGCAGGAATGCTCAAGGCCAGCATGCATCCAGGTGTGACCTGGGGGCTCCATTCCTTAGGGGGGCGAGCCTTGGGCTGGCCCCTCTTTCTGCCCCATGGAAGGGGCCTAGACATGGGCTGGGCTGGTTTTTCCCTGACAGGCCCTTTCGCCACCACTCGGCTCTGCTGTGCACCACCTTGGACCCTCCTGCACTGTCCAGAGCGGGGCTTCCCCATAAGCACAGTGACCTCACACCTGTCTCCTCGTCTCCTGCCCACCTCCACCTCCCAGAGCTGACCCCTGGCCACTGCTTCCTGGCTAAAGTCCTCATCTGTCCTGCCCTCCACCCACCCATCCCCACTGCTGTACCCACCATCTTCCCAAAGCCCACTCAAGCTGGTCCCTCCTCAGGTAGCAACCTTATTTTCTCCTAAGCACTTTCACTTTCACACACGTTCTTTTTTTTTTTTTTTTTTTTTTTTTTTTGAGACAGAGTCTCGCTCTGTCGCCCAGGCTGGAGTGCAGTGGTGCAATCTCGGCTCACTGCAAGCTCCGCCTCCCGGGTTCATGCCATTCTCCTGCCTCAGCCTCTCCGAGTAGCTGGGACTACAGTCGCCCGCTACCACGCCCGGCTAATTTTTTGTATTTTTAATAGAGACGGGGTTTCACCATGGTCTCGATCTCCTGACCTCGTGATCCGCCCACCTCGGCCTCCCAAAGTGCTGGGATTACAAGCGTGAGCCACCGCGCCTGGCCAAATTTTTAGTAGAGACGGGGTTTCACCATGTTGGCCAGGCTGGTCTTGAACTCCTGACTTCAGGTGATCCACCCGCCTCGGCCTCCCAAAGTGCTGGGATTGCAGGCGTGCACCACCGTGCCTGGCCTCACACTTTCTCACTGAAGCCTCAATGCAGATTCTCACTGAAACCTCAATGCAGAGTTTGGAGGAGGTGCCGTTATTATGCTCCCATTTTACAGATGCAGTAAATGAGCTGCGGAGAAGTCGGGTGTTTGGCTGGCAGTCTGATTTCACAGGGCTGGAGTGAGGACTCAATGGGGTGACAGTTGTGAAATGCTTAGGACGATGCCAGGAGCAAAGTCCACGCCTGATCCAAGCTAGCTCTTGTAATAATTCTTTTTGCTTCTATTGCTGTTCACCCTGGAGCAAGTCACTTATCTGCTTGAATCATGCCTCACTTTCCTCATCTGAAGGGTGGGGACAGCAGTCACCTAGCCTCTAGGATGAGAGGATCAGGGAAGGCCCTGTGTGGTGTGTGGTGAGAACCCAGGACCCCTCAGCTGCCGCTGCTGCTGTGACCATGTAATGGTGGAGGAAGCTCAGGTTGGGAAGCTAAGTTGGGTCCTCCTTATACAAGGCCCTTCATGGCACGCCAAGGGATGTTGAGCCACTCGGGATGGTAAGGAGCTGCTGAAGATTTTCAATCGGGAAAGCGGTGGACTCAGATCTGAGTTTTAGAAGGATGGCAGTGGCAAGCGGAAGCTGGTTGAGCAAGAGGGAGCCGTCAGTACTGGAGTGATCCAGGTGAGGACTGGGGAGGCCATGACAGGCAGAGGTGGAGGCAGGGACAGAACTGGATGGCCAGGGCTTGGTTACTCCTTGGGCAGAGGAGGAACGAGAGGAGGCTCATGCCTTCTTAAATCCTCTGTGCCCTCCCCAGTGCCACACAGGACTGGCACGTGTGGTAGCCACTCTCAAACCCAGGATGCAGGTAGCTGGCCAAGGCCAGGAAACAGCAAGACCCTCTCAGGCCGAGGCCAAGTTGGAGTTGAGAGGAACCCAACTCAGAATCTTTTTTTCCTTCCAACTTTTACTTGAGGTTCAAGGTGGTGCATGTGCAGGATTGTTACATGGGTGCATTGTGTGTGCTGGGGTTTGGCGTACAAGTGATTTAGTCGCCTAGGTAGTGAGCACAGTGCCTAATGGGTAGTTTTTCCATCCTCACCCTCCTCCCACCCTCCACCCTCAAGTGAGCCCTGGTGTCTGCTGTTTCCCTTTGTGTCCGCGTGTACTCAATATTTTGCTCCCACTTAAGTGAGAACATGGTTTTCTCTTCCTGCATTAATTCACTTAGGATAATGGCCTCCAGCTGCACCCATGTAGTGCAAAGGACATGATTTCATTCTTTTTTATGGCTGTGTAGTATTCCATGGTATATATGTACCACATGTTCTTTATCCAGTCCACGCCAGCCCACAATCTTCAGGCCATGGCCTGGGACTCAGGTGGGGCCTCCCTAGGCACCTGCAGGGCCCCAGCTTCCTCTCCCTGACAGGTTCACGTGTAGCCCATGAGTCTCTTTTTTTATTTTTATTTTTTGAGACGGAGTCTCACTCTGTCACCAGGCTGGAGTGTGCAGTGGCGTGATCTCCGCTCACTGCAAGCTTCACCTCCTGGGTTCACGCCATTCTCCTGCCTCAGCCTCCCGAGTAGCTGGGACTACAGGCGCCCACCACTACACCCGGCTAATTTTTGTATTTTTAGTAGAGACGGGGTTTCACCATGTTAGCCAGGATGGTGTCGAACTCCTGATCTCGTGATCCGCCCGCCTCGGCCTCCCAAAGTGCTGGGATTACAGGCGTGAGCCATGGCGCCCGGCCCAGTCACACAGCCTCTTATTCTCTCATTCATCAACTTAGGTCTTCAGTAAATGTTTGTGGAGCGCCGCGTCTGTGCCGGGCTCTAAGCTGGCACTGGGGAGGTGGAGCACCGCGGAACTGTGCGTGTGACCTCGTGGAGCTGATACTCTAGTGGAGGGGATTCGGTGCACCAGTGAACCAATGAAGAAATTAACTAATTACACACTGCCGAGAGTATGAAAGAGAACAAAGGAGCTGAGACAGGGCCCCCTGCCCGTCCCTGTCCTGTCTGCACAGGAGAAGTGGCTCCCAGCTCCCCAGCCCTACCGAGATGCATGGTTGGCATTAGCCGCCCAGCTGGCCCGATCCGTCTCCCTGTCTTCCCGGGATTACTTCCCCCGTTTTGGCCATCACTTCTGAACTCTAATTTATTCCCCAGGGCCCAGGAGGGGCCATTCATTTAAAGAGTTTTCTATGGAGCATTCTCCTCTGAGGACCATAAGGGGAAGAAAAATGCTGGGAAAGGATGAAAAAGAGAACAAGAGGGATCTGGTTTCAGAACTCCCAGGCAGCAGGACAGATGTGGAAGGAGCAGGGCTCTGTTTGCCGAGAGACATATTTACCTAGCGGCACAAGTGCCCTCCCACCTCCCTCTACTCTCTGAAGTTTCCCATGTCCCGTCCTCTCTCTCTCTCTGTCTCTCTCTCTGTGTGTCTGTCTCTCTCTCTCTCTCTCTGTCTCTCTCTCTCTCTCTCTCTCTGTCTCTCTCTCTCTCTCTCTCTCCTCTCCCTCTCCCTCTCCCTCTCTTTCTCCCTCTCCCTCTCCCTCTCCCTCTCCCTCTCTCTCTCCCTCTCCCTGTGTCGCTGCAGGAGTCTGAGCCTGCCCCACCCTCCCAGGGAGAAGCTGTCTCCTGGTGCTAGGAGATGGTGTCCCTGATTACAATTCAATCTGCCACTGTCCCTCTCCCTTCCCTCCCAGTTCTTAGAGGAGCAACGTGAGCACTGTCTGGGCTCCTGCAGGGACCAGCCTCACTCTTCTTATCCCCATAGCTGGGCCAGAGGAGCTGGCAGGCTGGGCCCATCCTGTGCCAGGTGGCTGTGGGAGACACAAGCCTGTGTGCAGCCACAAGCTCCATGAAAGCATTCAGAAATTCCTGGCACTGTGGGCAACCCCTGCACTCTGCAGGCAGCGAGGCCAGGGAGAGAGGCAGCCTCAGGTGGCTTCTTAAAGTGCCAGGTGTTCCCACATCCCATCAGCCTGGGAATGGGGCCTCCAGCCAGGGGCTAGCTTGTACACCTGGAGGTGAACATTGGCACTGGTGTGACTGAGGAGGTATGTGCCCATGGGTGAAGGTGACCTTCCTGCAGTCTCGGAAAGCAGGCCCTGGGGGCTCAGGGCCACCTGCCAGGCCTGCCTCTGTCTAAGTCTGAACAGAGGCCACCTGCCCAGTCCAGTATGTGTGTCTCCCAGGAATGTTCCTGGCGGGGGCCTGCCTGTGGCTGGGAGAAATCCCCATCCTGGATTCTGTAACCATCCTGTCCAAATTTCAGGAAATTCCCTGATTCCTTCCCAACAGTTCCAGATGCTCCAGAGCCTCCGACTCATCGCTCCCAGTGCTGGCATTTCCCTGCCTGGCTCCGGCCCCTTCCCGCCTGTCAAACACATGAAACCAACGGGCACTTCAAAGGGTAGCTCCAAATCCCTCCCCGGCATGCAGGTGTGCCAGTGAGGAAGGAGTGTGGGCATGGGTGTGAATTCTTGTGCACCTGAGCATGAGTGTAGAGGTACCAGCATCTGTGTAAATGGATGCCTTTGATAAAGGATGTGTATGTGTGTGTGTGTGTGTGTGTGTCCTGCAATGATGTGCACATCCTAAGTATTCTGGGGTGTAGGTCTCCTGTCTAAGTGTCTTAACAGATTCATCTGGAATTTGAAGCAACTGTTTTCTCATTGATAAGGAGCTGACAAAGAAATGAAACAAAAGGCCTGGATGAATAAACAGTCTTCTGGATAGAGAAGTGGAAGATGTGAGCTCAGGCAAGAATTGGAGCTAATCTTTTTTAACATTTAAATAAAAGATCTGGAAGAGGATGTGTATAGTGAAATCACCAAGTTTGCAGTTAAATCGAAACTCTCCTGGGCGGTAGTAAAATGCCAAACTGGTGAGGGATGAGCTTTAGGAAGATCTTATCTTGAAAGGCAGTGAGCTGGACAGAGAATGGCCAGCAGGCTTTAGTTTGGGGAGAATGATATGGACGAAGTCTGGGGGAAGGCAGCTTTCCTAAGGCAGGGCCCAAGAGGGCAACAGCAGGCTGGACATGATGGGGAGGGGAGATTGCAGCAAGCCGTAGATGTTCCCTTCTCCCAACAGGTGAGTGAGGGATACCAGTACCCAACCATCCAGCATGCTTGTGGTCATGCCTCCTTAGGGGAGCCCAGCCCGAGATGGGGCAGAACCGGATTCTATTACAGACTTAACATGATCTGCATAATTCATTTCCCTCAATTTGCACATCTGTGAAATGGAAGTAGCGATCCCTGGGGGCCTGCTCCACAGGGGAGCGACAGCAGCTGAGATCTCCCAGAGACGACAGTGGGTAGGCACCTGTAAAGTTCAGTGCCACGGTGAGTGGTTATGGAGAGAGTTGCGATGAGAAGGGAGCTGCCATAAAAAGCAGACTGGCCAGCCTGGGACAGCCTCAATCAGAGAGAGGCCAAGAGGGAGTGTGGCAGAGATCTAGGAAATCAGAAAGGGCTCGGAGAAGGGAGCCTGGGCTCCTTCGCTACGCCCCAGCCTGACAGAGCGAACCCCTCCCCCAGCCCCAGCAAAGTTCAGGAGAGGTATGTTTAAAACCAATCACAGGAAATCCTGCTGCACTCAGCAGGGAATAAACTTTGAAAATCATTTCCCCTAGAGGTGATACAGGCTGGAAATATAAATTGCTTCCAGAAAGGTTTAGATAAGTTCATGGATGGCAGAGCCAAAGTAGTTCTTGGGCAAAATTAGAACGTTAGGAGGCATCTTCCTCTCTGATGTCAGAGGAAGTCCCCGCCAGAGCCAGCGCACAGGCCAGACAGAACAACCTGATACCCCGCCTCTGTGCATGTGTGAGTCTGCATTTAGGAACAACTTGTCCTTGTCTGACGAGGGTGGCTTCGCTCTCACCAGACTCACTGTGCCTCCGTGAAATTGCCTTTCCTTCCTCCCCAGTCCCTCACCCCCGTTGCTGCTCCCATGGCCCCCTTAAACTCCATGCTGTGGGGTTCCCCAGCCCCACTCCCAGACCTCACTCTCACAGTGCCAACTTCTGTCTCCAGCTTGCCCCTGCCATCTCATCCGCCATCACAGAGCAGCCACCCCTCCCTCTGTGTGCTGTCTTCTAGCACAGGCACCTTGCCTGGCAGTGCCCATGAGCCGGTGAGGACAGGAGCCTCTTGCCAGGCCCTCCAGTGAATGCTATTGGCTTGCAGCCTCTCTCTCCGGCTGACTTCCCAGAGCCCATCTCTGCCTGGCTGCTTCTCCCAGGGTCCCTAGCAGAGGCCGGCTGAATAGGGGCTGACATATGAGCCCTTCAGGGACCCACACCCTGGAGAACTTGGGTACCGAGGCCAGACGGATATCCACACCAGGGACAGGGTCACCATCAGGAAATAGGCACGCTTGGGTGTGTGCCAGGTTATCTGACGCGTGCAGAAGGTCTTCAGGGAATGGGATTAGCAAGGGAGGCAAGGTTATGGAGTATGCTTTCCCGCCGCTGTTCCTAAGATGACTTGGGCCCTTTCCAAGCTGCCATGGATGGGCTGTGTAACTAGCCGGGAACTCTGCTTTAGCACCACAGATAGCGGTCCTGGACATGGCACGCTTTCAGCACCGTGGACAGCCCCAGGCGCTCCACAGATAGCGGTCTCGGACGTGGCACGCTTTCAGCACCGTGGACAGCCCCAGGCGCTCCACAGATAGCGGTCCCGGACGTGGCACGCTTTCAGCACCGTGGACAGCCCCCGGCGCTCCACGGAGGCTGTCCCTCTCCGGACTCGGCTTCCTAACCCCACCACCACCTCTAGAGACCTCTAGAGAATTCATTTATCCATCTGCAAAGATTAATTGAGCACATATACATCCAGTCACTGTTGTGCAAGAGTACACTACTGAACGGAATAGTCAAAAACTTGCCCTTTGGAGCCTCCATTCTTTGTGGTGGGGACTCCCACCCCATAGGCTTCCGTTGAAATTCCCGGAACTCATTCCAGGCAAAGTGGCCCTGCAGGATCATGACGTGTGAACAATTTATTATTTCTTGCAAACCTGATTCTACTGCTTAACTCTGGGGGGGAAGGAGCTGGAGAGGTGGGAAGTAGGGATTGGTGAGGCCTAATTCAGATGGTATTTTAGGATTTTAGGAAGCCACTCCCCTGCTAAAAAGCCTGTGATGGTTCCCCAATGCCTATAGAAATAAGTAGTAGTTCCCCAACCTGTCATTCATGTCCCGTGGTAAAATGTTCCTGATCTATCTTTCCAGTCTCGTCTTCTTACCTCTCCTCATGTTTCTTTTACTCCAGCCAAACTGGATTCTCAGTTAACAATCTTTTGGTTGCAGTATGAAAGAAAACTCCACTCACACAGACTTAAACACATTTACTGAGTGGATGTTATTGACTTGCAACTGAAAATCCCAAAGGTACAGCTGACTTCGGGCAAAGCCTGATGTACTGGCTCAGACAACAGCACTCTGGAGCTACCCTGCTCGCTGTTCTGCTCTGTCTTCCCTGGTGTTGGCCATATCCTCAGCTTCCCCAGG
Organism: Nomascus leucogenys; assembly: GCF_006542625.1. Taxonomy (NCBI): domain Eukaryota; kingdom Metazoa; phylum Chordata; class Mammalia; order Primates; family Hylobatidae; genus Nomascus; species Nomascus leucogenys. The sequence continues at coordinate 833,626 of NW_022095789.1, read as the reverse complement.
GCATCCACTAACATCTCTACACTCTCCCTGTCTTGGTACTGGGATGACTGCAGCAGCACAGCCCTCACATCCTCACCCCACACCTTCCAGGGGAAAGATGCTTCCTCTCTTGAAAAGCCCTGGGGAATGTCTCCTGGGACCTCGGTGGCTGGCCCACATACCCATCTCAAACCAATCACCAGAACCAGGGCAGGAGATAGCATTGGTTTAAGCCAATCAGGGTCCATCCCTGAAGCTGGTAGAAGTCATTTCCACTCAAACCACATAGCTTAGTATGGAAAAGAGTGAATCTCCAAAGAAGATGGGGCTGTTATTTTGGGAAAAGGGGAGCTGGAGCTGGGAAAGCAGTCAGCAGGTGTCCAATCATGGAGTGTGTTCTCCTGCCTCTGTGTGTTTGCACTTGCAGGTCTCTGCCTGACATGCCCTCTCCTATCATCCCACCTACTGATGCCCTGTGCCACCTTCCAGGCCCCTCTCAAAGGCGACTGCCCCCCTTACCCCACTCCTGTCACTTCCATCACGTCCACCTTCTCTGACCCCTCACAGCACCTAGCACATGCTCTTTGTCCTGAGGAGATACTGAAGGGGATAAGTGGATTAGCTAGGGAGCAGGTAGGGGGGCCAAGGCCACTCAGCCATGAGCACATTGGAAGAAGATGAACTGAAAGCCAGGAAACCTAGAGCTCTGTGGCAGCAAGGTCCCTGATCTGCAGGCAGTGAGGAGAGTGGACATGCCTCCCAGGGCCCATGTGCAGGAGCCTGGTGATGGATGGCTGCTGTCACGTTGGCTCAGTGGGGTGGGATAACAGCATCGCTGAGCCCAGGCAGGCCAGGAGGGCCGCTGTCTGGGCAGTCCCAGGCTGTCCCTGGTGCCCAGGTCACATGGCCTAGGCTGTCTCCTGCCCTCACCCCTAGTAAAGGGTTGGACTTCCCTGGTTTGTGGGTAGGATCCTTGCCCCTGAAACTGCCCTGGCAGGGCCCATGGCAGGAAGGCTGAGGATGTGCAGGGAGTGGGTGATCTGGCCTGAGTGGAGGCACTCTGGGGAGGGCATGGGGGTCCTGGGAGAGCAGATGCTAGAAGGGAAGACAGAAGCAAGCAGCAGCTGGACTCCTTTTCCACTGTGGCTTCACCGCCACTTCCTTTTTTTTTTTTTTTTTTTTTTTTTTTTGACAGAGTCTCACTCTGTCGCACTGATAAGATCTCAGCTCACTGCAGCCTCCACCTCCTGGGTTCAGGCGATTCTGCTGCCTCAGCCTCGCTTGTGGTCCATGCTTGTGGTCTGCTGCCTCAGCCTCCTGAGTAGCTGGGACTACAGGCACGCACACCACCACGCCCTGCTAACTTTTGTATTTTTAGTAGAGATGGAGTTTCACCATGTTGGCCAGGCTAGTCTTGAACTCCTGACCTCAAGCAGTCAGTGCACCTCGGCCTCCCAACGTGCTGGGATTACAGGCGTGAGCCACCGCGCCCGGCCTCTTCCTGAAAGTGTGAACCTTCTTCACGCCTTGCTGGCGTTGGCCCAGGTTGTGGGGACTAGGACGTGGTTGGGGAGAGCAGGGGCTTGTAAGGAACCCACTGGGCCTGAGGGAAAGGAGACTGGAGCAGAGTGTCAGAGAGAGGAGGGAAGGAACTCCGAGGCATGGGGGCCCGCTGTGAGGGTGCAGGGACAGGCTGGGCTGTGAGTCGGGGGAGGGGCTGGGCGGCAGAGCCATTATTCATTCCCACCAGCCCGCAGCTTCCTAAATGAGATAACACTCGCATCAGCACTTTTCTCTTTTGTGCTCCTGTTTTAATAACACATTGGACTCCGCAAGGGGGTGACCACATCTCTATCTCTTCATCTCTCTGCCTTTGAGGGAACCCTCACCCTGTCTAGGATCCACTGGTCCGGAGCAGAGCTCAGGATGGCAGAGGGCTCATGTGAGGGCAGGGGACCCTCCCTCTGCAGATGCACTTCCCAGAGGGAGCAAGTGAGCATGACAAAAGGGAGCCTCTCCCCTGCGGCCCAGGCGTCCCCAGTGCCCATCTTCTAACTCCACAACCAAGAGGACTTACAAAGTCCAAGCGAACTTCAGAGAAGCCTCATTCTGCAGTGGGACAAACGGGACCAGACGACAGGGAGACCTGCCCCCATGAGCCCACGCTGACAGCCCTGGAAAGGGCTTCTGTGCCACCCTGCCCTGCCTTTGTTATGGGTCCCCCCACAACCCTTGAGCAGCACAGAGAGCTGCTGGCAGTGGGGTGGCCTGGCTGGAGCTTCCATTTGATCCCCAAACTCTGGGTGTCTGGGCAAAGGTTTCCCCACTGGAAAACCATCCACCTCCTTCACCCGAGAAGGGGGATGAACCACTCTGCGCTGAGTGGAGGCAGCGTGACTTGGTCATGCATTGAAAGCTGTGGCAGGCAATGGGAGTGTCAGAAACTGTTCTCATCTCTTCAGCTAAACTTGTAAGGTCAGGGGGTCAGGACCACATGGTAATGATCACGAGCTAAAGTTGCAGGGGGCACCAGATGTCTGTTCTAATTTATTTCCTTTGAGCCACAGAGCTGCTCAGTGACATAGGTGATTGTGGGTGCCATCTGCAGACAGAGCTGTGCCAGAGTGAGCCGGCCAGAGGTGAAGCGGGGACTCAGACTCGGCTCCCAGCTTCCAGATCAGAGCTCTGCCCACCACCCCAGAGCCTCACCCAGGGCTGAGCCTAGAAGAGCTGCGAGCCGCAGCATAGCAGGGGGCTTGGGGCACAGACTCCGGAGCCGGGCTGCCTGGCTGTCCCATGTGCAGCAGTGTGGCTGTGGGCATGTTATTGATTGAACCTCTCTGAGCCTCAGTTTGTCACCTGTAAAATGGGAATCTTGGTAGCACCTAACTCGTAACGTTGCTGTGAGGATGAAGTGAGAAGTTCTCTATAAACGTACATAGCACAAACCACAAAGATAAAAGTTCCTATCAAATTAAACATGTGCTTACCGTATGCCCCAGCAATCCCTCTCTCTAGAGAAGTCCCACTCCCAAGAGAAGTAAAGATATATGTCCACTAAAGACCTGCCTGTGAAAGCTCTTAGCAGATTTACTGAAAATCATCAAAATCTCAGTTCTGAAAAGAAGATATACAAATGGCCAACAATCATGAAAAATGCTCAACGTCACTAATGATCAGGGAAATGCAAGTCAAAACCGCAATGCGATACCACCTCACTCCTGCAAGAATGGCCATAATCAAAAAATAAAAAAACAGTAGATGTTGGCGTGGATGTGGTGATCAGGGAACACTTCTACACTGCTGGTGGGAATGTAAACTAGTACAGCCACTATGGAAAACAGTGTGGAGATTCCTTAAAGAGCTACCCTTTAATCCAGGAATGCCCCTGCTGGGATTCTCCCAGAGGAAAAGAAGTTATTATACAAAAAAGATACTTGCACATGCATGTTCATAGCAGCACAATTCACAATTGCACAGTCGTGGAACCAACTCAAATGCCCATCAATCAACAAGTGGAGAAACTGTGATATATATATATATATGATGGAATACTACCTAGTCATAAAAAGGAATGAATTAACAGCATTTGCAGTGACCTGGATGAGATTGGAGACTATTATTCTAAGTGAAGTAACTCAGGAATGGAAAATCAAACATGTATGTCCTCACTGATATGTGGGAGCTAAGCTATGAGGATGCGAAGGCAAAAGAATGATACGATGGACTTTGGGGACTTGTGGGGAAAAGTGGGAAGGGGTGAGGGATAAAAGACTACAAATAGGGTATAGTGTATACTGCTTGGGTGATGGGTGCACCAAAATCTCACAGATCACCTCTAAAAAACTTACTCACGTAACCAAATACCACCTGTTCCCCAATCACTTATGGAAAAATAATTTTTAAAAAAAAAAAAGAAGGCTAGGCACTGTGGCTCACGCCTGTTATCCCAACACTTTGGGAGGCCGAGGTGGGTGGAGTTTGAGACTCCTGGGGTCAGGAGTTTGAGACAAGCCTGGCCAACATGGCAAACCCTGTCTCTCCCCAAAATACAAAAATTAGCCGGGTGTAATGGCGGGTGCCTGTAATCCCAGCTACTCGGGAGGCTGAGGCAGGAGAATCACTTGAACCCAGGAGGCGGTGGTTGCAGTGAGCCGAGATCATGCCATTGCACTCCAGCATGGGCGGTAAGAGTGAAACTCTGTCTCAAAAAAAAAAAGAAAAGAAAAAAAGAAAAGAGGAAAGAAAAGAAAATCATCAAAATCTGGAAACAGCCCAGGTGAGGGGACAGACGCTGTGGTGAGTCCACACTGTGGGGCACTGCCCAGCAGGGGAAGGACGCTGCCGCGGGTTCAGGCCACTCAGAGGGACTGTAAAGTACTGTGTTCCGCAAAAGAAGCCAGACACAAAGGACTCCATTCTGCATGATTCCATTGCAGTAACATTCTAGAAATGGCAAAACTCTAGTGACAGAAAGCAGAAGGGGGTTGGGAGAAGGGATTGATGCAAAGGGGCTGGCGGGAACTTTAGGGGATGAAACGATTCTCTATCTTGATGCTGGTGGTGGATACATTTGTTCAAATTCATCAGGCTGTAGATTAAATGGGGATAAACTTTATTTTCTGCTTTAAAAAAAAAAAACCAGATTTTTTAAAAACAGAGCCGGGGGTGTAGTAAGTATGGAAGTGCTCGCTGCTCTTATTATTACTAGTGTTACCATTATTATTATTCACAGAGGATTCTCTGGACTGGTCGCTTATTGTTTGCATCCCTGACCCACCAGGCTGCGCCCTGGAGTCCCCCTCTGCTCAGGCTGGCCGAGGAGGGCGCCTCTCCTCCCACTTGGCGGCTGGGCCCAGCCGTGGTGTGTGATGGGCCGTCTTGCCCAGCCCTGGCCCCTGGTGTCCTGACAGACATGCAGCGCGTGGGGAGGGCTCTCAGCTGCTCCCTGGAGTCTGCTTTCCTCCCGCTGATCGTATGAGGCACTCAGCGACACGTTAGCAAGAAAGATGCCACAAGAAATAAAGTTTGTTATGAATTATTCTACTTGGGGCTAATTATAGGCACAGAGGAGAGGATTATTTACAGAGACAGGAGGCAGGGGAGGGGGAGGAAGAGGAGGAGGGGCCCTGAGACATGGAAACGAGTGGAGGGCTGGAGAGAGTTCAGCAAATGGGGCTTTTTGAATAAAAGCTGTGACTAAACTCAGGTCCATGCTGATTGAAGCATCTCAGGGGACAGATCAGAGGCCCCAGGCCTTGCCTGATCCTCAGGACAGAGCTGGAGAGAACGCTTGGTCCTGGGATCCCGTGGGCCACCGGGGTTCTCTTGGTGGGTGTGGCACAGCTAAGGAAGCCGCACTGCTGGAGTCCCAGGGTGGAGATGGGCCCAGATCTGTGCAGGGCCCAGCCTCACTCTGTTCTCCTGGGCCTTCCCTGTGCCAGGGAAGGAGAGGCCAGGAGAGGTTTATGTCCACCCACAGTGTCCCGGCTGAGCGAGAAGGGACACGGGATGATCTGAGCTGGCCGCGGGCGCCCACTGCGTACAGCATGTTGGTGAGAGAAGGTCCGGTGGGGACTTAGCCGCGCTGTGCCACACCGAAACGCACAGCCCACCGTGGCTTGGAGGAGCATGGGCTGGTGTGACCCTGGCTTCCAATTCTTCAACAGGAGGTGGGAAACCATTGTTTCTGTGCAACTTCCTAGTCTTTAAATGCTGCCTTAAACCTCCTACATCACACCTAGGGGTCTGTGGACCACAGTTCACAGCCTCCTATTGTTCCAGTTGGAGCAGAGGACTCAGCAGGGCTATGGCCCAATCACTCACCCCGAGACTCCTCTCCACGCTCCAGCACTGCTTGCAGTGGATCGTGGAAGTCAGTCCTTGGTGCCAGCCACAGACTCCCTGCCCAGTGCTCACGACAGACAGCAGCAGTTCCACACTTGGGTCTGCAGCAGGGTGGGTTGGTGGCTCGCAGCTTGCCAGAAGAGCCCCACCTTATCAGAGGGCAGTGGTCTTGTCCTCCGCTGAGAGTGAGCCATAGGCCAAGGTTTCTCCAGTTATTTCTGCCTGGCTGAACCGCCATCTACTCACGCAACCAGGCAGGAAATGACAGAGGCATCTTCTGCTCCCGCCCCGCCTCCCTCCCCGCCAGGAGAGTCACCCTCCATGCCCTGCCCCAGGGATGTTTTTCACGGCCGTTCCCCCTCTCCAGCAGCCTGTTCCAGGTCAGGCAGCTCCCTGTGACGATAGTCTCCACCACCCCCACGACAGAGCCCTCGCTCCAGAGCTCTCTGATCCCCTCGTCCCTGCTCGTCTTCTGCCGCCCCTGCTTCCCCACGCCCAGTGTCCTGGCACGGATCCAAAGCCTGTCTAATCCAGCCCGTGCTGCCACCAGATAGGTCCTGCCTCATATGCTTTGCTTATGCTGTTCATCGGCCTGGAATGCCCTTCCCTACCCACCTCTTCTTGGCCCCTGCCCGTTCCCCGAGGCCTTGAGGCAGGGCGTATGCACTGCACCTGTGCTTGCTGCCTTCCCCTGCTGGACGGTGAGTGCCGCACAGACCCTCTGCAGCCCAGGGCTTGGGGCCTGGCACAGAGCAAGCCTTCCAGAAATGTCTGCATTCCCCCATTCCGAAATCTGTACTGCAGTGAGCCAGGCCCTCGTCCAGGTGGATGAAACAGACAGCCCCTCTGCTCCTGGAGCTTCCCCTCTAGTTCCGGGCAGACGGACAACAAAGAGACAAGTCCAGAAGGGCACCCACCGGGGTCACTAGGCACTACAGTGCAACAGGGCACTATTTAGATGGGGAGACAGAGAGGGCCTCCTCCAGGAGGTGCCATGAGCTGAGATCCAGGCGATGAGGAGTGTGCTGTGGCATCAGTGGGAACAGCATTCTGGGCAGAGGGAACAGTAGATGCAAAGACCCTGAAGCAGGACTGAGCAGAGCACTGGGAGAGCCAACAAAGGGCTGGGTGCTGCATGGTGAGTGAAAGGGACAGTGGCCTGTGGCATCTGAAGTGACAGGAGAAAAGGAGGTGGAAGGGCCACATTCAGCAGGTTTCTGGCCAGGTTTGTGGCCATGCTATTTGCACAGGGAGCTGGTCATTTGGGGTAGCCACACAGGATGGCTGAGGCGAAATGTTCTGTGGTGGCGAGCCTGGAGGTCCTGTCCTGATGAGGATGGGGGCACTTTCTGTCCTGAGGTCCTCACTGGAGCCTGGCATTCTCCAGGAGAGACGGGAGAGCAGAACAGAGCACAGAGGAGGGAGGAGCCCTAGAGGCTGAGCCAAAAGGAGCATTGGAACCAGAGACAGAGGGGTCTTTCGGCAAATGGCTAGGCGGAGGCGGAAGCCAGGTTGTAGGAGGTGGAGCCAGGAATGAGATTAAGGTGGGTCGGGGGAGCTGAGTAGGGAGGGGGAAAGAGAAAAGGGACCCAGACCAGCAGGGACAAGACAGCAAAGGAGCTTAATGAATGGTTTTCTTGTCCATGATGGGGGACAGGTGAGCATCCTTGGAGACCCCTGGGCTATTGAGGCATCTTATACAGCTTGGTGACATCTCCTCCAGAAAGCCCTCCTGGATGCCCCAGATCGGGCCCCCCAGTTATGTGCTCATGCCACCAGCCCTTCTCTGACCAAACTCTGACTTTGGGCGGTAACCTTGGACTTACCGCTTGGATGATCTCACCAGTGTCTGCCTCCCACAAGTGGGCGGGCTCCAGAGAGGGGCCAGGCCTGGTTTCGACCTGCTTGGTGACTCTAAGCTGCTGCCCAGGACCTGGCCCACAGCCGGTGGTGGGAGAGGCTGAGGACAGCAGGGAGAGCAGCCACAGTCCTGGCGCGGAGGCCCGGAGGGAGCTGGGGCTGCTGGGTGGTGAATTGGTCCAGAAGGAGGTCATGCCGACCTTGAAGCCAGCCGGCCTGTGGGCTGCTCTGAGCGGCTGGAGCGCATCTCAGCAGGGGCGGAAGTGCTTGGGAGCGGGATGGACGCACAGTCGCGCACATGCTCTGCCCTCCCAGAGCTTCCACAGGGAGCGCCCCCCGTCAAGCCTAGGAGAGAGCCGCACAGCCCCTTGCCGCCCTCCCATCCGCCTCTCATTCCATTTGTGCCTCTCCGATGGGTGCCCCGCTCCCTCGTGGGGGCAGATGAAGGTCTGCCTCGCCCCCGTTCGTTGAAATCGGGCTCCGGCTGATTCTCCGTGCCCGACGGCTGGAGCCAGGCCCTGGTGGTCTTCACTGATGAAAGGATGCTTGGATAAAAATGCCCCATTCCCATCCAGCGCGTGACTCTGGGATGGGCGTTTGGGTGAGAGACAGGGCTGGCCTCAGGGACTGATGGGAGAGCCAGGCTTGGCGTTGTGCACACGCATGTGGCCTGGCTGGCTGACCCCGCCCTCCCTCCAGGGCCTCCCTTCTATGGGGACCCCTCCTGGGAACAGGCTGCCGAGGTGGGGGGGGGGGGCCTCAGCATCCTCTGGCTTCCCTCAACTCATTAAGACCCGTAAATTTTCTCATTAATATACTTAAAGTTCGTTTTAAGGGGAACAAGCGCAGAGATAATTGATAATAAACCCTCAGTTAATGCCCTTGGTTTACTGTATGTAATTTATATCCGCTGATAGCGTCTCTCACTCCCAATTACCCATTTAGCTGCAGCGATAACAGCAGTTCAATCAGACCGACCCCAACTTTTATATATTCCAGCCCGATAGCCATAAATACCCACCCAGGGAGACTCGGGGGGGCCCACAGTATTTTTTTATTAAGATTTAAATATTCATGCAATTATTAGTGATTTATTAAGAGCTAATGACCCCTTCAAGAGACTCTAAATCTTCACCCAAAGAGGCCCCAGCCCTCCCCTCCCCCCATGTCCCCCTTCCTCTTTACCCTCCCCCGCCAAAACCAGAGAAATGGGCTGCCCTTCCACGGCCCAGATGACATGCAAGCAACGCCTGCGTTTCCATGGTAACAGCAGGCAGGTGAGGCGGAGGCCCAGGATGGAGGTCAGGCCCAGGGAGGGGCTGGGCTTCTTGAGGACGGAGGCTCCTGCTGCCTTCCCACACCAGACCTGGGGGGCAAGAGGAAGAGGAGGCATACAGCAGCCCCTCCAGGCCCCTATTGACCAGCTGACCAGCAGCCCCCACGCTGCGGCCTCCTCCAGGCTGGTTTCCTAGAGCACCGCTCCCTGCCTCATTTCGGCGTTAGCGCCAAACTCCCCGCCCCGCCCCCCGCACCCAGATCCCTCCGCCCCTCAGCCTGGTCTGACATCCTTTAGAGACCCTTGGGGAGGGGGTACCCCAGCTTCTCTCTCCCCTGCTACCCTAAAGCACAAGAGGGTGTGCAGGGATCTGAGGCCCTGGGACTCAGGGCCCAGACAGGGTAGCGGCTCACGCTGAGGCCACCCCTCTCTCTTTCCTCCATGTTCCTCCAAGACCTTAGAGCCCATTAAAGGGGCAGGAAAGATAATGAACGAACGAGGAAAACATGAAATCAATACCAGGAGAAAAAAGTATGGCTGTCATTAAGTGAAGTAAACAAGCTGGTAATTATTTGGACAGTGGATAATTAAAACGGGGTGAGGGCTCATTACTGTCTCATCAGGGGGGTGATGGGAGCGGCCAGGCGCCCTGTTCTGAGGTGGAAGGTCGCAGCAGGGCCCAGGCTCCTTCCCGCCCAAATTCGGAATAGGAAGGCTGCTGTCTCAGGGGGTCTCCTCTCCGGAGTCCCCCGCCTGGACCTGCCTGTGCTGCTGGTTGCAGGAGGCTTCGGCTGCCTCGCCCAGGGGCAGGAGCTGAGGCTCAGACCATGGGCACACAAGACGGGCAGCCGCGGCCTGGGTCCTGCGCTGCTCGGGATTGCAGCTTCTCCCCTCTCAGCCTCTGGAAGGGACAGTGCCCTCAGGCCTCAGCTGAGAGGACACCTGGTGCTGACAAGTACATCCTGCTACCCGCCCAGGTACCTGGGGCAATGGACAGCCGACCCCTCCGCCTCTGTCCAGGCCCAGGGGCCTTCTTTTGGGGGCTCTGATGAGGAGGGTTCCCAGGAATGATGGGGTGCTGGCAAGGGCAGAAAGAGCGGGGCAGAGACTGGGAGGGCACAGCAGGGACAGGGCTGGAGTGTGGGGGCAGCGGGGGTTCCCTTGCCTTGCTGTGACCCTGACTGGTGAAGTCGGAAGAGGGCCTTGGACACTGTCCAGCCTGGCTTTGCCCTGCCGACTCGTTTGGCCCACGGCGTTTAAAGTGTTTAAATTAGTTGTCAACATTTTTAAATGGGAGGTTTCACATAAAAATAGATTTCCAGCTTCCCTTGGGGAAAAAAAAATCGGTGCAGGCTGGGCGCAGTGGCTCACACCTGTAATCCCAGCACTTTGGGAGGCCAAGGCAGGTGGATCACCTGAGGTCAGGAGTTCAAGACCAGCCTGGCCAACATGGTGAAACCCCGTCTCTACTAAAAATACAAAACATTACCTGGGCGTTGTGGCATGCGCCCATAATCCCAGCTACTTGGGAGGCTGAGGCAGGAAAATCCCTTCAACCCGGGAAGTGGAGGTTGCAGTGAGCCAAGATCATGCCATTGCTCTCCAGCCTGGGCAACTGCGTCTCAAAAAATAAAAACAATGGTGCACCTTTCATCTGGCCTGCCCCCGTGGATGGACACTGTCACTGTCCACTTTTCCCGGCCCCACCCAGCCCCTGAAGGCACTGAACTTGCCACCTCTCACTCAGTCCTACATCTCCTGAGGTCCAGAGAGGGAAGTGGCTTGCCCAAGGCCATGTGGCCAGGTGGAGGCAGAGTCGGGGCTGGGGACTCAACCTCCTGATGCCCGACTGAGGGCTGTGCCCCAGCCCCCAGCAAGTACATACCCTGGGCCAGTTGCCAGCAGGGACAGAGATGACAGCCTACTGCCCGCTCTTGGAGCTTGTGGCAAGTTGAGGAGACATTTCAACTCTGCCACCATCACTGGCCCCCGACTTTCCAGCCCTTGAGCTGGGCACTGCTGAGAAGAGTTGGCTCCGACCTGCTGCGTGCGCTGGAGGGTGCACAGGCTGACAGCAGAGGCAGGTGCCTGCACAGCCAGCCCTGCATCAGCAGGATCATGGGAGGCCGAGGAGCAAGCCGTGCAGCCCCACGTCCCCCAATCCCTGCCACACCAGCCCAGAGGAGGCAACATCTTTAATTTGTGATGTTGGGTGCATTGGTAGTAGGTGGGGTGCCCTGCAGGTTTAGGAGGAAGTCGGGGTGCGAGCCCTAACTTTAGTACATGCACCTGGCTGAGCTGGCTGCAGGGTATGGGTTGGTGACCAGGGATGGGACTGCTGTGTTAGTTGTGTGGGAACCATTGCAGGGGTTTGAAGTGTGAGATCGGATTCTCTTTCTAGAAATAGCGAGGTTGAGGATGGCACTGAGCTAGGAGGTGGCCAAGGGAAGGCACACTTTGGGTGGTGGGGCCAGGGGTGGAGGCTGGATGAGTTAGGTGGCCACAAGGCAGGAAAGGAGGGAGGCTTCCTGGGAGGCGGGGGCCCTGCTGACTGCAAGAGACAGAAGGAGAGTCGGGATGGCCCAGGCAGCGAGGGTGGGCCGGGGAGCCTGGCTAGGGACCCCGGGGCAGGAGCTGATGGGGGCCACAGAAGTGGGGCCTCAGGAGAGCCAAGCCCAGGGAGCCATTTGCAGCTTCAAGAAGTGGCTGCATGTGCTGGCTTCTGCTGTCACCCTGGGCTGGTGGGACCCATGAGTGGGAGCTGGGTTTGTCCCTGGGTGACTGGGTTTTCCTGTGGGCCATTGTATGAGGAGGGGTCCAAGCGGGCTCATCTGCTGAGAATGGGAATCAAAGATTGGCTGGTGGCCTGTGGCCTCAATCACCATCCTGGTGTGGGCTGTGGTGTATGTGCCCACAAATGCTAATGGACCGGGCTGCAGCAGGCATGATTCTGGAGGCTGTGCTCCCAGGACTTCCCAGTGCACCCAGGACTTCCCAGTGGGGCTGGGGTCCCTGGGCCACCTCATGGGGGCATGGACGTGAGTCCCTCTTGGGCTGTGTTGGTCGGTGCCTAGCACGGTGCCACGACATGTTGCCAGATGAATGCTCCTGGTTGAGAGCCTGGGGCACTGTAGCCAGCCTGCCTGGGCAGGAATCCATCGCTCTCGACTGACTGTGCCTCTCCGTGCCTCAGTTTCTTCATTGGTAATTCAAATTAGTTCCTTGCCTCTTAGAATTGTTATGACGGTTAAATAAGAATATCCTATCGAGTTCACCATGGTTGTCATTGCTGTGACTGTGCAGGTGCCATGACGGCTGTGATTGTGGGCAGTGTCTCCCACCAGCCAAGGGCAGGCGACTGTGTGACCTCCCAAGTGCCTCTGGGCTCTGGTCCCCACCTTGCACAACCTGAGCTGCTGCCACTCCTGGACCACCCCGGCCCCAGCTCTGGCTGGGCACACATTAAACCAGTGAGATATGAAATGCTGCCATATCTGGGATGGGGTCTTTAATTAAATTAATTGCCAGCAACATTGTAAAAATGCTGATGGGGTCATAAATGGCGTAGGCAACGCTGTTTATCATCCCCGCGCCGGGGCACACCTGGGCTGGGGGCGGGGCTGGCCATGGAGGGCTGCGGCCTCTGAGGGAGCTCTGTGCACCCCCCTCGGGTGGCCCCAGGAGAGGGGAGGGGGTATGTACTCTCTGGAGGGGCTGCAGAGTGGCACTCCTAGTAGGGGCAGCTCCTGACTTTCCACCTGGCCTGTCTTGAGGGGCATCTGTGGAACAGGTGCACTGTCCTTACTCGGCTTTATGGCGCGTGTGCCTGGGGAAGGACCCGGATGGAAATGGGGAGGATGCATCCAGAGCTGGCAGGGGTGGGGGCATCCTCCAGCCTCCTGGCCACTTTGAGTTACCTCCATCCGTGGGCAGTCAGGCGATCTGCCCGGCGCTGCCATGGTGGCTGTGTGTCCTTGAGCTAGTCCTTCCCCTCTCGGAGCTCATTTCCTCATTAGGAAGACAGAAGGACCCTACCCACCTGCCTGCCTCTGTCGTGTTCCCAGCTCCCTGCCGGCCACCCTCCCTTGGCCTCTTGCCTCTCGGGGAGCTGTGCCAGGAATTCTTTATGTCTCTCTCAGCCGGGGCTGCCACAGGCCTTGGCAGGGCTCAGAGCCTGCCTACCGCCCCTATTGCTTGTGAGGCAGCTGGGCCGGCCACCTGCCTCTGCCAGGTGAGAGGTGAGGGAGGCTCACACACACTCACACACACCACACACACAGAAACACACCACACAGAAACACACACATACACCACATAGAAACACCACATGCCACACACAGAAACACACACCACACACAGAAACACACACAGAAACACACACACCCCACACACACAGAAGCACACACACACCACACACAGAAACACACACAGAAACACACACACCCCACACACACAGAAGCACACACACACCACACACAGAAGCACACACGCACACGCGTGTGCACACACACACACACACACACACTACAGCTACCAAAGCACAGGCGCTGGCCAAGGATCCCAAGGCAGGAAAGCACCTTCCTTCCCCAGTTTTTCCTGGGCCGTGTGACCACATAATTACCCTGGATTCCATTCTATTTAATTGCAGCTTATTAAATTCTAACCAGCCAATTATCAGCCACAATTACAGCTTAATTCAGGGACACAATAGCTATTTTATCGTTTGTTAATCAAATGCTTATTTAGACCTCAGCTTTATTAACTATTTCTCTAGCCTGAGGCGAGGCCCCTCAGCAGGAAGGGGCCCCTGGGTGGGGCCGCAGGAGCCCGTCCTCCCATCACAGCACTCCCCCCGGGAGTTTCTGAGTTCCCTTTGCGAGTGGGTTCAGGCACTTAGTGATGGCAACAGTGTCACACTAGGTGTGGGAAGGCCCAAGCCAGTTCACTCTGCATTTGGGACGTCTTGGCTCAGCTCCTGCCCAGTGCTAGGCCCTGTGCCTGGTGCCAGGACCGGTGGCAAGACAGATGTGGTCCTGCTGTTGTGACATGTTTTAGGGAAGAGTAACCAAGTACCCAAACAAGAGATGACTTCAGATGGTGGCAGGTGTGAGGAGGAAAACAGACTGGGAAAGGGGAGGGAGAGGAAGAGCTCCTTCACACAGGCCAGGTCCTCGGTGACGCTGACTCCGCGGGAGCAGAGATGGGAGGGGTTAGAGCAGGCAGCTGTGGGAAGGTCGGAGGCAGCGTGTGCGGGCAGGGGAAGTGCAAAGGCCCTGTGGTGGGGTGAGTGAGGAGGGTTTGAGAACAGTTACAGGAGTCCTGCCCCACACCTGGCCCCGGCCATTTGGCTGAAGTCCTTGGTGGGTTGTACGACCTTAAGCAAGGCCTGAGCCTCACGTTCCTTGTCTGTACAACCAGAGGCAGGAAGAAGGAGCCTGTGAGCAGCGGCCGGGGCAGAGGACAGGCCTGGTCTGCAGGGGCTGGCGGGCAAGGGGCCAGCGGTGCCCCTGCTCAGCGTAGTTGTCCTCTGAGATGGGAGCGGTGCTGCCCCCGCCCTGCCCCACTTTGTTCTTTGTGGTTCAGCCTGTCTGCATGTCCTCCTCGTGACGCCTGTGTCTGTCCTTGTGACCAGGCCCCAGGAGCCCACTGGGGAAGAGGGTGACTTTCCTCCGATCTCAGGGAGGTGGCTGCTGCTTCAGTGACACCTTCATGCACACGTTACTATGGAAACCAGAGTGCCGTGCTTGCCTGTGTGTGAGCGTAGGTCGGGGGAGCAGCCCTTCCTTCTGAGGAGCACTGAGAGGGGCTGTCACCCCCATCCGGTCACTTCCACGTGCGGCAGGCTCCTAGACAGACCAGGCAGACACCACACACTGGGCATGGGCCCTGGGACCCTGGGCTTAGACCTGCCCCTGCCCTCCAGGGAGTCCTGTGCTATTGGGGGTGACTGCTAGGGAGACAGGGGATGGACAGAGGGATGGACCAAGGGGACTGGAAGGGGAAGAAGAGAAGCAAGTCCCGGAGTGGACTGCACTCCCGACCCACCTCATCCGCTATTTGCCCGTTTCACAAATGAGAACAATGAGGCTCTAGAAATAGGCGGTTCGCACAAGGGGCTGCAGTGGGGTCAAATAAGGCCAGGGAAGCAGCTGGCAGGCTGTACAGAGGTTTTTTATGTTTTGGCTTTGAAAGAATTCAGGGGCGTGCACCCCAGCTTGCTGCTGGCTGCGTGGCACCCCGTCGTTATCTCCAGGCAGGTTCATACCTGAGTTGCCGCCTGGACTCTCATGGCTCTTACTGTGCCACCCAGATCTGTAGTCTCCGGTAGAGATTGGAACCCAGGTCACGGGACCTGCCACTCCCCACCTTGCACTCCTCACTACAGGTGCTGTCTCTGTCTCTGCCTCTGTCTCTCTCTCTCTCTTTAACAGCAAGTGCGGAATGTGTCCCTGCTTATCAGAGCCCCCTAGTGAAGCTCCCTCTTCACAGAATTGTGTATGTTTAAAAAATAATAACTCATGCCGCCATCTCAGGCCACAGGGATGCAGGTGGCAGGGAGTGCTCAGCCCCACTCACCTGCGTGTCTGCAAGCCTGGCTGAGCCACGCTGGGCTTCTGCACCCCGTGCCCTCTGCCACTGTGCCCACTGGCTCCCTGACCCCTCTGCTTCCCCAGGGTCCAGCACTGGCATTTGAAGAACCTGGTTCCCTTCCCATTGAACTGATGGGTTCATTGGTTGATTGGAAGGTAAGCAGAGCTGGCTCCCAGCCAGATCTGAGTTTCCCTTCTCCACTTCTAGCCCTTCGTTCCTGGGCTCTTGTCCCATTGCTGGGAATGATGTTCAACATTCATTCCACAAAAACTCTCTGGCTGTATGTCAGGCCCTGGCCAGGCTGTGGGGATGGGTGGTCCCTGCCCCCAAGGCCCTGACAATTTATATGGGAAGACACACGCATAAATGGTGACGATATGATATTCAAGGCGCTGGGGTGACTTCAGTCAGGGACTGTGGGAGCTCAGACTGGGGTCAGGGCAGGCTTCCTGGAGGAGGGGTTGTTTGAGCAGGCCTTGAAGGATGAGCAGTGGTCACCCAGGCAGACAACAGATGGGCAGGTGGACCAATGAGATGGAAAGATCCTGACTCCAACTAGCTTCAGCCAAAAAAAGGAATGTACTGGCTCATGCTCTGGGGATCCAGAGCTAGCTCTGCCTCCAGGTCCATGGGACCCCAGGCCTCTGATGCTGGCAGGAGGAGCTGGCCTCTCCCTTGCACTGGTTGTCTCCACTCTTCAAGTTCTTGCTTCAGACCTGTGAATAGCCTGCCTTTACCCTCGGCCTCACGAAGGCCTACAATGCCTGCAGGACTGGCCCTTCCCTGTGGGGGCCCCGGCAACTCCAGGGCTCCATGCCCACGGCTCCAAGCTCAGCACAGGGAGAGGGTCTCCCTTCCCAAAAGCCCAACCAAGATGCTGGAATCACGTCTATTGGACGGGGCAGCCTGCAAGTCCTTCTGGGAACCATTGGTGGGGATGGGAGAGAGGGAGTGTGCCCACCTCTGGGGCCAGAGATGGGGTCAGCCCCCGGACCACGTGGCCTGCATGGTGGGAGGAGTTGAGGGGAAGGCATTCTTTAAAGAAAATCAGGCACTGTTAGCCAGAAAGTGAGAGGGAGGCAGAACCTGGGACAGAACGCGTAGAACCCCTGAGAATTGCACATGGTGAAGATGCTGCCAGGTGTGGAGGGATCCCTAGAGGCAAGGCCAGCAGGTCCTCAAATGCCAGCCAGAGGCACGAGTGGCGCGTCATCCTGTGGCACTCCCCATGCCCGGACATCCGAGCACCTGCAGAGCGGGGACCCCAGGCCCTGGTGGACCTACTGGGGGCAAACCTCCATGGGGAGGCTGCCCAGGGGCTCCCCAAGGCCTGCTGGGCACCAGCATCCAGGGCTCAGGGGTGCAATGCCGGCTCCTGTGCCCCAGCCTCCTCCTCCACTCCATTTCACATCCAGAACAGCTTTCAGGGAAATAGAGGAAGGGGCTGCCACCCTGGACCCTCGCTGTGTTCCTCAACTGCGCCGTGTGGCCTGCGGGACGGATGGTGCCCACCACCAGGCCGCTGGGAGGATGGAAGGAATGGCGGCGGCCGCCCTGGGGAAGCAGCACCCACCTCTCCCAGCTGAGTGAGGCTGAGTGATGCCCTGTCCCCACCCCTCCCCTGCCCCCAGGGACGGAGGCCTTGCTCAGTATATATGGGTTCATTAATAGCTTGATTAATCACATCTTATATTTTCTGGTGCTTTTAAAAATAAAACATTTGAAAGCACTTTCACACCCACCTTGGGCCTCAGAGTTCTGGGCGAGTCTTATCTCCCAGACTGCAGGTGAGGAAAGGGGCTCAGCCTCCAAGAGCAGCACGTGCCAGCGGGTGGCTGGGGGCAGCCTGGAGCCAGAGGCTTCTCCCTGCCCACCACTCTGCCTGTGGGCTGCTCTGCCCTCTCTCTGGGTCTCTCCACAGACCAGGAGTGAAGGGGCCACCCTGGGCAGATCTCAAATTCTAGAGGGAAAAAGCAGTGGTCATTCAGTCACGCAACAAACATTCCATCAGCATCCTGGTGAGACCCGCGCTCCTGCCCCCAGGGAGTTTATGGTCTAACAAGGGAAGCGGCGTACAAACTCACCCTGGTCCTGAAGTGGCATTAACTCAGATGGAGGCTCAGGGGATGGAGTGGGTGCTTGGGTGAGTGACAAAGAGTGTGGATCCAGAAAGGCCTCCAGGAGGAGGCAACAACTTTGCTGACATTTCCCTGGTGGATTAGGTGGAGCAGGTCCACCACAGTCCACGCCACTGGATGCCCACAGCAGCCTCCCCACCTTCCCTCTGCCCAGTGCCACCCCTCCCCTCCCAATCCTCACGCAGGGAGAGCGCACCACGCCCCTGCACACGACCCCCAAAGGCTTCCCGTGGCCCTGGCAATGAAATCCCAACTCCTGACTCGACCCTAAAGGCCCCTGGGGTCCAGCGCCTGCTTTCTCTCTGACCAAACGCGTCTCGCCCTCACTCCCTCTGCCCAGGCCACACTGGCCTCCCCGCTGTCCTCAAACAAGCCCAGCTGCCTCCTGCCTCAGGGCCTCCCCTGTTCCCTTTTCCAAGCACATTCTGCAGCCTGGCCTTGGCGTTCAGGGCGCTGCTCAGATGGCACCTGCCTGAGCCCCGCTCCCTCGAGAGCCCTCTCACCCGCCCCTTTCTGAAAGTCCGCCCCTTCTACCTTCTCTGCTGCACTTGGGTTCTGTTTTGCTTTGTTCCCCCAACTTGAAAGCAAGCTTCAGAGAGCGGGGCTGTGTTGTCTTGCTTGCGCTGGATCCCGGCGCCCGAAAAGTTCCTGGCACACAGCAGGCACTCAATAAGTGTTTGTGAATGAGTATGTTTCAGGTCATGGGAGAAGGTGGCATCCGTCCCAGGCTCAGTTCAGTCCAAGGCTCCTTGCCCAGGGGTCTCTTGCCTCCCATTGCCACCGGTCCTGGGGCCTCATCTGCTTCCCCTCCTTTCTGTAGCTGCCACCCCCGTTGGCCCCCAGCCTCCCTACACACACACACACGCACACACACACACACATGCGCACACACACACACCTTGCCCCTCCTCCTTGCTATTCCTGAGAAGATGTGGGGTGTGGGGGTTGCCCAGTTTGCTGCTCCCACCCTTGCCGAGCAGGGGCACCAGCTCCAGCTGACGTGGACAGCCAGTTCCCTCCTGAGAGAGAGCGGGCCCCCGGGGCTCACTGCAAATGGGGTTCCCACTTCAGGGCTTGAGCCATCCACCCAGCCCCGTCTGACCAAGTCCTATAGTTCCTGGTGACCAAGCGCCCGTCAGGAATCTGCTAGTCAGTGAATGAGGTCTTCTAACTTAATTCCAAGCAGGCAGCCGGGCCAGGTCACGTCCTGTGCCAGTGGGAAAGCTTTGACATGGCGGAAGGAGCCTCTGGGAAACTAGGGGTGAGTGGGGTTTGGGAAGTGGCAGCGCCCGTGAAGCTGGTGGGCCCGTACCTGCCTGCTCTCCTGCAGGCCCACGAGCCACTGCAACCAAGGCGTGTCCGCCCTGGCAGTGTTCTCGCACGCCCGTCCCTCAGTGGCCCCAGAGGCAGCAGCGGTAGGCACCCCACCCTGAGGCCCCAGTTGCTAACGCCCGCATTAAGCAGCCTCGTGCTGCACGGCACGGACCCAAGGATGCACAGTCTGGGGGTGGGGACAAAGCCTCCTGCCTGCTTCTCCTGTGACAGCAGCTCCAGCACCAGCGAGGACGGGCCCTAGATGCAGGGAGGGTGAGACGGCATGTGTGGTTTCCCAGGAGAGTTGAGGTAGGGGAACCCTCTTTCCAGAGGAGGTGACATTGGAGGTGAGCCCTGAAGAGAAGGTAGGAAAGCACTAGCCAAAGAGGAAGGAAAGGAGTTTCAGGCAGAGACCTGGAGGTGGGAAGCTCCTGCCTCGGAGGGATCCATGGGTGTCTCTGCAGAAAAGGGCTGGAGCACTGACTGGGGCCAGAACGTGAGGCTCAGTGATGTCAGTCAAAGGCACTTGGCCCCATTCTGAAACACCCGTGGGAGCCAGATGAACAATGGAAATGGGAGAAACAGACCCAGGGAGTGGTGGGACTACGGCAAACTAGCCAGCTCTCAGGCCCTGTTGAAAGGATCCTAGGTCCTTGGGACTGAGCATGCACTGCCTGGCATTGTCTTTGATGGACAAGTACATGGAAAGGGAAAGGAAGCTCACGCTAGTAGCCTGGGCTGTGCAGTGGGGGAGGCCAGAGGCTTGGCTGTGCCTTCATTCAGGTGAGAGCCCTGACTGGGACACCGAGGGGGAACAGACAGATCTCAGGTACTGATGGCAAGGATAGAAGTCACACAGTGAGCTCGGGGGCCAGAGGCAGGGAAAGCCAGCCATGACTGCCCAGGAAGGTTCCTGTAGCCCCCAGAGGACATCCAGTAGCACCCGAATTTACCCCACCCATGCCCTTGCTGGAGGGCATAGCCGCTAGAATGTCCTTGCTAGAGGGCATAGCTGCAGCCTGGAGGGTGCCCCCTGGGTCCACCGGATAAATGCCCCCCGGGGCCAGCGTGGCGTGACAGAGGCCCTGGAGAAGTGAGCTATGCCCCTTATTGGTCACAGTACATTTATTTTTCATTAGCAGTTAAATGCAGACATGAGGGATTGTGCTGGGTTCACCGGGCGGCTGACGCGAGCAGTGCTTGGCGTGCTGATCGATAGGGAGGCTGGAGGGCCGCGCACCCCCTCCCTGCCCCCACACACCCAACCAGGGACCCTTGCCCACCCAGCTCCCCCGCCAAGAGGCAGGCACAGGCCAGCGTGTTGTCTACCTGTTAAGGGACGTGGCACAGGCAAGCCCGGAACCTGCCACTGGGGGGTCATGGTGACACCTGGCTGCTCCCCAACACCTGCAGGGCTTGCTCTGGCATCCAGCTTGGCCTGTCCTCTGCACGGCCTAGGGTCCTCCCAAATGCCGCGGCTTGCCTGGGTGCATGTCTCGAGCGGCGCTTGGGCCAGCAGCACCCATCCCACACCCCCACTACAGGGTTCACACTCCCCAGCCTCCCAAGACCACCTCCTTCCATTCATTCTCCAGACCGTGGGAGGACCCCTTGGGAGCCCAACTCAGCCCTGCTCTCCCTGAGTCCACCCCTGGGTCCCGCCCCTGCATCAGGGCTGGCCGGTGGCTGCCAAGTGACCATGGCGAGCACACAGGTGACTGTACACTTGATGAGCCCAGTGTCTGAGCTGGAGGCTCTGGGGTAAGGGACCCCCCTCGGGCCTCAGGTTCCCCATCTGTAAGGTGTCTAGGTCCCACCCCCCAGCATCGCCTGCATTCCGCCACTTCCCAAGCCTACGACAGACCCCAGCAGAGGTGGTTCAAGGCAGGGTGGGTCTGGGCCTGATGACCTTCATTTTCACGAAATGTGAACTGCAAGTGTGACCCCGCTTATGAATGAGGGCTTGGTGTCCATAACAGAGCTGCAGAACATGCGGGGGGCGGTTGCCAGTGGGAGGGCACACAAGGGAAAAAGCCAAGCTGGGGAGAGGCCGGAGTCTGGCAGGTGGGCAGGAGGCAGGCAGGGAGGCCAGAGGGTGAGAGGAGGGGCAGGCGCCCAGGGAGGGCCGGTGACCCAGCGGCTGACAAACTGTCCGCAGGGTTGTGTCCCAAATGCCCTCCACACCCATCTGCCCCGAGCTCACAAAGAGACAGCTGTTGCGCCCCTCAGCTCAGCCAGCCTCCCTCTGCCATCCCTAAGGCACCTGCCAGCTCTGTGCCTCAGTTTCCTTATTAGCTGTCACCCCCTATGAGATTGCTGTGAGGATGACCCTAGCTGAGGGGGTGCAGCCCTTTGCTGTGGAACGCATAGAACCATGGGGGTACGGACAGCAGCCCCCGATCCCTGAGCACTGTGCTGAGTGCCTCACGCCTGTTTCATTTCATCCTCACAACAACCTTAAGAATTGGGCATCATGCCCCATTTTGCAGATGAGGAAACAGGTTCAGGATGGGGTGGACCTTCCTGAAGTTGCAGAGGCCCCTGAACCCTCGGTCCGAGCCCGCCGTCCGGGGCACCTGCAGGAGCCGGTGCACACACCTCCCCCCATGAAACCAGGGTCCTGGTGAAGGGCGGACTCCCACCGTGGGGAGAGGGTCCCTGTGCAAGCAGGAGCGAAAGGGGCAGTGGGCCAGGTGTATGTGCCCCTCGGTGGGTAGGATGGGCCCAGGCCTCCCAGTCTGAAGCCCTCGGTGGGTTTTGGACTACCCATGGGGAGGGTGGAGGAGCCCAGAGGCCAAAAATGTGAGGGGCCTGCGGACTTCCCCACAGGCAGCTGTCATCTCCATTTCACAGACAGCAAGCCGCTCGCTCCTCAAGGTCACCACTAAGAGGAGCAGAATAGATGGTCTGGAAACCCAGGGTTTCCCTCTATGCGCAGGGGCTGCAATTGTGAGTGTGCATTGGTCGGGGGGATCACTGCAGCCCCAGGGGAGGCCAGGCTGGCTGAGGGCCTGTTCAAAGGGAAGCTGGGGGGTGTGGGAGCTGAGGGTGACCCCCACCTCATCCTCTTAGGGGACCTGCTGGTTGGGCAGGGATCAGACTACTCTGGGGGTTTTACCTCTGCCAGTGCCTCAGAGCCAATTACCTGTGTAATTAGCAACAAATGACTTGTGGGATGGTTGTGGTTTTCAGTTAAAATTAGAAGGAAACCCATATATTCAGGTCTCCTTGAAGGAGGTGGCCTAGGTACCTCGGATTCCCAGACAGACTCCCAGCTCTCGCCTTGCCCGTGCCCACCCGACACGTTATTTCTGAGCACCTACTATGTGCAGGACCAGGGATGGGGCCAACCAGGAAGCAGGGCCCCAGAGGCGGCCACTGGCCAGGGCTGCTCCCTCCCTCGCCCCAGGCAGCTCACCTGCCTGGCCAGGGACCTTCCCACTTTGGCCAGCCTTGCCCTGGACCTCCCGGGCAGGGGCCTGCCTGGCCAGATCCCTGGACTTCTAGGAAGGCAGTCACCAGGCCACCTCGGTGCTGGGACTCTGCCCGGGTCTCATTTCACCTCACCGCAGTCTTAAGGATGGCATGGGCTGCTCCTTCCCCGCTTTTACAGAGGAGGACATGGAGGCCCGGGTGGGGGATGGTCACTGGCCTGAGATTGCCCAGCTGGGACATGGCAGAGCCTGGACTCACTCTCCTCCCATCTGCCCCAACCCACAGTGGGATCGTTTGCTGAGCCACTGCCTCTGCCCTGCCCAGCCTGGCCCCTGGCTCACCTTCCCCCTCTGCCCTGCCACAGGTGCCCAGCAGAGTGCCACCGTGGCCAACCCAGTGCCTGGTGCCAACCCGGACCTGCTTCCCCACTTCCTGGTGGAGCCCGAGGACGTGTACATCGTCAAGAACAAGCCAGTGCTGCTGGTGTGCAAGGCTGTGCCCGCCACGCAGATCTTCTTCAAGTGCAATGGGGAGTGGGTGCGCCAGGTGGACCACGTGATCGAGCGCAGCACGGATGGGAGCAGCGGTGAGCCGCAGCGGGGGCCGAGCAGGGCCAATCCAGGGGAGGCGAGTCTCAGCCAGCCCAGAGGAGCCTGCAGCTGCCCCCAGGATTCCCCACCTGGGACCCCAGAGGCCTTCCCCAGAGGCCACACCCCTCAGCAGTTTGGGGAGAAGGAGGGGGCGAGAGTGGGTCCCTGATGACCAAGGAGCTCCCAGACCTCACGTTCAGTGATTGTTTTCTTTGTGCGTCAATTCACTCGATCAGTCAGGCATTCACTCACACCTGTGAGCACCCCCTCCCGTGCTGGGGACAGCCCGCCACCCTCGGAGCCCAAGCCCCCACAGAGAGGCAGACAGCGGGGTGACCTCTCAGCAAGAGGAGAGGCCCCTCAAGGGAGGTGATGTGTAAACTGAGAGAGGCATAAGAACTGGTTAGGGAGTGAAGAAGGGGGAAGTGCATCCCAGGCAGGGGACACAGCCCAGGAAAGCCTGGAGGCAGACGCCGGCGTGCCACGCCGGTGGGATCAGCAGTGAGGGTGAGGGTGTGCAGGGGACCAAACTGATGCCACTGTCTTAGGGGATCTCAAGCTGCAGAGTGACATGGCCAGAGCTATATGTGATTCAGGGGCCAGGGTGGGGGCTGATGGAAGCGGCAGGCCTGGAGACACTGAGCAGAGGGAGCCAGCCAGACTCAGCTGGGGGCACAGGGAGAGGGGTTCTAGGGGCAGCGAGCAGACCCAGGAAGCACCTCTTCCATGAGACACCACATTCCCCACCCCCAGCCCTGGCCTTAAGTGGCACTGGGGACGTGGGCAGACAGCCCTTGTCTGGGTTCCACAACTCCCCCAGAAAGGACTGGCAGAGAGAGAGGCAGGAGTGAACAACAGCCTCTCCTCCTCCCCCTCCTCCCCCTTTTCCCCCTCCCTCTCCTCCTCCCTCCCCTCCTCCCCTCTCCTCCTCCTTCTCTACCCCCTTCTCCCCTCCTTCCCCTCCTCCCCCTCCTCCTCCCTCCCCCACTCCTCTCCTACCTTTCCTCCTCCTCCTCCTCCTCCTCACTCATTAGAGCCTGTTTCAGTTTCCTCTCCCTTGGTGCTTTGTGGAGCACCCCACGCATAATGACACCTCAGGGGTAGTCCTGAGCCCCCTCCCACCAAGGCCTCAGCCATCCTGAGACACACAGCACACATACCCTGTTGAGGCACAGCCTGTGTGGGACACACAGGCCATTGCCGTGAGGCTCAAGCCACAGTGCAGCTGGGACAAGTAGGTGTCACCCAGGACTCACACTGATGCCAAGGGCAGGCCGGGGACCTTGGGCCTAGAGAGGTGGCCCAGGAAGGATTCCCAGAGGAGGAGGAACATCCAAGCTCAGGTCTCAAAACCACCTGGAAAGGGCATCTCCCAGGCCCATAGAATGGAAGGTACAGAGGCTCAGAACAGCCTCAGGTGGCTCGGGTATGGAGCGAGAGTGAACCCCAGGGCAGGCAGCAGTGGCCGGGAGACTGCGCTAAGGGGCCCCTGGAGGTTGAGACAGCAGAGTGGGCTGTGGTCAGACTTGCACTGGGCAAAGGGAGACTGGAGGAGGGCAAGGCCCTGGCCAGGGAGAACGGTTTGGAAGCTCTGGCAGTGATCTGAGGTGAGTTGAAGAGCTCTGGATGTAGGCAGCGCCATTTAGCCCCAGAACCAGCTTGTCATTTTATGGTTGAGACAGGCCTTGGTTCTTACTCATCCAGAGCCCTGCTGGGGCTCCAACCAGGCCTTCTCTTCTGCAGCAGTCACACCCCACCCCTCCGTGAGGGTCAGCAGGGGCTGCCTCCCCCCCCCAAGTGTCGTCTCAGCACCCTGGCCTGACTGCAGCTTCTCACCTGTGGTCTGAGAACACCTTCTCAGCAGGTGTTCGCTGAGCACCTGCTCTGTGCCACGCCGTGGGTTAGGTACAAGGAGTTACACTCTCAGGGCAGTGATCCAGCTCCACCTCCTACCCTCAGAGGGAGATGGAGAGGGTTGGCAGCCAATGTAGCCCAACAGAACTCTAAGCACCAGCACCTCCCAGGACCAGAGCCTCTCCCGGCCCCAGCCGAGGTGCCAGAGGCCTCCCTGCCCAGCAGCAGGGCCCACCTTGTCTTGGTGGGAGGGTCTGCAGGACAACCGCAGGCAAGTCCCTCCCCTCCCTGGGCTCAGTTTCTTCATCTGTAAAATGGAGGTGAGGAGATCCCCCCATCCTGCCCCTTGCAGATTGGTCGGGGAAAGCCGTGAGATCTCACATGCCCAGTCAGGACCCAGCACGGGGCCTTTCCTTTCTCCCTACCCCACACCCGGGCCCAGCGTCCCTTCAGCATAAGTTCTCCCACTGCTGTGGCAGTTCCCCCAAGGAAGGCACAGCCAGAGAGCTGCTCTCCTGCAGCCTGGAAGCTCCAGTCCAGCCCCCTGCTGCTCCCAGCACCCCCTTCCCCCACACACCCCTCTGTCTGAAACACCCCTGCCATTATGAGGGCTCAGATCCATGGATTGGCAGGAACCCAGGCCCTTGCCTGAATGAGCAGTCGCGGGCCCAGGCCAGCACACAAACCGGGAGCCCCTGGCCCACACTCCCCAGCAGGCTCCTGTGACCCTGTTCTCTTCCTGCCGGGCAGAGAAGCAGAGCTTGGGACACGTCCCACCCGTAACCGCTAGGGTCCTCTTCTGCCCCGAGCATCCGACTCTAGCCTCCCATGGCCGGAACATCTGAATGTTCATGGATCTCATCGATTTCTCAACCCAAAGCCATCAAGTGCTTTGAGATGAAGAAAAAGGCTTTCCTTACCCACAGACAGATACCATGGCAGTGGCGCCACGCGGCCAAAGACCAAAGACCCCAAACCAGAAACGTTCTGTGGTCAGACAGGTATGGCAGGGTCGGAGGCCCACCCAGCTCTGCAGCCCACTCATTTGTGTGTGGGGCTGGGGGTGGCCAGATGGACACCCAGGAGAGCACCTACTTCCCTCTCGTTTGCCCTCATTCCTCAGCCAGAAGGCCAGGGGGCAGGGACCAAGGCCTGAAGTGCTGGAACCCAAACCTGCTGACACTAAAAAAAGCCTGAAATTTGCAAAACCAAGCACTGGAGTCCAGTCTAGGAGTATAACTTATTTTGTGTTAAACAAACTGATTGGTTATTAGATTGTTTAGAAGCAGATTGCTGAGAAGGTGAGAACCGAAGTGCCAGCTTGGCCTCAGAACCCCAGCTAGCAACCCTGGGCAGCCCAGGTTCACACACACACCCGCCCAGGCCCACTGGCCCGGGGTCCCTCCCCAAGGCTGGCACCTGCTCACACTTACTGGGCAGGTACAGACACAGCTGTACCCATACACTGCTCCCAGGAACCAGGCTGCCTGATGATCCGCAAGAGGGGAGCGCACAGCCCTCACATCAAAGATGGGGTAGGGCCGGGTCTGCAGCCCCCGCCTCAGGCACTGCCCTCCAGGAGCTTGTGGGGCTGAAGGGCACCCCTCACCAAGGCACTGCCTGGAGCTGGCACATTGAGGACACACTTGGCCCTCACTCATGCAAGTGAGGGGGAGGAGAGGAGGTGGCAGGACAGAAGGGGAGGGAAGACAAAGGGACAGGAAAAGGGAGGGCTTACATTTAGTGCTGTTCTCCCAAGCTGAGCTGCCTGGGCCATGGGTGAGGCTCCTGAAGGAGGGCCGGGCTCCCCACAGCACCATGGGGGATGGAGGAACCATTAACAGACCTGTCCACCCAAGGGAGAAAAAGTACACAGTTCGGAATGTTCTGGAAGTCTCCCACCCCTAACCCCCAAGGCAGAGAGGAGGAAGGGAGTGGAGGGCCCCTCCCCAGATCTCCTTATCAGATGCCCTAAGTCATCTTGAAAGATAGCTAGTGCCCAAGGCCCCTCTCCTATACGAGGACCCTGTGAGCCACCCCCTCGTTCTCAGCCTGCCCACCCCACCCCCTGAGAGTGTCCACATTGGGTGTCTTAGAGAACGGGGCAGGTGGTGCCCAGAACGGAGGGAAGCGGCCCAGCTACCATGATCTCACCAGAGGTGACAGCCCTGCCATCTCCTA
Source organism: Nomascus leucogenys (assembly GCF_006542625.1). Lineage (NCBI taxonomy): Eukaryota > Metazoa > Chordata > Mammalia > Primates > Hylobatidae > Nomascus > Nomascus leucogenys. The sequence goes on along the minus strand of NW_022095789.1, from coordinate 806,561 downwards.
TGACAGCTGGCCAGCGACAGGGACGAAGAGACAGAAAAATCTGGACACCCAGTGTGAGAGCCCAGAGGCTTGTGAGGAGGGGTCTGGGAAGCAGTCGGAGAAAGTCATGTCAGAGAAATTAAGGGGGAAACAGCCTCCTAGCCGGCCGGCTCAGCTGGGCGGCCTGCTCTTCCCGCAATGCAGCCCTAATTGAATTTCGCTGTTAACAATGGAAACACATTGGCTGCCGGCCTCTCTCTCCCTTTCTGATAAGCCAATGACCCGAGGGAAATTGGGGTCAGGAGGAGGAGAAATTGGAAACAAACAGTCTTTTCTCACTGCTGGGGATGCTGGTTTGGGCTACAGACGGGGCAGGAGGAGGGTTGCTGCCCCCCGCTCCTGAGTTGTCAGAGGGTCCTGAGCCTGCCTCGGGCCAGGTATGGCAGAAGGCGGGGGGCTGAGTCCAGTCTGGAGCCGAGTCCCCCCAGCTCACCCTAGTTAGGCAGAGCGGGTCCTGGACCGCCAGCTCCCCCTCTGCTGGCTGCCCTCTCACCCTCTTCCAAGGTTTCTCCCTAGTGCATAGGCACCCCAGCTTACCCTTCAGATGCAGACAGTCCCGGGGCCCCATGGCAAGTCACTTCCCTCTGTGCTTCTGTCCAAGGGAGTGGATTAAGACAACATCCCCATCCCGGCACGTGGGAAACCCTAAGTCCCAGGGCGCTAGCATCATACTACATAATCACTGCAATTATATTGTTAATGACTGTTATTATATTATCACATGTCAGGATCTATCTGCTAGCCCCCGAGGGAGGGGGCCAGATACTTCCTCACCTCTTTTACCCACAGAGGTGCAGAGCTCAGCCTGCCTGCCCCACTCCTTCTGCCTGGAGTCTTTGGAGGCCAGACCCTCTGGCCCAGAGCTCTACGGCAGCCCCTTTATGGACATTTCTGTAAGTGACTCCGGGGAGTCAGGCCTCAGGTAACAAAGTATAATGAATGGACGGCCTGCCCGGCCTTCAGGACATAGAAATCAAGCGGCCCTTGGGCCCCCTGGAGTTTCCTCCGGGCTGGGGGTTGCCTTCAAAGTCCACTCCCTTGCCAGTCAGCGAGAGTGGCTGAGGGTGGCACAGAGACCCACACACAGAGGTTCAGGGTGGCCCTGGGGCTCTGACTACCTGCCCCTCCCGCCCCCAGGGCTGCCCACCATGGAGGTCCGCATTAATGTCTCAAGGCAGCAGGTGGAGAAGGTGTTCGGGCTGGAGGAATACTGGTGCCAGTGTGTGGCATGGAGCTCCTCGGGCACCACCAAGAGTCAGAAGGCCTACATCCGCATAGCCTGTGAGTCTAGGGCTGGGCCCTGGGGGAGGGCGCATGGCGGGAGGGTGTCACCAGGAGAGGGGACAGTAGGCTTCCTGGAAGAGGGGGTCCAGTCAGAAAACCTCACAGCCCTGCCTGGATGAATGGAGAAAGTGCCTGTGGACACGGCCCAGCCACCCCATGTCCCCCTGGGCACCTGGCACTTCCTCTGCCATGTGCCATGGCCCCTGCAGGACAAGGGACACAGCCAGCCAGGCTGAGCCTGTGCGAGGCCCTCAGGCAGAAGGACACTCTCATTCCTCTTCTAGATTTGCGCAAGAACTTCGAGCAGGAGCCGCTGGCCAAGGAGGTGTCCCTGGAGCAGGGCATCGTGCTGCCATGCCGTCCACCGGAGGGCATCCCTCCAGCCGAGGTGAGGGCTCCTCTAGTGCCCACTTCTAGACCTGGGCTCCTGCCTGGTCACCCTGGCAGGGGCCACTCTGGGCAGGGCCAGCATGGGCTGGCAGTACATGGCAGGCCTCCTTCCCCTAGGTGGAGTGGCTCCGGAACGAGGACCTGGTGGACCCATCCCTGGACCCCAATGTATACATCACACGGGAGCACAGCCTGGTGGTGCGACAGGCCCGCCTTGCTGACACGGCCAACTACACCTGCGTGGCCAAGAACATCGTGGCACGTCGCCGCAGCGCCTCTGCTGCTGTCATCGTCTACGGTGGGCCCCGGGGCTCCCTGGTCACAGGGAGAGGCACTGCAGTGCCCCTGGGCAGTGACATGTGGCTGGTGGGGTGAAGAGGGGCCATGAGGCCAAGGCCAGGCAGACCAGATCATGCCTGACTAGGCAGGATAAGCAAAGGGCTCGCTGTGACTGCTGGGGGCCCAGGGGCATGTCTGGGCAAAGGAGTGGGACAGACTGGAGGTCCTCTGTGGGCAGCGGGCATTGTGCAGAAGGAGATGAGGGACAGGAGGGACAGAATGGGAACCTAGGAAAGGTGACAGGCTGTCCCCACTCCTGAGTCTCCAGGGCAGGAATCAGAAGCCACACAGTCCAGGCACCCCCAGGAGCCGGCAGAGGGAGGGTGCGGGAGTCACCCCAGGAGAGGCTGGGGTCTGGGCTGCAGGAGTGTGTGAGCCGCGGTTCAGCCTGGCTACCCCGAGTGCCCCCTGGGAGAAGGGAAGACTGTGGCGTGCGTGCTGCAGGGCCCGGGGGCCAGCAGGCACGAGTGTGGCCTCCCCCAGGCCTTCTCTCCCAGCTCAGCCACAGCCCACCCGTGTCCAGCTCACAGCCCCTCTGCACTCACGCCCCGTCCCCTGGGCCAGTGTATCTGAGGACGCCCCCGCTCCCTGACCCCAGTCCTTCTCTGTCCGGCCAGTGAACGGTGGGTGGTCGACGTGGACCGAGTGGTCCGTCTGCAGCGCCAGCTGTGGGCGCGGCTGGCAGAAACGGAGCCGGAGCTGCACCAACCCGGCGCCTCTCAACGGGGGCGCTTTCTGTGAGGGGCAGAATGTCCAGAAAACAGCCTGCGCCACCCTGTGCCCAGGTACCAGCGGCCGCCGCCTCCCGCATCGTTCCTCACCACGCCATCTCCGTGCCCTGGCTCCATCGCGCCCACCAGCCTGCCCCCCCATGGCTCCATCCCACCCGCCACGCAGGGCCAGGCTCAGTCTGAGGCGGGGATCGGGGTGCGGTGTATGGTTGGAGTCAGGGCTCGATCTGTCCAGTGTCAGGGCTCAACATAGGGTGTAAGTCACAGGGTGTGAGGTACAGTTTGACAGGGTCTAGGGCTCAGCCCAGGGCTGCAGAGTCCACTTGTCCCTGGGTTCAGAAGGGTCAACGTGTGACGAGAGAGCCCTCGCTGTCCCAGGGCCAGGACAGCCTCCCTGGTGTGGAGAGAGCCAAGCAGCCCCTGGCGTCATCCGCGCCTCCCTGTCATTAGCATGCGTCATCAAGGCCAGCTGGACACTAGAGGGCGTGCATCGTGGGCCTGGCCCTGGCTTTGCACCCAAATCCAGGCTGCCTTGCACTGCCTGGTCTGGATGCCCAGAGGGGCCACACTGGCAGACTGCCGGGGCGGGCTCCCAGGCTGACCACACCGTCTTCTCTCTGCTTGTTTGTCTCTCGTCTAGTGGACGGCAGCTGGAGCCCGTGGAGCAAGTGGTCGGCCTGTGGGCTGGACTGCACCCACTGGCGGAGCCGTGAGTGCTCTGACCCAGCACCCCGCAACGGAGGGGAGGAGTGCCAGGGCGCTGACCTGGACACCCGCAACTGTACCAGTGACCTCTGTGTACACAGTGAGTCCTCTCTGCCCTGAGGCCCTCTTCTGTTTGCCTGGATTGGCCCTGCCCAGCCCTGGGGAGGTGGGGGCTGAGGGAGCTATTCTCCTGCCAAAGGCTGTAGCCTCTCCAGGCTCAGGACCCACTGAGATCCCCCTCATCCTCAGCATACCTGCACACGGGCCCAGGCACGCCCCGCCACCTCCCATGCCTCCTGAGACATGCACAGATTTGAACCTTGATTCATGCACACCCATTGCCCACCCTCGCCCAAACACCACAGCTTCACATCTGCCCACACTCGCCCAACACCACAGCTTCACATCTGCCCACGCTCGCCCAACACCACAGCTTCACATCTGCCCACGCTCGCCCAACACCACAGCTTCACATCTGCCCACGCTCGCCCAACACCACAGCTTCACATCTGCCCACGCTCGCCCAACACCACAGCTTCACATCTGCCCACGCTCGCCCAACACCACAGCTTCACATCTGCCTCGTCCCCCAAGTACACATACAGGTCCTGTGGGGATGCCGGGCTTGTGAGGGCTGTTAATTACAAGGCCATAACTAACAATTAAAGATCTCTGTTGGATTTTTTTTCCTCTAGAACATACCCTCCCCCATTCTTTCAATTAAAAACCTCATTATCTGTGTCAATTCCTTTCTGATGGACATTTCTTCCATTTATGCAAAACCCTTCTAAAATCAATATAGCTTCCTCCAAGCAGTCAATCATCCCCTCCCCAGACCTGCCCCAGGCCTTAGGGAGGCAGATGGAGAGAAGGGCCCCCAAACCCCTGCTCCTGGTCTAGGCACTGACCTGGAACCATGCAGGAGGCAGACCCCCTGCTCTGGGGATCCCAGGAGTTCACCCCCAGCCCAAGCTGCCCTTGTCCCAGAAGAGCAGGCAGCAGGTTCAACCTAGCAGCCAGGCACCAGGTCATCCGCCCTGGGGAAGTAGCTCTTCCCCTCCTCCATCCAGGCAGCAGACTCAGCCGGGATCTCAAGCCCATGAGGAATGTGATTTGCTCAGAGTCACACAGAACAGTAATGGCAAATACAGGGCTGGGATGCACATGCATGGACTCCATGCCCCCTGCCATGAGCGTCTGCTCCCTATCTAGTGCAGATGCCCCGAGGTGCAGAGCTCATCCTCCTGGGGTGCAGACCACTGACGTCTCCTTCCCAGACGCCTACACCCCTGCCCCCACCAAGGCCGTGCTGTCTCCCGCAGCTGCTTCTGGCCCTGAGGACGTGGCCCTCTATGTGGGCCTCATCGCCGTGGCTGTCTGCCTGGTCCTGCTGCTGCTTGTCCTCATCCTCGTTTATTGCCGGAAGAAGGAGGGGCTGGACTCGGATGTGGCTGACTCGTCCATTCTCACCTCAGGCTTCCAGCCCGTCAGCATCAAGCCCAGCAAAGCAGGTGAGGGGCCCCGTGCCCCCAGCCCTCCTGCCCCAGCTCCCACGCCAAGAGCTGCTGGGGCAGGGATGCCCTAGGTGCCACCGCCTGAGTCTGTCTTCATCCTGCAGACAACCCCCATCTGCTCACCATCCAGCCGGACCTCAGCACCACCACCACCACCTACCAGGGCAGTCTCTGTCCCCGGCAGGACGGGCCCAGCCCCAAGTTCCAGCTCACCAATGGGCACCTGCTCAGCCCCCTGGGTGGTGGCCGCCACACGCTGCACCACAGCTCTCCCACCTCTGAGGCCGAGGAGTTTGTCTCCCGCCTCTCCACCCAGAACTACTTCCGCTCCCTGCCCCGAGGCACCAGCAACATGACCTATGGGACCTTCAACTTCCTCGGGGGCCGGCTGATGATCCCTAATACAGGTAGGAAGGACCCCAGGGGGCTCTGAGAGCTCCACTTCCCTCCTCCGTCTCCACTTCCCTCCTGGAGGAGGACGGGACAGCTGGATGTTCCTCTCGTGCCCCTCAGTGTCCCGTGACAGATCAGCAAGGAAAAGGGGTGGAGTTTTGGGGAGAACCCAGTCTTGGCTGGCACCGAGGCCATGGCCAGAGCTGTCTTCCTCTTGTTGCCTGTGGGCACAATTGTCCATTCATTTACACAGCCAAGCAGCCTACTTGTGCCAGTCTCCATGTGGGGCCCTGGGCCCAGAGGTAGGGCAAGCCCCGGCCCCAAGGAGCTTGCAGCTGAGCAGGGAGACAACCAAGGGCAAACAGATCAGCACAGGCCTGGGCAGAGGCCATCCTGGAGTCCCCACTGCATCCTGGCTTCCACCCACCCCAGCACAGAAACCCTCTGACGAGCTCTTTCCATGGCTGCCTTGCAAGAAGTGGCTGCAGCCTCTGACATGGCTGGCCACTGCCACCTGAAATTCTCAAGTCCCTCAAGCTTAGATGACCCCATGTGCTCCTGGTTTGCTTGCCCTCTCCAGCTGCCTGTTCCATAAATGTAGGTGTGCCTCCGAGCTCCCTCCCGGTGCCCTTCTCCCGGAGCGGCCTCGCCCACTCCATGACTTTAATCGCCGTGTCTGTGCAGATAACTCCCACTCCCCCATCCTTAGCCCGCAGTTCTCCCGGGCGACAGAACTGTACACCCAGCTGCCTCCTGGCCAGCTCCATCTGGATGTCTCACAGCACCTCAGACTCCTGGTGCCTAAAACAGAACCGTCTCCCACCCTCCCCCAGAGCCTCCCCGTTCCTGGCTTCCCCCAGTTCATGGATCGTCTAGTGGCTCAAGCCGGAAACTTGGGGTCACCTTGACCTGCTGCTCGTCCTCTCTTGCCCCCCGCCAGCTTCAGTCCCACGCCAGTCCCTCCTCAATAGCTCCTGCCGCCTCCTGCTCTCGTCCTCCCTTGCTGCCTCTCCTGACACAGGCCACCAAACCCCTTACCTGGTTCCTTGCTGTAAACCTTCACCAAATGAAGCCAGAGTTGATCATGACCCTCTCGTGCTCGAACCCCTTCTGGGCTCCCCTCTGCCCCCTGCAAAGCCCACATGATACCACAGAGAAGACCTGTCCCCTGCGGGCCAGCTGCTTCAGCCTCTTCCCTCACACACATCCTCCCGCACACGGCAGCCACCATGGACTCAGCATCCCGGACACACGGTGCTGCCCTCTGCATGCACTGACCCCCTGCCCCTCCCACCGGCTCAGCTGGGACTTCTCTTTTGGGTCCTGGCCTGACAGCTCTTGCCGTCTGTGCCTCACATCCACACGGATGATAACAAACCCCTCATGGAGCTGTTGGGATGACGAGGTGAGACGGCATCTGTCAGCTCTTACAGAGACGCAGGCGAACAGTGGGGCCCGGCAGCCCTTGCTCTTCGCTCCCCAGGCAGGGGGGCGGCTGCCACTTCCCCCGCATCCTGTGCTGTGGTTGACTTGTCCTTCTCCCCTGCTGGGCTAAGAACTTCATGACAGTGGGGTCTGTGGTTTTCCTTCGCCGTCCTGAGTACCCAGCATTAGGAGTTGATGAATGAGGATGTAAGTGTGTGTACCTTCCCCATGGAGAGCCTTCCTGCGAGGATGTCTGGGATTGTCACCAACACTACAGCTGGGACCGTGGGGCAGTGCGGGCCAGTGAAGGCAGTAGTGGCTGTGACTCTGCACTCTCCGGTGAAACAGTGATACCCAGCCCTGCCCAGCTCTGCGCTGCCCACTAGGGAGTGTGCATTTGCTTTTGGACTTGGTGGGGTAAAGTCATGGAATTCCTCTCCCTCCCCCTGTCCTGAGCTGGGAGCCCCTCCTCATGAAAGGGCTCCCTGTCTGGTGGAGTCCCTGCTCACCACCTCTAGAGGGACTCCCTGGCCCCCTTCTTTGCCGGATCCTGTCCCACCACCTCCCTGTTGAACCACTCCACTCTCCACTCACACACTGATCCTGCTCCTCCAAGACGCTGGAACAGAGGCGAGTCAGCCGACGGGAGGGCATCCAGCCCAAGAGATAGGTTGTTCAAGACCCACCCCACCTGCAGGGACCGTGGCGTGGCAGAGAGTAGAAGCAGCAATGGAGAGGGGAGCTGGAGCAGGACAGGAGGGCAGTGGGGGCTCAGGCAGTGGTTCCAGAGCCACCAAGTTTGTAGCACTGGCCGGGCTAGAGAGGCAGTGGGGGCAGAGGCAAAGGGCCTTCCATGCCAGGCCAGGGAGCTGGACTTCATCCCGGGGGCAGGGAAGGTTTTAAGCAAGGAATACCCTGGTCCCGCCCAGTGCCTTTCAGGGGACAAGGGAGGTCGGTACAGCATACCTTCTGTCCCCAAGTTTTCTGTGCCTGAGCTAGCTAGGCATGCTTTCCCCACCTGGGTTCCCTCAGTTGCTCATGGGGTGCCCCTGACTCAGCTTCATGCCTGTGGGGGTGGTTGGTCAGCACGGCAGTCTTTGAGGCCCCTCTGTCCCCGGGCCGGGCTGGCACCAGTCAGTCCTCACAGGAAGGCTCCTGGAGGGGCCGTGTGGTGGGGTGTTGGGTGCTTTGGCCGTGGGTAAGCCCTGGCCCTCTTCCTGCCATTCCAGGAATCAGCCTCCTCATCCCCCCGGATGCCATACCCCGGGGGAAGATCTACGAGATCTACCTCACGCTGCACAAGCCGGAAGACGTGAGGTGTGGCCGTGGGCCCCGCTGCCGGGTGTGGGAGGGACCTGCCTGCTTGCTGCCTTCGGTCCCCAGGAAGCCCCCTGCCCACCCACTGTTGTGCCTGGCCTGAGGCGGCGGGGGAAAGAGCTGCGCCTAAGCCCCACGTGGTCCTGCAGCCCAAGCCCCTGGCCCCTGGGACGCTGCTGCCCTGCCCTTGGCCTGGCCCTCAGGACCCAGGATGGGCCACTGACACCTTTCCCTCCCCACCCATATTTCCCCACTTGAGGTTGCCCCTAGCTGGCTGTCAGACCCTGCTGAGTCCCATCGTTAGCTGCGGACCCCCTGGCGTCCTCCTCACCCGGCCAGTCATCCTGGCTATGGACCACTGTGGGGAGCCCAGCCCTGACAGCTGGAGCCTGCGCCTCAAAAAGCAGTCGTGCGAGGGCAGCTGGGAGGTGAGCAGGGAACCGACCCGGGCTCCAGAAGGGAACGTGGGCTAACTGCACGCTTCACCCGGCCTTCCACCTCTGGGTGGTCCTGAGCCGCACCCCCACCCCTCCCCAGTCTCCAGCCACTTCTTGAAGCCACAGCTGGCCCCAGGGCTCTGAGGCTGGACCGAACTGACCCACTGACCCCTGCCCGCAGGATGTGCTGCACCTGGGCGAGGAGGCGCCCTCCCACCTCTACTACTGCCAGCTGGAGGCCAGTGCCTGCTACGTCTTCACCGAGCAGCTGGGCCGCTTTGCCCTGGTGGGAGAGGCCCTTAGTGTGGCTGCTGCCAAGCGCCTCAAGCTGCTTCTGTTTGCGCCGGTGGCCTGCACCTCCCTCGAGTACAACATCCGGGTCTACTGCCTGCATGACACCCATGATGCACTCAAGGTATCTCGCGCCCCCCCGCCCCCCGCCCCCGCCCGCCGCTGGGAGGCCGAGCTATGCCTGGCCCTGTGGACTGACTGCCTTGGGTGCAGTGGGGAGGGGCCTGGGCTGACCACCTGGGGCACTGCAGGAGGTGGTGCAGCTGGAGAAGCAGCTGGGCGGACAGCTGATCCAGGAGCCACGGGTCCTGCACTTCAAGGACAGTTACCACAACCTGCGCCTGTCCATCCACGACGTGCCCAGCTCCCTGTGGAAGAGTAAGCTCCTCGTCAGCTACCAGGTGAGGGCCAGGGCCATGGCCAGCGCACAAGGGGCCCGGAGCTTGGGCTCACCTGACACCTCCTCTCTGCACCCCCATCAGGAGATCCCCTTTTATCACATCTGGAACGGCACGCAGCAGTACCTGCACTGCACCTTCACCCTGGAGCGTGTCAGCCCCAGCACTAGTGACCTGGCCTGCAAGCTGTGGGTGTGGCAGGTGGAGGGCGATGGGCAGAGCTTCAACATCAACTTCAACATCACCAAGGTGGACGGGAGGGGCTGCAGCACCGCTGTGACTTGCTCCCACTACCAACTCCCCACCAGCCCCCAAAACGCTCCTGCCCTGCCTGCCCTGCCACCCACTCTCCCTCCCGCCCGTCCCCAGGCCCAGCTCCTCCTAGAAACCCCTTGGCAGCTTCCTCCCAGACTCAGAGACAGGGAGGCACAGGTGCAAATGGGTCTTGGGGAGGGGAGTGCAGGGGACATGGGAGCAGCAGGAGGGGAGACCCTGGAGGGCTTCCCTGAGGAGGGGCTTTGTACTGGGCCTCAAAGAATGAGCCAGTTTGGCTGCAGCATTAAGGGGAAGAGCATTTCTGGCAGTGAGAGCTGGGCAGGGAGGACTCAGGCCATGAAGAGAGCTGTGTGTGTTGAGTGTCAGCAGAGGCTAGGCAGAGTGACTTGGAGGGGAGAAGGGCGGAGAGGGAGGGAGGCCACAGAGGGCTCCTCTGCTCACTGGCTATGTGGCTTTGGGCAGGTCACTGCACCTCTGAGCCCCAGTAAGCAGGGCCTTGGCACATGGGAGGTGCCCAGGAAGTACCAGTGCTCATGCCGCCCCCATGCTCTGGGGAAGTCTGGGAGCTCCCCCAGCAGGAGGTGGCAGTGGGCCCAGGCTTGGGGAAAGTTCTAACAGGCACCTCTTTCCCTCCCACCTCCAGGACACAAGGTTTGCTGAGCTGCTGGCTCTGGAGAGTGAAGGGGGGGTCCCAGCCCTGGTGGGCCCCAGTGCCTTCAAGATCCCCTTCCTCATTCGGCAGAAGATCATTTCCAGCCTGGATCCACCCTGTAGCCGGGGTGCCGACTGGCGGACTCTGGCCCAGAAACTCCACCTGGACAGGTGGGCGGGAGAGGGGCAGAGAGTGCCTGCTCAGGCCACCGACAGTCCTGCCCAGGGGTGGGGGTGGGTAAGGTGGACAGGAGGCCCTGTGGGGCCGGTGCCGTATCTACTAGTGGCCGGGGCAGTCATTGTGTTTGGCTTCGGGGAGGCCCTGCCCCGGGGTGGGCCAGGGGGGCAGGAGGTGTCAGCTGGGGCCAGGCCAGGCTGCTGACGGCCCCCCTCCCCTCCACAGCCATCTCAGCTTCTTTGCCGCCAAGCCCAGCCCCACAGCCATGATCCTCAACCTGTGGGAGGCGCGGCACTTCCCCAACGGCAACCTCAGCCAGCTGGCTGCAGCAGTGGCTGGACTGGGCCAGCCAGACGCTGGCCTCTTCACAGTGTCGGAGGCCGAGTGCTGAGGCCGAGTGCTGAGGCCGGCCAGGCCCAACACCTCCACTCTCACCAGCTTTGGCGCCCACCAAGGACAGGCAGAAGCCGGACAGGGGCCCTTCCCCACACCGGGGAGAGCTGCTCGGACAGGCCCCCTCCCGGCCGAAGCTGTCCCTTAATGCTGGTCCTTCAGACCCTGCCTGAACTCCCACCTCTCCATGGCCTGCCTAGCCAGGCTGGCACTGCCACCTGCTCACACTCGGTCCCAGGGCCCAGGATGGACAGTGCCTGGAGCCTGGGCCAGGCCCAGCCTATCTGTGTGTATGTATGTGCGTGTGATGCTACCTCTCCTCCCGTCCCTCTCCAGGGGCCCCGCATACACACGGCCATGCACACACACACTGGGCCTGGGCCAGGGCCCCGGAGCTCCTGCCTGAGCTGGACCTTATGCAAACATTTCTGTGCCTGCTGGGTAGGGGCACGTCTGAGGGGCCCTGCTCCAAGCCTGCAGGACCGAGGACCACAGCCGGACAGGGGGTAGCCCCTGGATTCAGGCACACGACCACCACACGAGCACGTGCCACGCATGCCTCGTGTGCTCATCTCACACACACCCCCCTCCCGGGTCATGCAGACACCCCCCCACCACACACATCTCTTGCTGTACACCTGAGGCTGCTCACGTCTCACGCCCAGTGTCGGTGCACATTTGCCTCTCACATGCTGCCCTCTCCACCCACCCAGGGACACCCCACGGCTCCTCCCTGCCCCTGCCCCTCCCCCAGCCTCGAGGTGCCCTGCCCGGCGGGGCCTGTGAATATGCAATGGGAGTCCCGGGCTGTACAGTGGCGAGTGTGTGTGGCGTGGCGTGCCCGTCCCCAGGGCTGGCTGGTGCCCCACGCGGGGCCTGTCATGTGAAGCTCGTGTCCTGACTTTGTCTTAAGTGCATTCACGCACTTACACTTGGCCTTATGTACACAGCCTTGCCCAGCCGCCGGGGCGCATAGGGATTTTATCGGACGTGAATGTAAATAAATTATATATATATATTGCTAACCTGAGTGCCACTTCTCTCGGGGAAAGCCAGGGAGCAAGGCCAAATGGCCGCAGAGGGGTCACACATGGGATGTCCCAGGAGTCCTGGGTGGCTGGGCCTGGCTGGGAAACAGGCAGACCCCAACCTGGGTGCAGCAAGGCTGCGGCAGAGCCCTCCTCAGCCTGGAGATCTCCTCAGACACGAGTCAGCTGCGCGAGGCGGCAGGCAACAGCGGTGACCAGGGCTGCACCTTTGCCGGACCCATCCTCTGACTGCAGGAATGTGACCGCACAGCGAGGGGCCAGCTCCCGCACCGTGGCCGCCACCAGGCTGGAGAAGCTGTGAGAGGAGGGCTGAGGTGAGCCCAGGCCACCAGCCCCACCTGGCCACACCTCCCTCCCCAGCCCGCACACCCAGACTCACTGCGGGTGCAGCTTATAGAGCGTTCCATCCACCCCCACAGACACTGCCAGCTCTTCCAGGCCCCGGTTCTCCCGGATCTTCTCCACCACGGCAGCTACACCCGCCCCACAGAGCTGGGCAGCCCGCCGGGACACGGCCTGGCACACCTCTAGCACCATCAGGGTGTCGTCTGAGGTCAGGGGTAGCCCCAGATCCTCTAGGATGGCTCGGACCTGCCGCAGGGCCAGGCTGTCACTGGGGGCCAGGAAGGAAGAGAGCACAGGGAGGCGGGTCGTGACTTCTCCCCCTTCATCCTCCAGAGCGGACCTCGTCACCACCCATGGCCAGCAATCCCCCACAGTGGACAGAGAGACCCCCTGAAGCGGGGGAGGCAATGGAGGCCTCAGGCACCTTTCGATCTGAGAGAGGAACTTGGTCTTGAAGATGTCCCTGGTCTGAAGGCGCTGGGTCTGCTGGCCCCGGAAGAGAACGCCAAGGCTGGTTAAATGTAAAAGGATGTGGCGGACGATCTCCCCCAGGTACATGCCGCTGATCATCTTTTCAAACCTGCATGAACATGTGTGTGCACACAGGGCAGAAGGCCCCACCGGCCACCATCCCCAGCACCGGTCACAGCCAGCCACCACTGCCTGGGCCCAGCCCACACCTCTGCTTGCCGGGGTTGATGGACGCCTGGTCCACACTTGCATCAAAGCAGGTGCTGAGCATGGCCAGAGAGCCATCATCCCCAAAGGCGCCCCACTCCATGTTGATGCACATGCGTCCTGAGTCCCCAGGCACGCCCGCCACATTCCGCAGCTCCTCCATGTAGCAGGCATTGGTGCCGGTTCCTGCAGAGAGGCCAGACAACGTGGAAGCTACTTATTGATGCAGACAAGGACCCTCTGAGCATTTCCCATACCGAGATGGCAACATTCGGGCTCATTCTCTCTACCTCTCAGACTCACAGCCTGTCCCTAGTCCTGGTCCGCCTTCCTTCCCGACATCCCTCGTGCAGACCCTGCCAGCTCCAAGCCCTGGGGACCTTCACTGCCTTTCCCACCAACATCACCATCAGTGCATCCACCATGCCAGCCCCAAGTGCTCCTACAATGCCCAGCTGTCCTGTCATTCCCCTGGGAGACATGTGACATCCCCCGCCCTTGCTCCTAGCTCTCTGCGGTTGAGAGGCCGAAGCTCCCTGGACTGGCCTGCCAGGCCCTTAATCCAACTAAGAGGTGCTGGGCCAAGAGCAGGGGACACAGAGAAATCAGAGACGAGGAGCCCCACAGTCTGGCCAGAGGTCAGGCAATGAATAGCCAGCTCTGACGGAGCCTCTGTGCCCCCGTGGAAGCACCAAGGAGAGCATCGTGGGAGCCCAGACCACGGGGCAAGTCTCTGCCAACAGGGTCAGGAAAGCAACAGAGAGGAGGTGACTGAACCCAAGAAGCACAGAAAGGAAAAGGCATTCCAGGCAGAGGGCGCACTCTGGATGAGGGCATCTCCTTCCTTTCCCTGACACAGCTTCAGCTCCAGGCAGGTGGGCTCCTTGCTGGCCCCACCTGGAGTTCCTCTGTCCAGCTGTTTATGCACACGGCAACCTGGGCATGCCTCTCCCAAGTGCCTAACCCATGCCAGGTTCTGGGTTCAAAAACCTCTCCCTCAAGAGGGGCTGCCACATGCCTCGTGTTGAGAGACCAATGCCCTGGGAGCCGTGGGATCCCTCCTCCCCAACAGAGCCAAATCCTTTCTTTCAGGGCTTTCAAGTTCCACTCGTCCTGGGACCCACTCCTTCCTGATCTTTGCCTCGCTGCTGCCCACGTGTAGAATCAAGTCACTCTCTGACTGCCACGTGTTGTTCTGGGCTTAACCCTTGCTGAGCGGTCAGTTCTGAGAAGGCAGAAATTGCCTCTTGTTTTATGTGTCTTCCTATTCCTCTGTCCAGTCCCCTGTGGACACAGGGTAGGTGCTTAATAAGGATGGAATCTTGGACTGTCTGAAGGACCCTCATTGCTCATTGGTCCCCTGCCCCCACCCAGCTCCGAACACCAGGTGTGTACCATGAGCCAGGGACCATGCTATATTTTGTCCCCTCCTATGTCATCCTCATGATGCCTTGAGACAGGCATTGTTATTCTTATCTCCATCTTAGAGATGAGGAAACTGAGGCTCTGGTGACTTGCCCAAGGTCATACAGGTGGAAACACAAAGCTAGTATTTCCACCCAAATCTGTACAACTCCAAAGCTCAGATTCGTTTATCAGATGGGCAAACTGAAGTTCAGAGAGCTTAAATGACCATGAGTCAGTCACTGAGCTGGACTAAACACCCAAGCTCCAGACTGCCAGCCCAAGAGATTGTTCCAGAGCCCTGTTGGGTCAGACCAGAGCAATCCCACGTCCCCAACGCCAAGGAAACATCCAACCAGAGGAATCAACAGAAGGCAGCAAATTGCCAAGCAGTAGGGGCATGAAAAGGCAGGGCCCTCCTCACCGACAATGAGGCCTATCTCGCAACGGGGGTCCTCATAGCCACAGGACATCATGGTCCCCACCGTGTCATTGACAATGGCAACCACATTCAGCTCCACTGCCTGCACACAAAAGGATGCTGCTAGTTGCTGGGCAACGCGGTCGTCACAGCAACCAGCACTGGACCCAGAGGTCTCTACTGCAGAGGGCTTCCCCCTCAGAAAGTAAGAGACTCTTTGCTCCCCTCAAGGCCTGCCACAGCCCCAAAGCACCCCTAGAACAGGCTCCTACCCGTCTGCGCATGATGGCTTCCCGCAACAGACTCACGACATCTTGGCCCACGCAGTCTGATGCGTTGAAACCCTTGGTCCAGTTCAGGAGGATGCCCTGGGGTAAGACCGAGACGAAGTGGCAGGAAGCTGGAGGCCCCTTCAGGCTCACTCTGCCTCCGCAAAACCTGCATCCATCACAAGCCTAGGATTTCCACCCTCCCCAAGCACAATTCCTTGCCTACTTTGCTGTATGGTTGAAGGCCTTGCCCTCTGCCCGCTCCCTACTCCCCAGCAGGCTTTCGGTGTGCAAAAACCTATTAATAACCATCTAACCTACATTTTCCATTATTAGTTCCAGACGGTCAGAGGGTCTGGCCATTTTAAGACGTTTGCCCAGAAGGAATGGCCCTTTGTAATTGGGTTAGGAATGAACAGAGCTGGTAAAGTGACTGCTGTGTGTGAGATAGGGGAGGACAGAGAAGGCTCAGAGGCCCAGATGACAGCAGATCCCACCCGTTCAGAAAGAACTCCAAGTTACTCGAGAGGAAGGAATTCTCAGCTTCAGGGATAGAGCCGTGTCAATGGGCAAGTCACTCGTGTGTTCCAAATACAGGGGCAGGAGGAATGGAAAAGCCAGAACCCAGGCCCCTGGGCAGGATGAAGGTTGAGTGCCTGAACTGTGAGAAAAGGGACTGAAACTTAGTGACATGGGGCTCGACTTTACCTGGAAAGGAATGCTGTTTTCTTAGTGTGTATCTTCTGAGGGAGGGGGCGGGGGGAGCAGGAATTAGTCTACAGCTGTTGGGAGAAAATTACTGCTTTGCTCAGAGGAGGAGCATGGAGGGTAGGTCAGGAAATCTTTGGGGCAGAAGATTTTAGAAATAGTAAGCAACATTTTCCTCCAATAATATGTCCTTTTATCCCTTTTTTTATTGTCCTAGGCTTATTGTCTCAAAAACAGAAAGCAGAGAATGTGATAGAATGAGAGAAAGCACCCGTTTGAGAGAGATCAGATGATGAGTAATAGCCCCTGTGTGGGCCGCTCTCCCTAGAGTAGGGAAGGGGAGGCAAAGGGGGAAGTCAGACCCAGGTTGCTGATGGCTTCCTGAGACAGGTGTCCTATGCCCTCTCCACTGGGCTGAACCCCTGTTCAGAAGGGATCTGAGAAATCTGAGAACAGAGGAGGCCTCTGCTCTCCTTCCCCAGGTAATGCCCAGGAAGGTGTGGAGACTCAAGAGAGGAAGTGGCAGAGGCAAGTGCCCAGAGAGCAGGGCCCGGGGCACCTCCCTGAGTTCCCACATCCCTGCAAATTCTGCACAGCAAAGGCTGCTGCAGAGCTTTCAAAGTGGCTCCTGGGGAAGGCAATCCCCACACTGGTTAAGTTTTCACCCCTGAAAAGAATGTGGGCCCAACATTTTTTTTTTTTAAGATGGAGTCTTGCTCTGTCACCCAGGCTGGAGTGCAATGGCACAATCTCAGCTCACTGCAACATCTGCCTCCTGGGTTCAAGTGATTCTACTGCCTCAGCCTCCCGAGTAGCTGGAATTACAGGCACATGCCACCACACCCGGCTAATTTTTGTATTTTTAATAGAGATGGAGTTTCAGCATCTTGGCCAGGCTGGTCCTGAACTCCTGACCTCATGATCCACTCGTCTCAGCCTCCCAAAGTGCTGGGATTACAGGTGTGAGCCACCGCGCCCAGCCTTCAGCACAGTCCAGTTACAGAAAATTAATAAGACTATATTTCTTGCCCCACTCCACCCCCTGATTTGCACACGGAGTCTCACCTGCTTCTCACATCTTACAAGGAATAATCAAAAGGACTGAGCAGGCTTAGCCTGGAGCAGAGCAGCCAAGCAGCAAGACTGGCCCACTGCACCATCCAAAGGACCACCGTATAAAAGAAAGCAGAGTACAGAGTTGCATATCAGGTGGAGTGTGGTGGCTCACGCCTGCAAACCCAAAACTTTGAGAGGCTGAGGTGAGCGGATCACCTGAGATCAGGATTTCTAGATCAGCCTGGCCAACATGGTGAAATTCCATCTCTACTAAAAATTAGCTGGGCGTGTTGGCATGTGCCTGTAGTCCCAGCTACTTGGGAGGCTGAGGCAGGAGGATCGCTTGAACACAGGAGGTGGAGGCTGCAGTGAGTGAGCCAAGATCATGCCATTGCACTCCAACCTGGGCGACAGAGTGAGACTTCATCTCAAAAGAAAAAAAAAAAAAAAAAGAAAATGAGTTGCGTATCAGAGCGAGGTCAGAGCAGGTGCAGGGGGTGAAAATCACATGGAGGCTGGTTGGAGTAGGTGAGATGAAGCTTTTCATTGATCACAGGTGTATAAGAATGCAACTGTTGCCTTCAGGGGCAGTGAGCTCCTTGGCAAGAAGCTTTCAAGCAGAAGTTGGGTATGTTGAGAGGCAGATTCCTGGGAGTTTGGACCAGAGGTCCGAGAAGTATTGCTTCCGTGACAGGCTTCTAGTGTGCACATTGAGAAGTCCCTCATCCTTGTGTAAGGACAAGCTAAAGTGTGCGCTGAGTAGGGATGTGTGTCTCAGCCTGTGCCTGGCACTCTGCCACCCTAGTCATGCACCCAACACTGAGCCAGGCACTGAGAAGGAAACAAAGAAAGGAGGAGGAGAGAGGCCAAAAAAACCCCAAGCGACCTCAAGCCCCTGCTAGAGACAGGAACAAACGCTGGTTCCCGCAGGACCCCGAGGCCCATACACCAGTGCTATAGCTAAAATGGATGATCTGTCCTCTGATCAGCCCCAGTCTAGGCCTGACCTGCTCCCAAATGCTTCAGACCCTAACCCTGGGCCTACCCTGTCTGGGGAAACTGAGGCTGTGTGCAAGCCCAGCCCAGCAGTGCTGCCACCACCACCAACCCCAGCCCCCCCACCACCCAGCCTTTTCCCCTGCCTCCTGCCCACTCCATGAAGGGTGTGTGGGGGCAGGAGGCCCTTGGGAATCACTTCTCTTGGCCCTCCCTCACCTTGTCCAGGCCAAGCTGCCTACATGGGAAGGAGAAGGTAAAACCCAGTGGGAGGCTCTGCCCACTCAGGCCCTGCTTCTGCTGGAAGTCCACGATGCAGTCCACGATGTGGTCAAAGAGCTGTGGGGCAGGACAGGTCAGGGGTGGGCACTGCTCAGCCCTTCCCCACCTCTGACATCAAGGTTCAGGCTGTGGGTACCTGCTGCCCAGAGCCCTGGGCCACACTCTCAGGAATGGAGTAGATCTGGCTGGTGATCTGCACACCTGTGGTCACACGTACCAGGAGGACACGGAAGTTCGTGCCCCCGAGGTCCAGGGCCAGGAAATCCCCTCGCTCTGTGGGGCAGAGACCCTCAGTGCCAGGATAGGGCTTGTGGCTCCAGCCCCAGCACACACTGGGACCCCCAGGAGCCCATGTTTTGGTCCCACACTCAGGCCAGGTCCTTACCGCTGCCATCAGGCGTGGCCCGGACGAAAGTGGGCAGCATGCGAAGGGAGGAGGCCTCCCCTCGGAGCCCCTTGGCCATGGCCTTCTGCATCTGTGCCTGAACTGCTGCCAGTTGATCGTGGTTCAACCGGAACGGGGCCAGGGTCTCCTGCAGCAGGCGACGGTGGGCAGCCAGACGGGCAGCCACGGCGGTCACCATCGCCACTCCTCGGCCACCACCATCCGCAGAGGGGATGAAGGAGACATCGCATTCCGGGGCCAGGAGCATCACTGTCCCCTGCAGGACGCTGCAGAATCTACAGATACATACAGGTGCGCTCGGCTTGGCCCTGGACCCCCAGACACACACAGGTGTGCATGGCTTGGCCCTGGACCCCCAGATACACACAGGTGCGCCCAGCTTGGCCCTGGACCCCTAGGGCCTCCTGAAGCCCAAGGCCCCATCACTTTTTTTTTTTTTATTTTTTTAGATACCGAGTCTCGCTCTGTCACCCAAGCTAGAGTGCCACGGAGTGATCATGGCTTACTGTAACCTCAAACTCCCAGGCTCAAATGATCCTCCCACCTCAGCCTCCTGAAGTGTTGAGATTACAGGCGTGCACCACCATACGCAGCCTCCCCTATCACTTCAATTCTAAATCTGTTCTGTGCACCAACCATATGCCCCAGTGTCGCCATGGCTTCCACCCTTGCACACACAAAGGGAAGCATCGTTTCTCTCCTTGGATGTCTTCTGGCCTCCCATAGCTCAGTCTGGCCCTTCCTCTGCCTAAGTGCCCTTCGTGTCCACTGGCATGCACATGTGATCCCAGAGGGCCCTCTGGGTGTGTATCACACACAGGTGTTCATGCCACCTAATCATGCGGATCATGTTTCCACAATACCTGGGGTGCCGCTCACACACTCGGCCTCCGGTGGCCACAGCGACCTGGAGTGTTTGTTGCTCCTGGCTGTGCTGGAGGCAGGAGAGAACAGCGGCCAGGGCGGCAGCACAGAGCTGGGCAGCCCGCGTGCACACGGCCGCACACACGTGCTGCACAAGCTCAACATCCGAAGCCCCAGGGCTCAGGCCCAAGTCCTGCAGGATAGCATGGACACGGGCTGCCCCAGCAGAGGGGCTGGAGGGGAAAGGGAAGTGGTTTGGGGCTCAGCCCAGAAGCTCCCCATCCCACTAAAGCCCCATGGCTACCTTGGGGACAGAGTATCCTCCCCTTCCCCCAAGCCAAGAATCCCCCACTAAGCCACCGTCTCCCCCACTCACTCCTCCATCTCAGCCACGTGTTCTAGGAGGATGCTGCCTTGGCTCAGCAGGGCAGGGGAGGTGCAGCCACCAAAGAGGACCCCACGCCGGGCCAAGTGAGCCAGCACCAGCCGCACCAGCTCACCCAGATACAGGCCTCCGATCATCTTCTCAAACCTGCAGGTGGGAAAGGTGGCTGGAGGAAGCCTTTTCTAAGTCCTCAGTCCACCTGGCCCTACCTCCAAGAGTTCCCAAAGACGGATTCTTTTCTTTGGGGCTCCCAAACTGGAGACTCCAGAAGCAATGAATGGCCTCCCAGAGGACAGGTGGGTGTATGCCCAGACCCCACTGCCCCCTCTCACATAGGTTACATTCAGAAGACTCCTGGAGAGGAAGAAGGACCTGAAGGAAGGCAGAGAGCAGTTTGCTCAGCCACTTCCAGCCCTCAACCCCCAACCTGTCAGTGCAGTCCAGAGTCAGGAATAGGGAAGATCAAGGGCTGACAATTCTGGGTTCTAGAACCTTGGGCCCTTCCTTCTTTAAACCTGGCCAGGGCCCCCAGGTTGCTCCCTGGAGACCCTCAGAGTGACGGGGAGGGGCCTAAGGGCCTGAGAACAGGGACAGAAGGGGTTGGGAGCAGAGCAGTCATAGATAGGGCCTGGAACCAAAGGTCAGGGCCCCCTGCCAGGTCACCTCTGAGCACCAGGATTCAGGGACTCATGGTCCAGGGTGTGGTCGAAGGTGGTCAGCACTGGTCCCAGCGCCCCATCATCGCTGAAGGAGCCCCACTCCACGCTGACGCAGACGCGGCCCCGGTCTTCGTCCAGCACTGCCACGTGCCGTGCCTCCTCCATGTAACACGCATTGGTGCCCGTGTCTGGCAGAGACAACCCTGTCAGGGCCTGCTCGCCAGGCAGCACACACTCCACCCGTCATCACAAACGGTCTGTGGCTCACCTACAACTAGCCCAACCTCACACGGCCTGACCCCCGGCTCACAGCCCATCATGGTGCCCACTGTGTCATTCACCACAGCAACCACGTCGATGTTGTAGGCCTGGATGATGAAGAGGGCAGAGGTCAAGGCTGGCCTGAGTGGCCAGAGGAAGGAATCCAGGGGATGGGCAGGGCTGGGGCCCTGGCTTTGAAGGAGATACATAGAGTCCATGAAACACACATCTGCATGCCACACACATTTGTGTCACAGATGCTCTGGGCTCCCACCCTATAGGAGCTTTTCCTCCAATCCCACCCTCAGCTCCTCCCTAATCCCCAACTCGGGCCCCCAGGTCACAGTGACGTCCACCCTCAGCATCTCCCAGGATGAGGATGAGTTTCCTGAGACTGAGCACCTCCTTGAACGCTGCGCCTTGCCAGCCTCACTGTCATCCTGCCTGGCTCCCCAAGCCTGTTCCTCCCAGCACTGGCTTCTCGCCACAAGAGGTTAGTCCAGACGGATCAGCCTTTCTCCAGCATCCAGAGTCTTGTGTGTGGCCTTCTCTGAGACTAGATCTTCCGCCCCAGCCCCAGCCTGACTTGAAGGGAGGCAAACTCCTCCTTCAAGTCCCCGATCAAAGAGCCGGTGCTTCCTCCGTAGTGCTCCCAGAGTTGTCCACGCACTCCTCCTTGACACGGACAACCTTTTATTAGAATGCTTCCCCCTCTAGACTGTGAAAACCTTGAGGAGGAGGTCAAAGTCCATTGATGTTTGTTTGCCCCGGGTCCTGAACGTTTATTTGACCGTTCTTAGCCTCAGTGTTTTTAACCTACACAATGGGAATGGCAGCAACACGTACTTGAGGTTAAACTGGACGGAGGACATGAAGAGAAGAGGAAAGCAACTCTCCCAGAAGCCCAGGCCCAACGCATGTGTGCCAGGCCCAGGCCAACATGGGCAGCCCTCCTGTCACCCCTCCCTCCACTCACCCCCTGCCTCCGAATGGCGTCTCTCAGCAGCTGGACCACATCCTGGCCTTCCACACCACTGCACCTAAAACCTTTGGTCCAGGAAATGAGGGTGCTCTGGAGGTAGAGAAGCTGGGTTACTCCTCTGATGGCCTTCATGGGGCTCCAGCCACCCTCTACCCAGCGTCCCATGTCCACTCCACCTCACCCTGTCCAAGCCCGTCTGGTGGCAAGGGAAAGAGAAGCTGAAGCCAAGCTGCAGACCCTGTTTGTTCATAGGCTGCGCATCCAGAAACTCAGACAGGCAGTGGGCAGCAAAGTCAAAGAGCTGCAGGAGAAGTAGGGGGACTCAGCCTTGCCCATCTGAGCCCCAGCCGCCCAGCCAGGCCCCCAGACACCACAGGCTGGGCAGTGAGTGCTTACCTGCTGGCCAGCACCCAGCATCACCTCTTGGGGGATCACAAACTCCTGGCTTCTGGGCTCCACCCTATGCCCCTCAATGCCAGTTAGAGTCACCCACAAAACACGCAGTGAGGCCCCTGTGGCCCCCAGCTCCAGCACCACGAAGTCTCCTTGCTCTGGAGGGCAAGCAGGTCACAGAAAGGCATGCAGCTGGCAAGACCAGAGCCCTCTGCCCACTTCCCAAATTCCTAAGGCCTGCAAAGTCTCGTCAAGGGGCCATAGAGATGGGGGACAAGAATAAGGAACGTTTCCCTCCCCTAGATCAGTACCCTCTTCTAGGCCTGGCCACGCATCTCAATCTATGCTACCCACCAGTGCCATGTGGGGTGGACCCCACGTATGTAGGCAGCATCCGGACTGCAGGGGCCGGGCTGGCCTGTCCCCTCAGAGCCTGCTCCATGGAACCCAAGAGGCTGGCTTGGATCTGCTGTAGCTGTGCCCTTGTCACCTTGAACTGCTGCAGGCACTCCTGCACCTGGGGAGAAACAGGCCAACATCTGGGAAGGAGCACTGCTGGGCTGGCCAGACTCCCCAACTCCAACCAAGGCAGAGGCCTGCCCTGCCCAGCCCACTCCTCGGCTCTTCATACACCCTGGCTCTCTTGCCAACAGCCTGCACCCAGCTCTGGCATCCTCAGAAGGCTCTGTCCTGGAAAGAGAACCCACCTTCTTCCTCCTCCTGCCCCATTACCTCACGGCTCCTTCTCAACTCCTTACATCCTCTACCCTACCCCTCTTCTTCTTTGAATTCAGGGTTTGGCAAGACCTTCTTCCTGCCATACCATGAATGATTGCTCTCTGGCTCCCCAGGACCCACAGCAAGAGTCTCTCAGTGAGTTGTTGAACGAACAAGAGAATAAACAAATGCACAAACAAACTTCAAGTGTTTTCCTCTCCTAACCCACTCTCAGACTCTGAAGCCTGAAAAAGCCCAGCACGAGAGCATTTGGAAACCACACTGCAGAGAATGGTCTTTTTTTCAGTCGTTCATCCTTTCCGAAACATTGCTGCAGCCCTCACTACGCACCCAGCTCTATTCTAAGCACTGCACACACATAACCACCCAAGAGGCAACAAATGTTTTAGATTCCAGGGTGGGAGACAGAAATTAAGCATGTGAACATACAATTTGGTTCCAGTAGTGATGGTGGCTATTAAAGGTAGGGGGGCAGGATAAGAAATTAGAGAGTGACCAGGGTAGAAAGAGGTATTTTTAGATATGAGTCCAAGAGGGTTTCCCTGAGGAGGTGACCTAAATGAAGGAAGGGAACAAGCCATTCGAAGATCCAGGGGAAGAGCGAGGGGATGGATTTGGAGAAGACTGATCTGGGAGTGGATCGGAGTCTGAAGGGGTGGGTGAGAAGGCAGGGAAGGCAGAAGCCAGGACACCCCAGGCTCTCACTCCACCAGAAGCCCAGTAGCTTAAGAGCCCCAGTGACCTCATCTCTGTGAGCAAATACCCTCCCCTAGACGACTCTCTCACCCATCCTTCAAAGAAGCCCCAACAGCCTCCCTGGATTCATTGAAGGGTCACAGCCCAGCAACTCCATCCTCCTCAGGCTCAGACTTTCCAAAGCCCCTACTTCCTGTCACATGGGAGTTCCATTTCAACGACCTATTGCCCCAAACTGCACCCTTATCTTTGAAATAACAACTCAGGCACCTGGATAATAAGGCCCCTCCAGGGAGGAGAGGCTGCCAGTTGAGGGAGATAAGGACAACTCAGTCCCACCTCTTGCTTTAGGAAGAGAATGGGAAACAGATACCTAAGAAGGTAAATCATCCTAACTGGGGTGCCAGATGTCCACTTACACGTTTGCGTTACAGCACGTGCTTCCAGCAGCCATGCATGCTAGGGGTGCCCATGCCCACTCTACCTCGCCCCCCTGACCAGGCCTATCTGGTGACAAGGGAAAGAGAAGTTGAAGCCAAGCTGCAGACCCTGTTTGCTCACAGGCTGTGCATCCAGGAACTCAGGCAGTGGGCAGCAAAGTCAAAGAGCTGCAGGACAGGTGGCGTCTCAGCCTTGCCCCTCTGAGCCCCAGCCACCCAAGTGTTAGAAACATGGAAACGAGACTCCGAGAGGGCAAGTCATCTGCATGGCCAAGCAGCTGTGAAGGGGCAGGGGAGAATTTGAACCCATAACTATCTAACTGCAGAGATGTTTCTACATCAATGTGAAGCTTTATAAAACCTAGAAAGTTCCCTTGAAAAGAACCCAAGGCTGATGAAAGTTGCTAGAAAGAAACCCCAGACGATCCGGCTTGAGAAAACTTACACCTGAGTCCTCGCACTCCCTTTTTCTGGCTCTGCGGTCCTGGGAAAGTCACACCTCTCTCTGAGCCTCAGTCACCTCTTTGTGCAAAACGGAGAAAATAATAGTACTTGGAAGTCCCCCAATGCCAGGGACTATGTCTTGCTCAAGGCTACATCTGAGGGCCATGAGGAGCACCAGCTGGAAGCAGGATTTGTTGATTGGATGGTTGTGGTGGCATAAGAACTAAAGGCTGTAATGTATGCAGAAGTGCCAAATGCCGTTGGGATGGGAGGGGCGTTTTAGTATTGCTTCATAAAAACAGTAGAGTCATGGAGAAGTCAATGGCTTGGGCAAATTGTTTTTCTTCCTTTTCCTCTTGGGCACATTGAGATGTTCAGGAGGAGAGACTAGAAGACAGCAGAACTGCAAGAAAGACAGAAGGACTTCCCTGGCAGATCCTGGTGAGGCACACACAAGCCAGGAGAAGCTATTGGAGCCACCCCCGACACCCCAGGAAGAGCGGGGAGAGACCTCAGACAGAAGAGCAAGGAGAAAGGCATTAGAGAGCGTGTGAAGTCCAATGTGGTTTCAACACTGGCTCTTGTCACCAACTTGCTGTGTTGCTGGCCTGGGCCCATCACCTCACCTCTCTGAGCAAGTGACCCCTCTATCTAGCGGGAACAATAGTACCCACTTCTCAGAGATGCCATGAGGACTGAGAAGACAGCAAACCTGAAGTGGAGGAACAGTGTCACACATAGGAGATGCTCAGTGGAACACGGATTCCCTGTCCTCAGAGCACAAAGCACACCCGGCCTGGAGAGCCTGACTCCATACCCTCTCTGATGACAAAGAGAAGCCTGGTGGAAGGGGTGGGGAAGGGCCTCTGAGATGGGACTGGGAACTGGCCACATGTGGTTAACTAACCTTTTTTCAACCTAAGGTCATGGGAAGGGGAGCACAGGATAAGGCCTGTGGTGCTGAGTTGGGGGTCCAGGACCATGGGAAATTTGGTGTCCCTGTGAAGTCCCCCAAAGCCGAAGGGAATTCTTTGAGCTGCAGATGTACGTGATGGAGCCAGCAGGGCAGATGGGGGCCTGCACAGGAGTGTCATCAGGGAGGGGTAAGAAGTGAGGGAGGAGATGACGGCAGGCCTTAGAGCCAGTCCTGGCTGGGCAGGCACTGTGGCCCAGCCACCGCTGTCACTCCTGAGGCACGGCTGTGGGTTGGGCACAGAAGAACTGTCTGCAGCAAGGTCTGGGGTACAGGTTGTACAAGGGGGAAGTGGGAGAATGAAATGCAGCGAGGGGTAACGCCCCCACAATCTGGGCAACAAGCCTAGTCAAGTGGATGTCAGAACATGCCAGAAAACTAAAGAAACTGCAGAGAATGACTCAAGAACCCTTTAGTGAGCACCTCCTCTATGCAAGTCCTTTTTTTTTTTTTTTTTTTTTTTTTTTTGACAGAGTCTTGCTCTGTCGCCCAGGCTGGAGTGCAGTGGTGCGATCTTGGCTCACTGCAAGCTCTGCCTGCCAGATTCACACCATTCTCCTGCCTCAGCCTCCCGAGTGGCTGGTACTACAGGTGCCTGCCACCATGCCCAGCTAATTTTTTGTATTTTTTAGTACAGACAGGGTTTCACTGTGTTAGCCAGGATGGTCTTCATCTCCTGACCTTGTGGTCCACCCACCTCGGCCTCCCAAGGTGCTGGGATTACAGGCGTGAGCCACTGCATCCGGCCTTTTTTTTTTTTGAGATGGAATTTTGCTCTTGTTGCCCAGGCTGGAGTGCAGTGCCACAATCTTGGCTCACTGCAACCTCTGCCTCCCGGGTTCAAGCGATTCTCCTACCTCAGCCTCCCAAGTAGCTGGGATTACAGGCATGCGCCACCATGCCTAGCTAATTTTGTATTTTTAGTAGAGACGGGGTTTCACCATGTTGACCAGACTGGTCTCGAACTCTTGACCTCAGGTGATCCACCTGCCTCAGCCTCCCAAAGTGCTGGGATTACAGGCGTGAGCCACCGTGCCTGGCCATAGGCAAGTCCTTTATCTCCATTAGCCTTCAGGGGGTGAGGAGTATTAGACTTTATTTTCCTCCATTTTACTGATGAGGAAACAGAGACTAAGAGATATGAAATGGCTTACACAAGAATTTCCTGCTCAAGGGTGTGGTATGAGACTGCTTCTAAATCTTGGTCAAGATGACAGAAAAAGAAGAAACTCACTTCTGAGCAAGCCTCAGGCATGAGTTTGGCACTAAAATCGTCTGTGTGCCTGATTGTAGCGGCTACGTTGAGGGAGACATGCAGGAGGAACTGGAGAGGCGGGAAAGGAAAGGTCTCAAGAACACAGCTTTTGACCAGATAACCCTAGGAAAGTCCACTCTAGACTGTGTCACCCACTTGGGGCTGGAGCAGCACCTGTGTGGCAAGGTGGCAAAAATGACATGTTTGGAGCTGAAACACCCAGCTCAAGCTCCTGTCATGTCTTAAACTCAAGTCATATCACTTCTCTATATCCCTCTTCATCACCTGTAAGATGATCATCCCAACCTTGCAGTTGTTTGGAGCATGAAAGGAGATCGTTACCAGCTCAGATATGAAAAGCTCAGTGGAATGAGTGAGAGCCCAGGGCCCCATGGCAGCTTCAGTCACGCTGCTCTTGACAGCCTTGGACAAGCATGAAACAGGAACCCAGTGCTGAACTTACCAGCCCTGAGCTGTCTGAGGGCCCGGGCAAGCCCTCCTCAGGGCAACTCAGGGCTTCTTCCCCCTGCCACAACCCTGAAGACCCAGTGGAGTCCATGAGCTTCCACAGTGGAGGGTGGCCACCTGTGGGAGAAAAGGGACAACCTGGGTCAACCATTTACTCTATAGGCCCTAGGAGTCTGTAACCCAGACCAACTTCCTTCCTTCTGAAGAGGACCAGGAAGGAAGCTGGGAGCAGAATTCAGAACCTCCAACCATCAAAGATCCTGTGGCAGTCAACTAGAAGGCCCTTGTTTTTCACAAGCATATCTAATGAGAGAGCACTGGAAAGGCTGATTTCAGTCCAAATGCCATTCGTTAATTCTGATATTCATTGACAGTCAACAGTTCCTGATGCCTGCTATGCTGGACGTTGTGGTACAGATGAAGCAGATCTGGGCCCTGCTCTCAGGGACCTCATAGTCTCATCAACAATCACAGTATGATTAGCACAGGCAGTGAGCAAGATGGCCACATGTAATAGATGGACATGCTGCTGTGGTTGGGAGGTCAGGGACATGCTAGAGACTTGGAACAAAGAAGGAACCAAAGACCTGCCAGAGAAGCAGGCAGGCTGGACAAGGGACAGTCATTGTGCCAGGCTAAGGCACATGAATTTCATCCTGAAGGCGACAGGGGTCATGGACAGGGGTGGATCTGTGCTTCAGAAAGGGGTTCCACTAGTGACCTGACCTTGGACGTCATTTATGACTTCTTTGAATTTCAGCTTCCATCCATAACACAGGAGGAAATAATATCTACCCTCACAAGGTTGTTGTGAGCACTAAATAGAATAACACCTGGGGAAGTGCTTTATGAAATGTACTGTGCAACATAAACATCAGGTGGGTTTTAACAGTGAAGTGATGCAGAGCAGAAAGAGCCCTGTACTCAGAGGTGGGAACCCTGCTCTCCACAAGGCAGCCGCACCCCATCTCAACCTCGAGGCTTTTCATCTGTGAAATGGGACCAACATGTATCAAAGGGCTGTGTGGGGCAAATGAGATCACGAGAGCAAAGCAACTTGCTCAGATGTGCATTCAGATTTATGTAGCTGAATCTGAACTGAAACTCTATGATTCTCCATTTCCTCTTATAACATGAAAAGCTCAGTTCTTGTGAGGATTAAAGGAGTTAGTGGTCCTTTGCACACTGTAAGGAACTGTAGAAATGTCAGATACTTCGCTCATCTGAGCTGGAGGTGGTATTGCTGTTTCCATAGTCCCAAGGGAGCCTTCAGTGAGTCAGGTGCTCTTTAGGGGTGGGGGAAAAAGGAAACACAGCAGAGGGCCCAATATGGGAAGAGACATCTGTCCACTGAGTCACTTTACCTCCCTTCCTTGCAACAGCAGAACTTTTGGAAATATAGTACCTTCCCACCCCTACACTCCCCTCCTAGCCTACTCCCATTACCCTCACTAATTTGCACTCCACGTGGTCACTCGTGACCTCCTAACTGCCCAATCCCAAGCCTTTTCCTCAGTCCCCACCTTTGCTGCCCTCTCTCAGGCATGCAAAGCCACTAGTCATTCTTTTGCTACAGAATTCCCCGTCCTTGGCTTTCACAGCCAGTCTCTCCTAGGTCTCCTTCCTGAGTCTCTCGTAGTCTTCATCAGTAATTTCTCTTCTTTCAGACAATAGGGTTCCCAAGTTTCTGGTCATGCCCTCCCTCTACACTCCCTTTATCTCACCCATTCCCAAGGTTTCATTAATAGCTGTGTCAGGGCTCCCAAATCTACCTTTGACCTCAGCCAAATCCTAAATCCCAGTGGTCTGTTAGACATCACTATCTGGATGGTGGAGAAGCTCCTCAAATTCAACAAAGCCACACTCGTTTTTCCATCACCTTACCCCCACAAAGCTCTCCTGTTCTCCACCTTGACTGGAGACATTGAAGTGTGCTCACTCACATGGCCGTTCGGGTTGCCTGCGTGCATCCCTGACCCTCACCTCCTCTATGCAATTGGATCTCAGGCTCTCTAAGAGCTCTCCTGTGCGTCCCCTCCTCCCCATTCCTACAGCCACTGCACCAGACCATCCTCTGGCCAGGTTATTACAACAGCCTCCTAACTGATACCTCTGCTTCTAGTTTCTTCACCTCCTTACCCCACCCAACTTGATCACCGCTGCACTCATGGCCAGCACAGGGTCTGGTATAGGTATGTGCTAATGTGCCTTTCTAAAATTGGAAGCAAGGGGAGTAGGTAGTTTTTTATTTAATAAAGCAACAAATCAGCTTCTGATAAATCTCCCCAAACCATACATACCTATGCTGAGTTTCCAAATCTGTCAAATAGGGGTGTGGAATTCTTGTTCTACACTACAGGTCTATTTCAAGGATAAAATGAGGTAACTGGGGCAATTATCTTTGAAAAGGACTAAGGGCTACACACGTGGCCTTCTCAAGGCCCAGCTAGTTCATTTATTCATTCACTCACTCATTCATTCCCTCATCCATTCAATATTTATTCAGCATTTTTACATGACAGAATCTGTGAAGTAATCCCCAAGTGGCCCTAATATTTATATGCTAGGTAAATGTATTCAGCTCTGTCTCTTCCAACTGAGATTCCCTGTGGGGAGGGACATGTCTCCTTCACTGCAGTATCCCCAGAGCCCAAGGTCTGTTTGACTAAGGGCCCCGTGGCTTCCCTTAGCTGAATGGGCTACACGAAGTGAGTTTTCCTCCTGAAAAGTACCCCAGGGATCTCTGCTGATGTTGGGAGCTGCCATCAAGAACCAGCTGGCAGGCTGGGTGTGGTGGCTTGCACCTGTAATCCCAGCACTTTGGGAAGCTGAGGGAGGCAGACTGCTTGAGCCCAGGAACATGAGACTAGCCTGGGCAACATGGCAAAACGCCATCGCTACAAAAAAATAACAAAAATTAGCTGGGTGTGGTGGTGTGCACCTGTAGTCTCAGCTACTCCGGAGGCTGAGGTGGGAGGATCACTTGAACCCAGGAGGTCGAGGCTGGAGTGAGCCCTGATTGTGTCACTGCACTCCAGTCTGGGTGACACGGAGACTCAATCTCAAAAACGAAGAAAGAGAACCAGCTGGCTTAATCTTTCCAGTGTCCACTTCCCCTGGTGTGAGCCAAACAGGAGGGATGAGGACAACACAGCTGCGGAAGGAGCAGGCAGTAATTAGACCGAAGCGCTTACCTGGGATACACAGAAGCTGGTCACTCTCCTCACGTCTGAGCTCTTGTCTGGCAATGAGGCACCCCAATGACCAAAAGTGACACTCAGGGGTGACCCGTTATAATATCCTCAAGCCCCACCCTTTTCCTCCACCACCACTTACCAAACATCAGCTAATTCAGGAAGCTGCACTTCCTTCTAAGCCTGCCCTAAGAGTAGCCCAGGCTAGGCAAGGCTGTGGTGAAAATTTGAGCAAGATGATTACCACAAAGTGGAGCATTGAACTGGGTCTAAGATTTTGGGCCATTCCCTCTACAATGCTGAGGGCTGTTTATCTTGCAAATATAATGAGTTTTGAGGTGGTGGCTCGCCCCTAGAAGGAGCTGGAGGCGCCTAGCCTGGAAAGGTTATGGGAAGTACTTTTGAGCAAGAGGCAATGTGGGAGCACAAGAGGAAGGGGCTGACTCTGCCGAGAGTGGGCAGGGCTAGCTGAAGAAGCTGAGCCTTGAAGAAAGAACAGCAGTATCCTGACAAAAGTGGTCCTTGACAAGGTGGAGAGCATGTACACAACCACAAATCACACACACAGGAATGAGGTGCAGCTCCAGGCGCCTGAAGATACACCAAGGTGGGGACATATAGTGGGAGAGGAGGTGACAGGCAGACTGCGGAGTCTGGCCTTTCGTCTGTAGGCTGAGTAGGGAGAGTAGGTTCACATCTTGGGTCCTCTCTACTGGAAGGAGAAGGGGAGTGTTAGGCTGCTGTGAAGCTATTGGCCAACAAGCTGTTTTTCTGTGGAAATTTCTCCTCAAAGGCACAGAACCTTGGGGCACCAATGTAGAATACTAGACAGCCTGCAACAATCTTTGTTGAAGGCATGGATATGCTTAAAAGCTTCAGGCTGCCTTGTCAGCAGTAACTCTATCCACAGATAGTAGGCCCCCACATAACATCAGGATGGAGACCAGGGATAGTGGCTCCTCTATCAGTAGTGGCATGAAGAGGCCGGGAAACATGCCAAACAGTCCTGCTGTGAAGTTCATTGGGTACCAACCAGGCATATAGGCTGTGAAAGACAGGGAAGCGGGGGATGGGGTGGCAGAGGGTAGAGTGGCTGTCACAAACAACATAGCATCCTGCCTAGCCTGGGATCCCAGTCCCTCTCAACTTTGTTCAGTTGGGAGAGGAGAATGTGGAACTGAATATGAAAGGCCCAGCTGTGATTCATGCAGACAGCCTGCAATTTCTTGAGCCAGGGTGAGGATATGCCCCTAACAAGCATTGCCAGGGCTCTTCATCTGTGTTTCTGGAAGGTCTGTGTCCAGACCCCAGGAGCAGGGGTTCTGGTTCCCTAGTCAGAATGCCAGGGAAAGTCTGGGTCAAGGCCAGTGGAGGGAGAAGGATGGCTGAGCTTGAGGTCTGTGAGCAGCTGGGACAGCCTGGCTGTAGCAGAGGCACTGCAGCTGCCAGCGGTTCTCTTCAGACACCAGATGGCCACTGACCAACAAAGGGAAGGACAAGTCCTCACAAGGTTCCCTCATAGCCCCTTAGTGCCAATCTCCAACTGTACAGATGGAGCTAAGGAATGAGGAAAGGCAGTTTGCTTGGGGAGAGGTGGGCACAACCAGAGCACTGCCGATGGGCTGGGAGGTCAGGCCTTCCCTCTGAGCTTGCTCACAGGCTTCTCACCACCCACAGTGCCCACGCCAGGCACAGAGCTCCCCCAATAAGCTCCCCCAATTTGCTCCACATCCTTTATACCGTGAATGTGCCTTGCAGCTCTCCTACACACATCAAGCTACTTCTGTTGTGTCTTTGTTTGCACTGACTTGTCTGGAATGACCCTCCCTTTGGCCTTTCCCACCTTTTCACCTCATTTTTCCTCATCCCTTAAATTACAATCATTAACGACAGTGAGAAGCCCTTCTCTGAAAAGCTCCTCCTGGCCCTGACCCCAGCTGCGTGTGGTCTGCTTATTGGTTCCGTATTATGATGGATGTTCTTGTATCACTGCATGTATATCTGTCTATTAAAGGCATCTGTTTATGTGTTCTTCTTCCCCATTGTACTATGGGCTCCCAGAGAATGTTTCGTATTCACCAGTGCAGCCTCAGACCTCAGTTCTGTATCTGGTAAGGAACAAGTATCAATTAATTTTTGTTACATTGAAGAGCCCTCCCACAACCTCAATAGTCCAGGGCTGGCCAGGCATGGTGTGGCTCACGCCTGTAATCCCAACACTTTGGGAAGCCGAGGTGGATGGATCACTTGAGGTCAGGAGTTCATGATCAGCCTGGCCAACATGGTGAAACCCTGTCTCTACTAAAAGTTAAAAAAATTAGCCGGGTGTGGTGGTGTGCACCTGTAATCCCAGCTACTCGGGAGGCTGAGGCAGGAGAATCGCTTGAACCTGGGAGGCAGGGTAAGTTGCAGTGAGCCGAGATCACGCCACTGTACTCCAGCCTGGGTGACACAGCAAGACTGTCAAAAAAAAAAAAAAAAAATCCAGGGCTTTTGAAACTGAGAGGAAACAAGTACGCTCTTACTGTCTTCCTGGTGCATATGGTTTCAGCAGTCTTTCCACTAGTCCATCTTTCCACTGACAACTACAACCCTCTCATCCACTTACTACCTGCCTTCCCCTCCCCAAATTCCCATCTGCTAACAACCTAAGGCCAAAGCTACCCTGATTCACAGGCAAAAATGAGCTCATCCAAACCTGAAATTTCCCTTGAGCCATTAGTTTTGTGACTGAAATGGGAAGTAGGAAGTAGTGTGGTATAGTACAGAAAGCTTCAGCTCTGGGGTCGGGCAGACCTGGGTTCAAAATCCCATCCCATTACCAACTGAATGACCTTAGACGAATTTCTTATTCCTCTGAGCCTCGGTTTTCCTTGTATAAAACTTGGAGACTGATGTCTTCATAGGATTTGCTTTAGGTTAGGTAAACCCAGAGGCAGACCTAATTTGAATGCAAATAACTTTATTTGGGAAGTGATCCAGGACAGAGCCAGAATTAGGGCAATGCAAATGATATGCCTAGGTTACAGAATGTAAGGAGACCCTCTCAGGTTCATATGGGTGCCAACCTTGCACTTAGATGAACCCAAGAATAAAGGCTCATCACCCTAGTCCCAGTCCTGATCAGGAAAATACAAAAGAGGAGCTGGAAGCCAGGTAGGAAGAGAAAGAAGCCAACGAAGTGTACATAATTAAGTTGTTACTGGGAGCTTAGAGAGGTTCACTCCCACAGGGAACCCTGAGAAATAGATAGAATGTGCCTTAGAGTTGTCCCTCACTGAGTGATGAAGCTGGGGTATTTATCCTCCCACTTCCACTGACTGAGAGCTGTCCCAGGGGCACTAACTCCCTGGTACTCTCCGCTTGTGTCAACACAAACCAAGAGAAGTCCTCAGAGTCTCAGGTACTTGCAACAGGACGCTGGGTATACAGCAGAATGGCAAATGCCTGGGGGAAATGGGCGAGGCACAACCTCTGCTGGGGCTGCTGTAAGGACTAAATTGAAAAGCACAACTACAGTGCCTAACAAAGAGAAGTCCCCCTCTATCTCTTCTAATTTATGGCAATAGCTTGTGAGGTTCATGGAGCTTCCCAGCTCTCTGTGAGTTGGCAGCATCAGCAGAACAGCTGTTTCTCATCTTTCAGAAGTAAAAGAAATCCAGGGGCCCTAGGAGAGCTCTAGATGCCCAGGACCCAAGTTTCCTGTGGAAGCCTGATGGTTGATGGAGCCCGAGTAGTCCCTCCTGAGTACACACTCCTCTGAAAACTATCTCCTCTTGCATCTGCACCCCCGCCCCCCATCCCTCCACCCCTTAGTGCAACATCATTTGTGACACATAGACTAGCATCACATTAATACCTGCTGCCACTAACTCATTCTTCTATGTGACAACATTGTGCTGGAACAAAGCTTTATCCACATTATGGTAATCCTTAGAACCCTGTATGATTTTTTCCCATTTTATGGACAAGGAAGCCAGGTCTCAGAGAGGTTAACTTTTATCAGAAGCAGGGTGCAGATGTAGGCTGATCTCACACACTTTCTACTTTGTCTCTTCACTCTTTCACTAATGCTCCTCTCACAGGATCACAGCATGGGGAGAATAAGACTGTGGGCAAACAAGACGGTTGTGGGGAGGCGATGGGGGAAGCAGGTAGCTGTTCTTCCCTTGACTCCCCATTAGCTAATAATTAAGCCTGTGGTTCCTGGTCTGGCTGATTCATACCCTCCTGCTGCTGACTCATGTTTTAGGGAAACTGCTCAATTTTAAGCTAAATAATTCACTTTCCAGAAGTACCCTTTCCCTTTTCTTATCTTCAGGCAAACAGATACACGCACTGTCCCCTGTTTATAGAGCGCTACCTCCAATAAATTGCCATTTAATGAGAGAGAAAACAAGCGAGAGTTAAGCTTATGAGACATAACTGATAAACTACTTTTCACTAGAAGAAAAACAGGAAAATAATCAATACTGGAGTCAAAATATAGCATTTTCTTCAGGAATGAAGAGTAGGGGCACTGTGGTTCCACTGCCAGGGACAAAAAGTGGCTTACTTGTTCCTCTAAGCCTTTGTTTCCTCATCTGGAAATTGAGATGATAATACCTACACCCCCTAGGGTTGCTATGAGAATTAAATGAAGGCCACATACATTGCCTGGACCGTAGTAGTTGCTCAAAAAATAACAGCTATTTCTTATATGATGCTAGCCACTAGGTCAGTGCCATCCAACAGCAAGACATTATCTATGGAAGGAAAAGACAGTAAGACTGCCATCTTGCTGCCTTCTAACTCAAAAGGTTGTGTGCAAAGGGACCTAGGCAGGAACAAGGCCTTAATGTTTGTGCTGTGTCTTCCATTCCAGCTATCTGCTAACTCCCCAGTCTAACACATACCTCATGTTCATGTTAAAAGAAAACTTTGGACAAAATCAGAAGTTAGGAGAGTCTTCAGTGCGCCTGTTTATCCTGTCCCAAGATCCTTTCCTGGTCAACAGCCACCTCCCCCAGTTTTTCATTACATCTTCAAATCAGTTTTGGCCAAAACTAGCATTCTTCACATCCTTGTTTGGTCGTCTCCTTCAGGTAGCTGCTTCTGCCAATTGACATCTTCTCATCTTTGGAGTCTGCGCATGGCATGCACCGAGAACAGACCACATCTCTGTTCTGCACTGGAAGCTCCTAGGCAACACGGTGAGGAATGTGCACTATGTTAGTAATGTTACCAAAACAGAAGCCATGTCCTGTTGCTGCTAACCTCTGGCATCAAGAGAACCAATCTTGATTTGAACAGATGAATATGCCTGGCATCCCCACTGGTTAATCTATAAATAGAAAAAATAATTGCATAGGCATCTAATAACAGAGTGTTCACTTACACATTCCTGGGAAGAATGGCAGGACACATCCTTCAAATGTTCTATGCTCAGGCTGAGAATTCCACTGTGTGAGTACAAGATGAAGGGACAGGTCACTGAATGGTAGGGATAGCAGAATAGATAGTGGGAGTCAATGCCCCTGGCACCTCCCAAAATTATGTCAGAAACAGTCAAGGGAGTAACCAGTGTTCGGAATTGTGCAGTACACATTAAGTGAATATATACGTGGTATGTCAAGGATCAGTAATGGCATTCATTCAGCATGTGATTTATGAGTCTAATAAACTACCTCTACAATGAAACTATCCCCACCCCAAACCCTGCAACATGAAGGAAAAACAAATTAAAATTTCCATCTATTGAAATAAGATTTCGTACAAACATAAATATATTTAAATTTTTTAACTGTAAGTAAATTCAAACAAACTGTTATAAAACAGAATACACAGTTGTCTGCATAGATCATAAAAAACATAAAAACCAGAATGCTGAGTGGGTGCTGGTGGTGAAAACTGCAGGGCTAAAACTTGCTCAACAATGAACTAGCGACCACTATGGCTTAATGAACATGGCCCACCCCTCCTACTAATGGTTTTGTCAACTTTCGGACCCTAGAAATTCAGAATTTTCTCCTCCTTCCTCTGCCAGCTTTGGTCCGTTTCCGACTACCTGGCTGGACAGTAACTTGCTTTTTAAAGTCCACTAAGCAATCTGTGGCTTCTGAAATGGAAACAAAAGACTTGACGGGAGATTCATTTAAGTCACGACGTGTGAAAGAACTCTGCATCTCTCTGCTGCAGCCTGCCTCTTCCATCCCTGGTGAGGGCACCCTAGAGAGAAGGAAAAAAATTCAGATTCAATATACACCTACTAAGCATCAAGGATATGCTATGCACTGCATCGGGAGATTTTACATATCAGGGGATTATTAGTACAAATAATCTTTGTAATAATCCCACCACATATCATCACTCTGTTTTCACAGATGAGGTAAATCATATACTACTTAAAGTTGGCCATTGAGAGAATGAGAATTCAGATCCAAATTCCCAAGCTGCTTGAGAATCCAGGTCAGAAAACCAGGGTTGGATGGGGATAGAGAGGTAGAGAAGAATAAGACATAACTTTCACTCTGCTTGTTTCAACACAATTAATGAATTGAGCTATCCAATCTTTAGCTAAATGGGGAGCACAGAGTCATACTGAGAGAGAGGTAATAATAGTTCCACAGTGATTTCTACTTTAA
Source organism: Nomascus leucogenys (assembly GCF_006542625.1). Lineage (NCBI taxonomy): Eukaryota > Metazoa > Chordata > Mammalia > Primates > Hylobatidae > Nomascus > Nomascus leucogenys. The sequence continues at coordinate 769,811 of NW_022095789.1, read as the reverse complement.
CAGTTTGAGTATCACACTACACACAGAACACAGGACAAGGCCTGCACTTTTCAGAAATGCTGACAGCCACAATTCAGTGCACAATCCAATTCACCTGAAGGCTCCTGTTTCTGAAGACTTGATGTCTGCATCTGCGATATAAGAGAAAAAATAATAATGTTGGTAGTAGTGTTGGTAATCATACCACTTCTCACTGATCTTTTGCTTCCTGTGCTCTAGGCACTGCTTCTCATCAGGCCTATCCAGGTAGCACAGATCCCCAATCCCCTAAACCCACCGAATGTGAGCATTAGTGTCCAACAGACTCAGCTGCAGGGGCACTCAGATGAACACTTTTGAATGAACAACCTCTGAATAAATCTACTTCAATTCTGGACTTGAGGAACAAGGAAGTTGCCAAGGGAAATCTGCCACCTGCAGAGATTCACAAACTGGTGATCTAGAGACAGCAGGATATGAGGCTGGGAGAGGCTGCCTTTTTATAGTCATCAGAAGGCACAACAGATTTGCTTGGTGGGAATGAACTATTAGAACTAGATGGTAAGCACATCTCACCAGGCTTAAGCAAAAGCTCCTCTTCCATCCACATCTGGTGAATTTTAACAATAGCGACTAATAACAACAGTAATAATAGCAGCTAACATTTATCAAGAGCCTACTTATGCCAGGGAATATGTTTGGAGCTTTACCAGATACAACTCTTGCAATCTATGAGGTTTGGCATTACTAACTCCCTGCAATGGTCTTAATCAATCCACTCTACTGCTCCCTAAATACTACGCACAAACCCTCAGGATCACAGGTTGCAACACTAAGCTAAAGGCAACATATGAATGATGCACAAAACAATAGGAGGAAGCAATAATGTCTGCATATATAGTTTTCTGTGCCTGCTCCTTTAGAAGGAATACTTGGGGCTTGTCGTATTCTCCTGTTTTGACAGTGTTTTTTCTGAGTTCAACAGGCTGTCCTGATCCAAGGATTTATAAAGCCTGAAATGAAACACAGGATGAATAAGACAGCATATTGCCCTACCTTCCTTAAGGAGAGATGACCTAGATTGAGTCTCAAAGGCTGGCTGACTGGATCACGTGTGTACCCAGATAACCCCAGCAAATAGTCAGGGGGCTGGCAATGGCTATCTTCACTGAAAGGCCTTAGGCAGAAGCCCAGAAAACTGGTCCTGGGGTCCTCACCTGAAGTCTTGTGCTCAGACTGTTCCAAGAAACTAAGGAGTCGGCCTTCACTGTGGCCTTTTTCCTGTAACAGAGAAAAATAGATGAAAGGGTTACTTCATGGCAGAGTCTAAAATACAACTTCCACAGCCCAGATCACATGTGTTCACAGAAGAGAAAAGGTGTGGGGGCCACAGCTCTAGGGAAGTCTTTTGCTTTCTAATAAATGAGGGTTTCACAAAAAAAAGCAAACTATAATGAAGAGAATACATCGCTATGCCCAGAGTATCATGGATTTAAAACAGAAAATAAATTTTAAGGTAGTGTCTACAGGCAGTGATGCCAGAATAAACTGGCTGTATAAGTGCTTACCTATAAACCATAACTCCAAATCTCCGCCTCAAAATCACCCCATTCACAGAGAGAGGTCTCTTTCTTCTGGCATGACAGACAATGGCTTCCCCATTTTAGTGTGTACAGTGACTCCTTTGTCGGTAACCCTAGAATATGGAGCTGCTGCTTTATCTTTCATCTCTAAGCCAAGACTTGCTCTTCCTGATCTCTAATTACAAGGCCCAGAAAGTACATCCATCCTTCCCAGTAACCAGGGCCCAGACCCGGCAGCTTCCTAAGGAGTTCGACAGAGTTGATCTCACATATGTTCTTGGCAGTGGGATTATAAATTGGATATCCTTTCTGGAAAGCAATTTGGCAGGTTTCAAGACACTTTAAAATTTGTACATCCACTGACCTAATAGTTCCATATCAGAAAAGGTATTCTAAGGCAATAATCAGTGGTACAAAGACTGATTAATGTTTTAAATACAATCTTATAACACTAAAGAACCAAAATGTCCAATAATAGGTGTATGGTTAAATGAACATCTGTGTGATATAAACATTAACAGTAATTTTAAAAAATAAAACCCAAAATGATGTTTACACTACACCTTAAGTTTTCATAAATGCAAGTGAGAAAACTACATATCGAGTACTATGCAGAATATAGTATACATATAGTACTAGATACACAGTATGTTGTGTGTGTGCTTATTGTATATATATTGAGAGAGAGAAGGGGGGAAAGGGAGAATAGTGTTAATTACATTAACAATGCATAGAAAAAAAGACCAGAAGAAAATAGGCCAATACATTAAAGGTTATCATCTTTGAGTAGCTAAATTATGGGTGATGATTTCCCCTGATTATTTATATTTTTTTGAACTTTCCATATTTTCTACAATGAACATGTATTACTTTTTCAATCAAAAAGAAAAATAATTTAAAAAAGCACAAATCTTGTTTCAAGATAAAGAGGGAAGAGGGGAGGCAGAAGAGGGAAAAGCCAGAACAAAACTGTGGCCTCTTACAACTGACAACTAGGAGGGTGTTTCCCAAAACACTCTACACATACCTTTGGGTTCCTCAGCCTCTGTTGCCGCTTCCCCTCCACAGTTGAACATGCTCTTCCACTCCCTTCAGGTCCATCTCCTTGGTCAGCCTTTGCAAGCTGGAGACAGGAGTCCACATGACACTGATACTCTCTAAATGGGACCAGGGATTTACAGAGATAACACTTCTCATTCCTAGCCAATAAGAAAAAAGGAAGAAAACAGAGTTTTAAGACGCGCTTTTGCCTCTGGGCCCCTGGATATGTCTCAAATTGTGTTTTTACATCCCAAAGTTATTCTGTGGAGGAGACATATCAACCAATGCAGATTCACTCAGCAGGATCACCAATAAAACTAACCCAATGCCAATCAAAAGGACTGAGTGATTAGCAGTTTTCCCGGGCTGTTTCTCTGTACCCTGCTGTTGCAGCAGTGGGATGGTAATGAAATCAGCTCTTCAAACTATCTCAAACAATGCTGATTGCTCTTCAGACATAAAATATTCTGTCAAACTCTTCCAAAATTAAGTGTAATAGTTTTTTCAAAGAGAAGTTAAAATTTCAACAGAAAAGGGAGCACCAAGAGCATTAAATTAAGTTGACATTTTTACCAGGGTGGATGAACTTGTCTGATTAGTAAATCAAGCCTGTCTATATGCCGACTTCCTTAATTCTACAATCTGCAACACCAACTAAGAAGTTACTAAAAGCCATGTGGTTCTGCCAGAGGCTTTTGCGTAATTTTATATGCATAGCTATCTTTATCTTTTTAGAAGAGTAGAGTTTGGGTAAAGAGAGGAAAAGTAGGTCCTTGAGGTAAAGTGTACTGGGCATCAGTAAAAATGGAATCACTGGGGGTAAAAGAAAAAAATGAATATTTATTAAGTATTTTCTCTGTGGTGAGAACCTGTGTAAGGCCCTTTAATCACAATTCTCAATAAATTATTCAGCTCCATTAGGAAGGAACTAGTCTAACCATGGCCTTATAGGTAATAATCGTCAGAAACTAGATTTGCCTGACTCATAAGATCACCTTGGTTTTAAGAAGCTAAAAAAAATTTTCCAAAGCATGCTATCTTGGACATCTCTTTCTGGCCATTATTATTCAGTAACTACAGCAAGGCAGACTTGGATTAGCTATAAGGAAGACTTTTTCTGAAGATGTTTAAAATAGGAGAAATAAGTGTCTCAAATACTTAATTATCCAGAAGAATGCAAGCAAAATGCTGCCTTAAGAGAAAAGCTAGACCAGTATACCTTTCAAGGTTTATCAATTAATGCAAAAAAACATTAATTCTCTACTACATGAGAGACAGAAGTACTGCATAAGAGGCAGGAGTTTTCGAGTCGGACAGACTTTATCACTTCTAGCTGCAGTGATCTTAACCAGCTACATATAATTTCTCTTTAGTTTCCTTATTTAAAAAACGAAAGAATAACTACCTTAAATCAACTACAGTGAGAGTTACAAACAAAGCACCTAGCACAATGATTGGCACATAATATTAGGCACTAAACAAACAGCTATTATTGTTATTGCTGTCTCAGATACATTTTATTAGAAGCTGGGGATATAAACATGAATAAAGGCAAGTATCTCTCTCAAAAAACTCAGACTAACCAGGAATACAAAAATGTTCTTTTTTAAAAACAAAATTACTGCAGTACAATGTGAGGAATTCCTAGACGAATGTCTACACTACAGTAAGATTGCAAAGTATCACCTCTGCTCAGCTAAATTAGGGAAGACAGCCCTGAAACTCAGGGTCTAAGATCTGTGTTTCAAAGATAAAAGTTTCTGCTTAGTAACTGCTCTAATCTACTGTTGGTAATGCCATTACTTTCAGGAGGCAGCACCTTTGTGCTATCTTTGATGTCCAAGATAGCATGCTTTGGAAAATTTTTTTTAGCTTCTTAAAACCAAGGGGATCTTGTGAGTCAGGCAAATCTAGTTTCTGACAATTATTACCTATAAGACCATAGTCAGACTAGTTACTTGCTAATGGGGCTGAATAATTAATTGAGAATTGTGATTCTGACCCCTTCCTCAGAATGAGCTTTCTCAGTCAAGCTGCAACACACAACCAAAAAGTCTTCTATATTGCCCAACCTTTTGCAATTCAACTTCTGTGCTATTATATAAAATGTTCAATGCTTCCCAAAGAGCACCAAATACCAATAAGCAAATTAAAGAAAACAGAAACCTAAGAGCAATGTGGAAGTGGAGTGGGTGGCAGGATTGCTTTTAGTGTATTAAAAAGGGATACAAAGGCCACCTACACTGATAGAGACTAGGAATAAGAAAAAGAAATTCAGGGCTGGGCATGGTGGCTCACGCCTGTAATCCCAGCACTTTGGCAGGCCGAGGCAGGCCAATCACCTGAGGTCAGGAGTTCGAGACAGCCTAACATGGAGAAACCCCGTCTCTACTAAAAATACAAAATTAGCTGGGCGTGGTAGTACATGCCTGTAATCCCAGCTACTTGGGAGGCTGAGGCAGGAGAATCGCTTGAACCCAGGTGGCAGAGGTTATGGTGAGCCAAGATCATGCCATTGCACTCCAGCCTGGGCAACAAGAGTGAAACTTCGTCTAAAAAAAAAAAAAAAAAAGAAAGAGAGAGAGAGAGAAGAAAAGAAAAGGAAAAAAAAAAAAGAAAAGAAAAAAGAGAAGAAAAGAAAAGAAAAAAGAAAATTCAGGCATCCAAGCAATGAAGCAATTGGCAGGCCAAAGAAATACAGGGTAAGACAGGAACTGGTCTTTTTAGTCAGTCCAAACGATGGTATGTTATACGTTGCATACACACCGTGAATGCAGCATACCTACTTACTTGTCAATGTCTAGAGAAGTCTGGGCAGCTGCCCCACTGTCACTCTTGGTCTTGGCCTCTTTTTGTCTCCGAGTCAATACTTTAAATATAAAAAAATATATATATACACATAGTTAGCTGCCAGTAGACTCTGAATATAAAAGACAAAATGCACAGGAAGAAGCAAAGTTTAAAACCTTATCCCACTGGAAGAAGTACATTGTTTGGGAAGTCTCAATCTTTCTAGCATTGAGAATAGCGATTGTAACATTTACACCAAAATAAATGTTTTGACAATATTCTGTCCGCCACAAGATATTCCACTGTATGCTAAGCCATGGATCTAAAGATCTACTCCACACCAAGAAAAGGTTTTTGTGTACTATCCCAGCTTGCAGCACTCAAGGGAGGGATTTACACTTTCCCAAGCAAAATTCTATCTGGTATGACACACACTCAAGTGAGGTCCTCTATGAAATATAGTAATGATAGCCATCCGAGTGCCTACATGAGCTCCAATCTTTACAAAACTCCGAAAAGTTCTGCAGTGAGAAAACTGTGGCTCAGAACAGTTAATACAACCAGTCTTTCCTCACTACACTAGTACCACCTCCCAATTCTAAAGGGTATAAATGGCTTTAGCCCAAATGATACACAAATACATTGTGTCTCACACCAAAAGACATCTGTTTATAAAATCAGTCTCTTAAAGGATCTTGGAGGTTATTTAAATCAAGTGTTTTCCAGTTCATTCCTTGCATAACAAGAAAAACTACGACAATTTCACTTCAAATTCTGCCTTCTTTCCTCCTAACGCGTGAAATCCCCACAACAGATAATTTAGCAGGGTTATGAGTAACCTAGGTTGTGAAGCATTTATCTAGTCCAGGGGTCAGCAAACTTTATCTGTGGAGACAGAGAGTAAATATTTTAGTCTTGGTAGGACATATGGTCTCTGTCACAACTACTCAACTCTGCACTGTTAGCAGCAAAGCAGTCACAGGCTATACATAAACAAATGAGTATGTTCCAATAAAACTTTATCTACAATAACAGGTATCTGGCTAGATTTGACCCATGGCTGGCCACCGTTTGCCTAACCTTTCTAGATCAATCTCCTACTCATACAAAAATGCCTTCTATAAACATCCCTGACAAGTAATCATATGGTCTTGACTGTATTTTTTTTTTTTTTTTTTTTTTTGAGACGGAGTCTCACTCTTCTTGCTCAGGCTGGAGTGCAATGGCGCGATCTCGGCTCACCGCAACCTCCGCCTCCCGAGTTCAAGTGATTCTTCTGCCTCAGCCTCCTGAGTAGCTGGGATTACAGGCGCGCATCACCACGCCCAGCTAATTTTTTGTATTTTTATTAGAGACGGGGTTTCACAATGTTAGCCAGGCTGGTCTCAAACTCCTGACCTCATGCGATCCACCTGCCTTGGCCTCCCAAAGTGCTGGGATTACAGGCGTGAGCCACCGCGCCCGGCCAACTTGGCTGTATCTTTTCACTGAGGGAAATTCACTTCCCCCTAGGGAAATCCACTCTATTGCAATCTGCCTCAATCTGCATTTACTGGGGACTATATGAATACATTTACCCAGCCTTTCCACAAGTCAGCTCTTTGAACACTTAACAAGCTGCATTACAAAATCTTGGATTTACTTGGTTTTCTGCCTCACTAAAATGCAACCATCATCAAAGGAAGAACTATACCTAGTTACTACGGCTATCCTATTAAGATTTGGATTGACAAACCTTTGAGTGCCTAGGTTAGCTCTAATCCTTATGATGACCCTCCAGATTGGTATTATTACTTTTCCCTGGTCTTAATGGTATGGAAATAAACTAAGAGGAATTGACTTCACCATGCTATCAAAACTACTAAATAGTAAAACCCAGGACAGAATCTAGATCTGATTCCTATACTTACATTTTACCTTCCTAATTAACCTCTTTTAGATATATAATCCAATTTGTCAGTTTTCCTTAATATGTGTAGCACCCCAAACAGAATCCAATATTCAAGAAACAATCCAACTAGTAAAAAGAACAGAAGAACCATGAGCTACCCCATGTGGACTCATATTCTACTGACTCAGTCAAGGCTGTGTTTGCTTTATTGACAATCCTGGTATACTACTGGCTTAAACTGAACTTAAAGGAAATTAAGATCCATCCCCTACCCTCCCAAATTATCTTCAAATAAAATGTTATCACTGGGTGCAGTGGCTCACGCCTGTAATCCCAACACTTTAGGAGGCTGAGGCGGGCAGATCACTTGAGACCAGGAGTTCGAGAACAGCCTGGGAAACAGGGTGAAACCCCCGTCTCTACAAAAAATATAAAAGTTAGCCAGCATGGTGGTGCTTGCCTGTAGTCCCAGCTACTCAGGAAGCTGAGGTGGGAGGATCGCCTGAGCCAGGAGGGTTGAGGCTGCAGTGAGCTGAGATAGCGCCACTGCACTCTAGCCTAGGTGATAGAGCTAGACTGTCTCAAAAAATTACCATACCATACCATACCATACAATGTTACCAAGACAAGTATCTTAATTCTGTACTTTGGTAACTAAGTTGCTGGGTATTTTTTTTTCTCCCCTTAAACACAGGATTTTGTATTTGTCCCTGTTCTTTTCAGCTGAACATTCCTATTTATTGAGATCATCTGCAGTCTTGACTGTCATCTGATGGTATTAGCTCTCTTTCTCAGCTGTGTGTCCTCTGCATATATGACAACCATACTTTCTACATCTTCATCCAAGTCACTAAGGAAAAATGGTTGTAAAGGATATGGCCAAGGACAAAACTGTGACATGTTACCAGAGAAGCCTGTCTTCTCTCTGGTCCAACTTTCCTTTAAATAATTCATCAAGCAAACATTTATTGACAATCTTCAATGTGCAAGTAATTTGGGGAGATACAGGAAATTATGACGCACTGTCCTTACTCTTGAGAGTGCAGTTTACTAATGGAGACAGCATACACACTCAAATAACTACAACCCAAGGTGTAAAGAGATATGCGTAATAAAACAAGATCACACACAAGCAACTAATAATAGTGTTTGCCTCTGGGGAGGATGACAGGAATACTTGAAGACTGGAAGAGGAAGGAGGCATACTTCTCACAGTATACTTTTCTGTAAATCAAATTAAAAATTAGAAGGGGGGAATCAGATTATATAGAGTCAGGCACAGATTAAATGATCTAAGGTTCCTTCCAATGCAGAGATTTTATAAGTAAAATTAAAGTACTGCAGGAGAAAAACATCCAGGACAGAACCAGCCTCAAATCCACCTCCTATTCTATCAACCAGCCCATACTTCTCTCTATCTTACATACAAGGACTTCATGAGAGATTTTTCAAGTGCCTTGCTAAAATCCATTCTTAAAAGGCTGGCACCTCAAAGATTACAGAATCCTTTAGGAGTTCTATTTTTTATTTTTCTTTCTCTACTTGTCCCCCATCTTGACTATCACGTATTTTTCCAAAAGAGATACTTGGAAACCACTCCACAGATAGGGTTGGAAAAAGAATTAATTGATTCTAGTACTGTCCGTATACCACTACTGCATTTAGCACATTTCTGTTCCTATTCATTTATATGTCAGTCTTCCTTCTACACCATGCAACTTTCTGAATTCAGAGACTCTGGGTTTTATTTTGTTTCTTTTTTTTTTTTTTCTCTTCAGCATCCTCAGCAGAGTCTAGGACAGATTAAATGCTAATAAATACTTGCTGAATTAAATTGTATCAATAGATTCTAGGGGAAAAAAGAGCTGTTGTTTTATGAGGACCTACTTTGTGCCAGAGACTTTAGAAATATCTCTATCTTTGCAACAACCCTACAAAGAATATATCATTATTTCTATTTTATAGTAAATAATTTTTTTTTTTTTTTTTGAGACACAGTCTCACTCTATCACCCAGGCTGGAGTGCAGTGGTGTGATATCGGCTCACGGCAACCTCTGCCTCCCAGGTTCAAGCGATTCTCCTGCCTCAGCCCCCCGAGTAGCTGGGATTACAGGCGCCTGCCACCACACCCAGCTAATTTTTGTATTTTTAGTAGAGATGGGGTTTCACCATCTTGGGCAGGCTGGTCTTGAACTCCTGACCTTGTGATCCACCCACCTCGGCCTCCCAAAGTGCTGGGATTATAGGCGTGAGCCATTGCGCCTGACTGTAAATGAAATATTAAGTAACCTGATCAAGGTCACAAAGCAAAAAAAAAAAAAAAAAAGTACAAGGAATGCAATACAAATCTAACTTTACAGAAGCATATGTTCTTCTACAAGAGCAGGCTGCCTCTCCTGGAAAATAAGAAGCTAAAGAATGGGAAGAGAAAAAGTGGTAAGTGGTAAATGAGTGGGCAGGTAGAAGAGAATTTGAAGGGAGAGACTTGATATTGATAGATGGTTAGGACTATACAGTAATTCTATTAAATGTTATGATCACAATGGACTGGACTGGGGCTTGCCGCTGTTTTTCCTTTGAAACCTACTGCCCCTACAAAAGAGCGGAGAAATGTATGTAGGTTGCTCTGAAGGAGTACTTGTGGTTTATGAGGGTTGAGATAGCTATTTAAACTAGCTGCAGGCAGAGAATTCATTACGAAACATATATCCAAAAATCAAACTGCCGATGACAGCAGCCACAGATTTCAAAAAAGAACAATGGGGTCTGAGTACAACTACCAGGGAAAGGTAGAAGAGAACAGGCATCACTGAAAGCTGAGAGAGATGACAATAAACATATGACCATTACTTCAGCTGCTTATATTCCACTGCATGGGAACTGCTTTAAGGAGTTGTACTTAGAACTGTGGCTTGGCACTGTTAAGATACAAATAATCAGTATTGCCTTGTGGTGAAGGGCACTCACTGGCTTTAGAGTTGGACAGTAGGTGTCCAGGTGGGGCCTCTACTAGCTGTGTGGCCTTAGGCAAGTTCTGTAACCTGAGTAACAATTTCCTTACCTGTTGAATGAGATAACTGCATTTAACCTTAATGGGTTTTGGTAACAATCATATCAGATACTGTAAGAGTATCCAGCCCACAGAAAGCACTCAGTAAACATTAGTTTTATTCATTTACTATTTGTTTATATAATTTTCATTATTCTTCTTCCAGATTTATTTCTTAGCCTTATCCAAAGACTTAAACTCATCCGTGGAACCAGTGACCACTAGCTAGCCTACAATTTGGGTTAGATCTTAGTCTTAAGTGGTTTCCATACTAAATTTTACAAATAAAATGGACAAGTAAATAGCCTAGGCATTATAGAACAATTATCAATACTATATAAACATCAACACATTTGTTTCCAAAATTCAAAGAAGAGGAGCAATCAAAAATAAAAAACATATGGCCTAGTACTATAAATTGTAAAGACAATGATTCCTTGAGGAGACCAGAAATTATATACACAAAGAAGGGAGTTTTGACAGAATGACAAGTGGTTGAAGTCTTCTCAGTTTGTCTCCCTCAACCTCAAAACCAGCTCAGTAGAAAATAATGGGAAGCCACAGAGTTGTGTCTTTTCCTGCTAAGATCACCCCTCTTTCAGCCTAGCACTTCTTCAGTGGGATATAAGGAAAAGAAGGGAAGACGAGCTCCACCTGCACACAGTGAGGCAGCCATGCTGCCTGCCTCCCTACAACCAATGACCTCAGAGACTAGTCTCAATTAAAGGCTATTATTAGAACAAATTATTGGCTGGGTAAGGTGGCTCACGCCTGTAATCCCAGCACTTTGGGAGGCCAAGGCAGGCGGATCACTTGGGGTCAGGAGTTCCAGACCAGCCTGGCCAACACGACAAAACGCTGTCTCTACTGAAAATAGACAATTTAGCCGGGCTTGGTGGTGAGTGCCTGTAATCCCAGCTTCTTGGGAGGTTGAGGCAGGAGAACTGCTTGAACCCGGGAGATGGAGGTTGCAGTGAGCCGAGATTACACCACCGCACTCCAGCCTGGGCGACAGAATGAGACTCTGTCTCAAACAAAACAAAAACAAAAACAAAATTATCTATCAGTCTCTGAGACGTGGCTACTTAAATTTAAATCTTAATTAGAATTAAATATAATTTAAAATTGGGCCAGGTGCGGTGGCTCACGCCTATAATCCCAGCAGTTCGGGAGGCTGAGGTGGGTGGATCACCTGAGGTCAGGAGTTCGTGACCAGCCTGACCAATGTGGTGAAACCCCGTCTCTAGTAAAAATACAAAATTAGCTGGGTATGGTGGCACACGCCTATAATCTCAGCTACTTGGGGGGCTGAGGCAGGAGAATCGCTTGAACCTGGAAGGCAGAGGTAGTAGTAAGCTGAGATCATGTCATTGCACTCCAGTCTGGGCAACAAGAGCAAAACTCTGTCTCAAAAAATAATAAAAAAATTGAATTCCTCAGTCCCATGAGCCACATTTCAAACGCTCAATAGCCACATGTGGCTACCATATTTGACAGCACAGACATAGAACATTTCTATCATTGCACAAGTTCCCATTGGATAGTGCTGTTCTTTCAAGAGATTAACCAGGACCAATCCTATTATGCCTCAATTCTGTTTACCTTGAGCACCAACAGAAATCCAAGCCTTCTCTGGCATACCTCTTCAACTGGATTCTCATCCCCATTTGACACCATTCTTGGTGATTTCAATATCTACATATTAGACTGAACCATATGAAGCTGCAGTTTTTGTAACTTCAACCCAAGATATGATCCATCCAGTACTCCAGCCTCTCAGTTCCCTGATCTCTTGTTTATTAATTCCTATGGCTCCTACCATCTCAGCCTTTCTCCAGCGGGGTTCCAAGAGAGGAGTAAGCCTAATGCCCTAAGGCACCCACCAAATGTTATAAATCAATTTCTGTCCCCTGCATCTAAAATGGTACCAGCTATGTTATCACAACTGGGAGAAGTAAGCAAACAATCAATTCATTTTCTGACTTCTATGGTTCCAATGAAGAACTCTAGCTGAGCCTATCATTAATGATGAGCTCAATTTCAGGTGTCCATTCTCTGATCACCATCACCTATCTTTCCCAACTCACCCTCTTTAATTTTCTTACACCAATCACCCTTCAGCCCCACTAGGACATCTAATCCTGTACTATCATCTTTTCACTGTCTATTACCCTGTCGTATCCTCACATTCCTTCTTGCCTTAGTTTACATAGTTATCATATTAACACTCCCCTTGAATATTCCCTCAACTTCTTTCTACTGTACTTACTTGCACAATCCAACTTTGGTTAAATACAGCCCTCCTACTTATTACGTGTCTCTATCTGCCGAATGTGACAGGAACAAAAACACATACAACAGTGCTGACTGGGCTCACTTTTCATTTAAGATCAAAATCTTAAGTGGTCCCTCACTACTGCCTAGCAATCTTGACATATTTTCCTAGTCGGTTCATTCTTCCATCCTCCCAGGTACTATTTCACATCTTCTCTGCTATTCCCAAACCTCTAATATCCATTCTGATTTCTGTATCACTATTCTTTTTTATTTAAATATAACTTTACTGAGATATATTCATGTACCATATAATCCACCCATTTAAGGTCTATGATTCAATGGCAAGTACTTGGGAGGCTGAGGTGGGAGGATTGCTTGAGCTGGAGAGGCAGAGGTTGCAGCGAGCCAAGATTCCACTACTGCACTCCAGCCTGGGCAACAGAAAGAGAGTTCTTTATATATTCTGGATACTAAACCCTTAACATACATATGATTTGCAAATATTTTCTCCTATTCTGTAGGTTGTCTTTTCACTTTCTTGATAGTGTCCTTTGATGCACAGAAGTTTTAAATTTTGATAAAGTCCAATCTTTTTTTTTTCTTTTGTTGTTTGTGCTTGTGGTATTATATCTAGGAATCCACTGCCAAATCTAAGGTTGTGAAGTTTTATCCCTAAGATAGTTCCCCTGACTCGCTGAGAAAAGGTCTCAACTATGTTGCCCAGGTGGGACTCTAAGGATCCTCCTGCCTCAGCCTCCCAAGTAGATGGGACTTACCAATGTGTACCACTGTAGCTGCCTATAAAAGCTTTATGACTTACATTTAAGTCTTTGATCTATTTTCATACGCAGTATAAACAAGTGGTCCAACTTCATGGTTTTGCAAGTGGATATTCAGTTGTCCCAGCACTACATATCGAGAAGACTGCATTTGTTTTCCCCCACTGAATTGTCTTGACATTCTTGTCAAAAATCAATTGCCCACAAATGTATGGTTTTACTTCTGGACCCTCAATTCTATTCCACTGAACTGTAATGCCTATCTTTATGCCTTAATTAGTAAGTTGTAAAATTGGAAAGTATGAACCCTTAACTTCGTTCTTTTTCAAGACTGTTCTATTCTGTGTCTCTTGTATTTTGGTATGAATTTTGGGACCAACTTGTCAATTTATACAAAAAAGTTAGCTGGGATTTTTGTGGGGTTTTCTTGTTTGTTTTTTTGAGGCGGAGTTTCGCTCTTGTTGCCCAGGCTGGAGTGCAATGATGCGACCTTGGCACGCCACAACCTCCGCCTCCTGGGTTCAAGTGATTCTCCTGCCTCAGCCTCCTGAGTAGCTGGGATTACAGGCATGCATCATCATGCCTGGCTAATTTTTTTTTTGTATTTTTAGTAGAGATGGGGTTTCTCCACATTGGTACGGCTGGTCTCGAACGGCTGGTCTCGAACTCCTGACCTCAGGTGATCCGCCCACCTCAGCCTCCCAAAGTGCTGGGATTACAGGTGTGAGCCACCATGCCCAGCCTAGCTGGGATTTTGAGAAGGATTTGAAATCTGTAGATCAACTTGGTGAATACTGCCATCTTAACAACATTAAGTATTCTAAACCATGAACATGAAATACCATTCCATTTATTCAGGTCTTATTTAATTTCTTTCAACAATGTTTTATAATTCTCAGAGAAGTTTTTTATTTCTTTTGTCAAACATATTCCTAAGTATTTTATTATTTTTGATACTACATTAAATGTAACTGTTTTCTTAAATCCATTTTCAGATTGTTCACTGCTAGTGTACAAAAATACAGTTCATTTTCTATATTGACCTTGTATCCTGCAAACTTGCTAAACTCGTTTATTAGTTCTAAAGGCTTGTTTTATTTCAGTGGATTCTCTAGGATTTTCTATTTAAAAGATGTCATCTGATAGAGTAGTTTACTTCTTCCTTTCCAACCTGAATGGCTTTTATTTCATTTCTTTCCTAACTGTCCTGGCTAGAACCTCCTTTACCATGTTGAATGGAAGTGGCAAGAATGAACACCCTTGTCTTGTTTCTGATTTTGGGGAAAGCTTTCAGTCTTCCACCATTAAGTATGATATTAGCTGTGAGTTTTTCATAGATGCCCTCTATCAGGCTGAGGAAGTTCCTGTCTATTCCTAGTTTGCTGAGTATTTTATTGTGATGAAGAAGTATTGAATTCTCTCAAATGCTTTTTCTGTGTCCATTTAGATATCGTGTGGTTTTTGTCCTTTGTTCTATGATATAGTATATTAACTGATTTTCTAATGTTAAACCAACCTTTCAGACTTTGATGAGAAAAAAGTAGTACTTGAGAGAACTTCTACACTCTTCCACCACCAAAAGTATTAGTCTATCTGCATCTGTACCCATATCCTCTGCCTTCCCTCCTATTGCACAGAATGAATTGCCCACATGGCTATCTAAGGCTAACTTTTCCACTTGACCCTGAATCTGAACGCTTCTTGCTTAATTAAGGATTCCCCTCCTGCCGTCATCTCTCCTGAAACATCAATTTTTCCCTCTTTTTTTAGATCATTCCATCAGCATACAAATATGCAGCAATATTTCCCATAAGGTTATTTCTAGACTTGTATATCCTACTGTCTGCTCAACATCTTCATTTGGTTATTCACTGGGCATCTTAAAATTATGTACAAAACCAAATTCTTAATTTTTTCCTCCAAACCTGTTCCTGCCCCAGTGTTCCCGCTCTCAAACAACGAAGTCATCATTAACCCAGTTGCTTGGGGCAAAACCTTGATTTCACCTTAGTCTTTCTTGTTCTCTCACACTCCAACAAATCCTGTAGGTTCAATCTTCAAAACGTTCCCAAATCTGACAACTTCTTTACCTCACAGCTACCTCTATGGTCAAAGCAAACATCAGATCTTCCCTGGAATAATGCAACAGCCATTCCCCTCCACCCCTGCTTAGTCTCCTCAATTCCATTTTTGCCCCTATCCCTCTATAGATTATTTTCCACATTGTAGCCAGAGTTAGATTACATCATTCCCTCGTTCTCAACCCCTCTATGGCTTTTCATCATATTTAGAATAAAGTACAAAAACCTCACCTCACATGATCTGACCACTGTTTACTTCTTCTCTCCTTTCCCCCTGTCGCTCAATCTAATTCAGTCATTGTGTCTTTCCTGCAGCTCTAAGAAACATGCCAAACACACTCTTGCTTTAGGGCCTTTATATTTACTCCCTGACCTAGAATGACTCTATTCAAATATCACCTCAAGAAGTCTCCCTTGATCTTTCCCTTTAATCGAGCCCCCTTTTTCCTCTGTTCTAGTCATTCTCCATCCCCTCTTCTTGCCTTGTTTTTCTTAAATTGTATTTATTATCTGTTTCCCTCACAAAAAGGTAAGCTTTATAAGAACACTGACTTCTCTTGTGTTTAGTACTGTACCCTCAGCTTGCAGAACAGTATCTGCGTTATAGTTGCTGCTAAATAAATACCAATTGGGTTGTCAGTAAAGAAGTACAAGTAATAGTTAAACACAACACAGTGATCTTGTGAATTACTCAGAGGGGCTTTCTAAGTTGAGTACCCTACAATTGGTTTAGCCAGAAACCTGAGTTAAGATTGCCTTCTCTCATCTTGACCAGTCACCAGGTTTGCTTCTCTCACCAAAAGATTCTCAAGTCTGTCCACTTCTACTAACACTGCTTTAACGTCTGTCTCTCTGCTTTTAGTCTCCTCCAAATTATGGTTAATATTTCAGTATACTGTATTTTCTTTCAGTCTTTATTTTGAATCCTTACATAATACTTCATCTTGTTTTTGAACATTGGGTTAAGTTGTTCATTGTTATAAATAATGCTTTGATAAACCATCTTTGTCTATACAATTTCATCTAAATTCTGATGATGTTTTTAGAGTAGATTTTCAAACTTTAATTCATGGGTCAGAAGATATGAATTACTTTTAAGTTCTACATATATATTATCAAATTGCTTAAACAACAATTTCAGCTGTTAAAGAAAAAGATTAAGCTATAAATATTATAGACAAGTACTAGTAGGAAATAGATCAGTAAAAGTGCACCTCTTAAGAGAACAGGCTTATCTCTAAGCTTGAAAGAAAATTGCTACATTTTGAGTAGGAAGGGGACCTCTGTGGCTTTTTTGCAGCAAAGAAGGCAGTTTGGCATTGCAGTACTGTCTTTGGAGTCTAACTGCCTTTGAATCCTATGCCCAGAGCAGGTATTTATAGGCTTAAAGCCTCTAAGCCTTTGTTTGCTCATCTGTAAATGGACCCAGCAATGCTTATCTTTTTAGGGTTGTAAAGATTTCTATTTAGGAACTACCAACATAATCACGTAAGATGTTTGAGTTAGAAGCTATGTCTATTAGAGTAAGATCAAGTCTAGTACCTGAGAGAACAAGAGATTGTCAGAATGGATAAAAGCATGATCCAACGGTATGCTGTCTACAGCAGACACATTTTAAAAATAAAAACAGTTAAAAGTAAACGAATGGAAAAAGATGTATCACGCAAACAGCAGGAATAAGACTGAAATGACTAGAACCATATCTAGTAGTTCTATCAGATAAAATACACTTCAAGAAATAATTAGCTGGGCGTCATGGCACATGCTTGTAATCCCAGCTACTTGGAAGGCTGAGGTACAAGAATCCCTTGAACCTGGGAGGCACAGGCTGCAGTGAGCTGAGACGGTGCCACTGCACTCCAGCCTGGGCAACACAGTGAGACTCTGTATCAAAAGCAAAAAATAAAAATAAAGAAAAGAAGGCCGGGCAAGGTGGCTCACACCTGTAATCCCAGCACTTTGGGAGGCTGAGGCGGGCAGATCACTTGAGGTCAGCAGTTTGAGACCAGCCTGGCCAACTTGGTAAAACTCTGTCTCTACTAAAAATATGAAAATTAGCAGGCCATGGTGGCGGGTGCCTATAATCCCAGCTACTCAGGAGGCTGAGGCAAGAGAATCGCTTGAACCCAGGAGACAGAGGTTGCAGTGAGCCGAGATTGTGCCACTGCACTCCAGCCTGGGCAACAGAGCAAGACTCTGTCTCAAAAAAAAAAAAATATATATATATATATATATACATACATATATATATACATATATATACATACATATATATATACATATATATATACACACACACACACACACTATCAGAGATAAAACTGGAAATTACATAGTATATGTACATGTTGGCTCAATAATTTATATGAAACCGTGAAAGACTAGAATATCTACCACAATCTGGCCGGGCACGGTGGCTCACGCCTGTAATCCCAGCACTCTGGGAGGCCGAGGCAGGCAGATCACCTGAGTTCAGGAATTCAAGACCAGCCAGGCCAACATGGTGAAACCCCATCTCTACTAAAAATACAAAAATGAGCCAGGCGTGGTGGCAGGTGCCTGTAATCCCAGCTATTCAGGAAGCTGAGGCAGAAGAATCGCTTGAACCTGGGAGACGAAGGTTGCAGTGAGCCAAGATCGTGCCACTGCACTCCAGCCTGGGGGACAAGAGTGAGAATTCGTCTCAAAAAAAAAAAAAGAATATCTACCACAATCTTGAAAAAGAACAAATGAGAAATTATGCTACCTGACTTTAAGACTCGCTATGAAGCTACTATAATCAAGACACTTGTACTGGCATAAGAACAAACAGATCAATTAAATAAAAAAGAGAAGCCAGACATAAACTCTCACTTATACAGTAAGTTGATTTTCAAAGCCACCAAAGCAACCCATTGAGAAAAAGAAGTCTTTTAAATGAACTGAGTTAGAAAAACTAGATTATCTATATAGAAGAAATAAACCTCATCCCCTAACTCACACCATACACAAAAATCAATTCAAGATGTACCATACACCTAAATAGAAAATAATAACCATAAAGGAAAAAATTGAAAATCAGACCATCTTAAATCTTCTTCACAGCAAGATACCATTAAGAAAATGAATAGACAGCCAGGCACAGTGGCTCACATCTGTAATCCCAGCACTTTGGGAGGCTGAGACGGGCAGATCACGAGGTCAGGAGATCAAGACCATCCTGGCCAACATGGTGAAACCCCAACTCTACTAAAAATACAAAAACTAGCTGGGTGCACACCTGTAGTCCCAGCTACTCAGGAGGCTGAGGCAGGAGAATCGCTTGAACCTGAGAGGCAGAGGCTGCAATGAGCTGAGATCGCACCACTGCACTCTAGCCTGGACGACAGAGCAAGACTTTGCCTCAAAAAAAAAAAAGAAAAAAAGAAAAGAAAAGAAAGAAAAAGAAAAAGAAAATGAATAGGCAAGCACACGCTAGAAAATATTTGTAGAACATATATTTGACAAACAACTGGTATTCAGGACATACAAAGAACTCCTATCTCAATAATAAAAAGCCACATAATCCAATTTTAAAATGGACAAAACATTTGAACACTTTACAGAAGATACAAAATTAGACAACAATCATGTGAAAAAAAGTGCTCAACATCATTAGCCATAAGGGAATGCAATTAGAATCATTAAATGACTACCAGAGTGGCTAAAATTAAGGGGGCAAAACAATATCAAATGGTAGCAAAGATGTAAAACAAGTAAAATAACTAGAATGTGCATAAACTGCTAGTGGGAATTAAAATGGTACAACTACTTTGGAAAAAGGTTTGGCAGTTTCTTTATAATCTAGCAATTCCATTCCTAGCTATTTATTCAAAAGATGTGAAATCTTATGCTCACTATACAACCTGTACAAGAATGTTCACAGTAGCTTTCTTTATAATAGTGAAAAATACACCAAGAGAAGAACTGTATAAAGAAACTGGTATATTCATATGCTAGAACACTACTCAGTAATAAAAAGGAATATAACATGGATCAATCTCAAAAACACTATGCTGAGAGAAAGATTACACAAAAATATACTGGTATGATTCTACTAATATCAAATTGTAGAATATCATATAAGCAGAATTTTACAGAAATACACAGTGGTTGCGTTTAGGGGGAGGGGTGAAGAAGAGATATGAGGGAATCTTCCAGGGTGATATTAATGCTCCGTGTCTTGATAGGTATATGCATATGCCCAGACTCTGCAAATTTACACTTAATATTTGTGCATTTCACACAAATATTGGAACTTGAAGTTCATGATTTGCATGCTTAAGTATTTCAGGGAAAATGAACCAATATTTGCAACTTACTTTGCAAAACATCAAAAACATAACATGGATTAAAGGATGGCTAGAGAGATACATAGATTTGTAATAAAACATAGTAAGATATTAATGGAATCTAAGTAGTAAGATTCTTCTAACTTTGTTGTGTATTCAAAATTTTCATAATAAAATAACGGGGGGAAAAAGACTGGGGAAACCCTCTAAATTAAAGATGAATAAAGAGATATGACTAGATGCAATGTATTATGCTTAATTGGATCCTTTACCCCAAAAAAAGAGATACAAAGGATACTACTGGAACAACTGAGGAAATGTGAATGTGGATTGTATACTAGATAATAGTATTGGCATTAATGTTAAATTTCTTGAGTATAATAATGGTGTTATAATTTTGTAGGAGAATGATCTTGTTCTTAAGAGATACACACTGATCAAGCTCAGTGGCTCAATTCCAGCACTTGGGGAGGCCAAGAGAGAAGGATCTCTTGAGGTCAAGAGTCTGAGACCAGTTTGGGCAACATAGCAAGACCCCCATCACTACAAAATTAAAATTAAAATTAAAATTAGCTGGGTGTGGTGGTGAGTGCTTGTAGTCCTAGCTACTAGGAAGGCTGAGGTGGGAGGACTGCTGGAGCCCAGGAGTTCAAGGTTACAGTAAGCTATGATCATTCCAGTGCACTTCAGCCTGGGTGACAAAGCAAGACCCTGTCTCAAACAACAACAACAACAACAACAACAACAACAACAACAACAAGAGATGCATACTAATTAAAGTATGTAGAGGTAAAGTGTCATGATTTATGCAACTAACTCTCAAATGGCCAGGGAAAAGTCCATATATGTAAAAATATACATATGAGAAAGAAAAAGAAGAGAAATAGGAGGGATAAAGAAAGTACACTATTTTTGTATCTCGTACTTCTGAAATTTGAAATTTTCAAAATAGAGAGGAAAAAAAGAATAGGCCCTGAAATAAACAGGTCTAAGTCTCAATTCCCACACTACCAATTACTAGCTTAATAATTTTGAGCAAGTTACTTCTCCCTAAGATGACAAAGCCTAACCTGTAAGGTTCCTGCAAAGATCAGGTAAAATAAGAGTTAAGTGCATAAGTGCATAGTGACTTGCACAAAATAGTAGTAATAGCAGTCACTGTTATTACAAAGACCAGTAGTGGTCAGGTATGGTTGGCTTATGCTTATAATCCCAACACTTTGGGAGGCCAAAGCAGGAAAATCACTTGAGCCCAGGAGTTCAAGAACAGCCTGGGCAACATAATAAGACACCATTTCTTTAAAAAAGAAAAAAAAAAAAAAGACCAGTAATGTGTCACAGACCCATGAATTTCCTTATTTTTTTTGGAGATGGAGTCTCACTCTGTTGCCCAGGCTGGAGTGCAATGATGCAATCTCAGCTCACTGCAACCTCCACCTCCTGGGTTCAAGCAATTCTCCTGCCTCAGCCTCCAGAGTAGCTGAGATTACAGGTGTGCAGCACCACGCCTGGCTATTTTTTGTATTTTTAGTAGAGATGGTGTTTCACCACGTTGGCCAGGCTGGCTTCGAACTCCTGACCTCAAGTGATTCACCCACCTCAACCTCCCAAAGTGCTGGGATTACAGACGTGAGCCACCACCACGCCCAGCCAAATTTCAATTAAAAAAAAAAGAAAGAATCCTATTTTCAAATAAAATTTCACATGAAACCTGATATGTAAAATACATAAATGATGAGGTGAGTGGTAAAGTTGGAGTGTTACCAATATTCATTCTGCCCTTCCCACACCTTTACAGAACCCTAGTTACCTACAGAGGACATTCTGAAAAACCAGTTCTCAGCCAGGTGTGGCCTGTTTCAAAAAAAAAAAAAAAAAAAAAAAACAAACCAGTTCTCTAGAACAGGGACTGGCAAACCATGGGATGGCCAGCCAGCTTTTTTTTTTTTTTTTTTTTTTTTTTTTTTGAGACAGAGTTTCGCTCTTGTCGCCCAGGCTGGAGTGAAATGGTGCAATCTTGGCTCACTGCAACCTCTGACTCCTGGGTTCACGTGATTCTCCTGCCTCAGCCTCCCGAGTAGCTGGGATTACAGGCAGGCGCCACCATGCCCGGCTGATTTTTAGTAGAGATCGGGTTTCACCATGTTGGCCAGGCTGGTCTCGAACTCTTGACCTCAAGTCATCTGTCCACCTCAGCCTCTGAAAGTGCTAGGATTATAGGCTTGAGCTACCGCGCTCAGCCTAGCTTTTTTTTATAAATAAACTTTTACTGCAACACAGCCGCCTGATTCATTTACAAATTGTCTATGGCTGCTTTAGTGCTTTAACAGCAGAGTTGAGTAGCAGTGACAAAGACTTGAGTAGTTGCGACAGAGACCAAACAGCCTGCAAAGCCTAAAATATTTACTATCTGTTCCTTTCAGAAAAAGTTTGCTAGACTTTACTTTTAAGAGTACATTTTCTGAGGGCCTACCTGCACAATACTATGTGAGATACTACGGAGGGAATAAAAAGGACTATGACACAGTAACTGTTAACAACATTAAGTTTATGTGTAATTCATGAATGATTCAGTCTTTAAAAAGAACTTCCTGAGGTTTGAAACTTCTGTAAATTAAAAGAGCCCGAGATATCAGCAACAAAAGCTTTTTGCAATGTGTAAAACTTGTTTGGATCCTGTTTTCAACAAACCAACTGTAAACAAAAAAATAATTATTGGACTCAAGGAGAGTTGAACAAACCAGATACTTGGTGGTATTAAAAATTATCGGCTGAGCGCAGTGGCCCACGCCTGTAATCCCAGCACTTTGGGAGGCTGAGGCAGGCGGATCACTAGGTCAGGAGATCGAGACCATCCTGGCTAACATGGTGAAACCACATCTCTACTAAAAATACAAAAAATTAGCTGGGCGTGGTGGTGGGCACCTGTAGTCCCAGCTACTCGGGAGGCTGAGGCAGGAGAATGGTGTGAACCCGGGAGGTGGAGCTTGCAGTGAGCGGAGAGCGCGCCACTGCACTCCAACCTGGGCAACAGAGTGAGACTACGTCTTTAAAAAAAAAAAGAAAAAACTATTAATTGGCCGGGCGCGGTGGCTTACACCTGTAATCCCAGCACTTTTGGAGGCCAAGGCGGGTAGATTACGAGGTCAGGAGTTCTAGACCAGCCTGGCCAATATGGTGAAACCCCATCTCTACTAATAATACAAAAAAATTAGCCAGGGGTGGTGGCACGCACCTGTAGTCCCAGCTACTCGGGAGGCTGAGGCAGGACAATCGCTTGAACCCAGGAGGCAGAGGTTGCAGTGAGCCGAGATCACGCCACTGCATTCCAGCCTGGGTAACAAAACGAGACTCCATCTCGAAAAATATATATATATATATCATTAATTGACTGGGTGCGGTGGCTCGTGCCTGTAATCCCAGCACTTTGGGAGGCTGAGGTGGGAGGATCATGAGGTCAGGAGATCGAGACCATCCTGGCTAACATGGTGAAACCCTGTCTCTACTAAAAACACAAAAAATTAGCCAGGCATGGTGGCCGGCGCCTGTAGTCCCAGCTACTTGGGAGGCTGAGGCAGGAGAATGGTATGAATCCGGGAGGTGGAGCTTGCAGTGAGCCGAGATCACACAACTGCACTCCAGCCTGGGCGACAGAGCGAGACTCCATCTCCAAAACAAAACAAAACAAAAAAAATTATCATTAATTCTTTAGGTATAGTGACAGTATTATGGTTTTTTTTTATTTTCTAAAAAAAGAGATCTTTCAGCAATTCACAGTAAAATTATAAAATGATATCTGGGGCCGGGCACGGTGGCTTATGCCTGTAATCCCAGCACTTTGGGAGGCCAAGGCAGGTGGATCACAAGGTCAGGAGATCGAGACTATCCTGGCTAACACGGTGAAACCCCATCTCTACTAAAAAAAAATACAAAAAAATTAGCCAGGCGTGGTGGCGGGCGCCTGTAGTCCCAGCTACTTGGGAGGCTGAGGCAGGAGAATGGCGTGAACTCCGGAGGCAGAGGTTGCAGTGAGCCGAGATCGTGCCACTGCACTCCAGCCTGGGCGAGAGAGTGAGACTCCGTCTCCAAAAAAAAAAAATGTTATCTGAGATATAATCTGAAATAATCCAGGATAGGGGTTATGGATAGACTAAATATGAAACAACAGTGGCCACGAGTTGATGAATGACTAGGTAGAATATAGGGGTTCAGGGTACTACTATCCTCTCAATTTTTAAGTTTGAAATTTTTGGTAATTAAAAGTAAAACACACACACACAAAGTCCTTTTGCAAGACAAATACCAAAGATAAACTAGCCACTGTCTTTTGAAGAAGTGGTATGAAAATCAGGTGACAAAGATAAGGATCTAGGAAAAAACCACAAGAGCCCTCCTTCTAAAGAATCATCAATGGCAGTCAAATCACACTGGATATTGTCATCAGAGCCTAAATAAAGATAATAGTAAATAAGTTTCATATGGAGAAAAGACTGAATTTATCCGAACTTCACTAGTAAATGTTTACCAAGGTTCTTCTGAAAATGTAATGGATGACAGTGGTGCATAAAAGAAACATACAATTCTTTAAAAGGTTTTATAATGTAATATGTACAAAAGAATATATATGTGAACCCATTACCCAACTTAAGAACTAGAATATTGCCAAAACTGATTAGCCAACTGTATGCTTCTTCCGGATTCCAACTCTCTGCCTCCACCCCATCCCCCATGCCAGAGGTGGCCTTTATTCTCAAAATTATATTACCTTTACTTTCTTTTTATACAAACACACAGTTTTACCACAAATTCTTAAACAATATATTGACCACCATATTGGATTTAGTATCCTGAAACTTAACTTTTTCAAAAAAATCTGAACATTCACGGAAGATTGTATAGAGCACAGAGTACTAGCTTTTGAGTTAAACTTGGTGTGCCCCAGCTCTTGTCACTTTCTAGGTATGTGATCTTGGGGAAATTATTTCCCTGTCAAGTTCAGCTTCCTCTTTTACAAGTGAAATAACACCTGTTTCAAAAGACTGTTATGAGGATTAAAACAATATACAAAAAGCACTGTTACTGGTATACAGCAGGTGCTCATAAATGGTAGCTAATGTTGCTTAATGTTAAGCATGGCTTATAAAGACGGGGCAAATTAAATCCTTTTACTTAACAGAAAATATTATCTTGTTATCAAGCATTTCCTTTATATAAGGCCGTTAGAAAACTCCTTAGTAAGAGATCAGTCTATGCATGGTCAATCTCCACAGCTACCACTAGAAAGAAGAATGTTCATCTGATCTTTTTTTGACTTTGCACTCACAGGTTTACAGAGGCAACTATGTCACATGGACGCTGTTCACCAGGAAACAGTCTAATCCATCAAACCATTTATTCTAGGTAATTGAAAAGCTGACAAGGTCAATTCTGATGAGATGAAGATTCATGTTTGCACTCAGAGGTAAAAGACTATAGCATTCTGCTTTCCTGAAACCGACTGAGGCTTCCACGGTCTTCTCAAACATTCCCCTGTGTGTCCCAGCTCTACACATGGAAGGCAGAAAGAACACAGTAATGAATGCTAGCTCTGGGCCTTGGCTCTGCTGCTTACTGCCCGACAATGCAAGTACTAAAGTTCTCTAATATTAGTTTCATCATCAGTAAAATGGAAATAACAAAAACTTATCCTTATATTAATAGATAATTATAGTCCTGATTGTGGCTCTAAGATAGTTCTAATGGAGATCACTGATCTAATATTAATTCCTTGAACTTTTATCCTTCTCGAAATGCTCTAGATGCCTGAATTTAAAAGTGTGACTAGATCACGAAGTGAAGAACTTCTCTAAAATGGTTTTTGCTGTTAATATTCCTTTAACACATAATGCTTTGGGTATTAACTCAGGTGTTAAAAAGAGCTATTTTATTTTTCAAGGAAGGAATAAGCACATCTGGCAGAAGAAAACTGCTAAGAGAAATCCTGGGGCGGGGGGCTCCTTAGCATGAAAGTACAATGAATAGGGATAACTGAAGTGAAGGCAAAGTCAATATTAAGAGAGGAACAAGATGGGAAGAGTAAAAGCACTGAGAATTCATGCAGACCTACACTGCAGTCAGGCTGCCATTTCATATGCCACATCATACAGCAACTTTATCAATGCAACCTAGTGGAGCTGACATGAGGAAATGTTCCACAGAAAAGTTGAACAAAAGTTGTTAGAAGACAATTCAAGGCCGGGTGCGGTGGCTCACGCCTGTAATCCCAGCACTTCAGGAGGCCGAGGCAGGTGGATCACGAAGTCAGGAGTTCAAGACCAGCCTGGCCAAGATAGCGAAACCCCGCCTCTACTAAAAATACAGGCGTGGTGGCACCTGCCTGTAATCCCAGCTACTTGGGAGGCTGAGGGAGAGACTGCTTAAACCGAGGAGGCAGAGGTTGCAGTGAGCCGAGATCGTGCCACTGCACTCCAGCCTGGGCGACAGAGCGAGAATCCATCTCAAAAAAAAAAAAAAAGAAGAAGACAACTGAGACCACGGGGGTTGCAGAGAGGAGCTCCTACGTTACTAATCCCAGAGGAGTAAAATGCATGCAGTGTAACATAAAGTCTGGGGTGGAAACACTGGTCTACAAGTTCATCCAGTAGCTAAGAGTATGTGTATGTCAGTACTGTGGAAATTCAAATAAGATAATGTCCTCTCCAGAAAACACTGAACAGTTCTAGGGTGAAGCCGACTAAAGAAGAATCTACTTTATAGCTGATAAGACCTAGTGCCCAGGCTCTGTTCCAAAACATCCTTTCTTAAATGTCTGTGCGTTTTGTTTTATAAGCTGCTCCTGTCACTTTGGTTTCCTCTGTCAAAAAATATTCCCACAACAAGGAAAAAGAATTAAGTACATTTTGTATTATTTGTGAAAGTTAAAAACTATAAGCAATGTCATGAATATAAATAATTTCAAACGGCATGTTAGATGACATTTATGATGTAATACTGGGGGAGCGGCAAATATAAAAACAGAGGACAGGCCGGGCGCGGTGGCTCACGCTTGTAATCCCAGCACTTTGGGAGGCCGAGGCGGGTGGATCACGAGGTCAGGAGATCGAGACCACGGTGAAACCCCGTCTCTACTAAAAATACAAAAAAATTAGCCGGGCGTGGTGGCGGGCGCCTGTAGTCCCAGCTACTCGGAGAGGCTGAGGCAGGAGAATGGCGTGAACCCGGGAGATGGAGCTTGCAGTGAGCCGAGATTGCGCCACTGCACTCCAGCCTGGGCGACAGAGCGAGACTCCGTCTCAAAAAAAAAAAAAAAAAAAAAAAAAAACAGAGGACAGATATAGATAGATAGATAGATAGATAGATAGACAGATAGACAGACAGACAGACAGACAGACAGACAGACAGACAGACAATCAGCAGAATCCCAGATATGTATCAGCCGAATCCTAATACTGGGAGGGAAAGTGCTTGCTCTTGCAACCTACCAGAAAGAATAAATATAGCAAAATATATGTATTTCACTCGTTGGTTTCATTTCTATTACTTTTCTATTCAGTGGAAGAAGGTACGTTTTTAAATTCCCAGTTGCTCTGGAGATACAACCCAGTTCCTTTAAACGTAACACTTTGGGCATCCAGCCCCTGCTGACCCCCGGTGACCAGGCCCCACCTCCTCTTCATTCTGTCTCTAGCTTCTTCATCCAGTCAGCAATAGCAATGAATTCTTTTTTTTTTTTTTTTTTTTTTTTTTTACAGGAATGGAACACCATGGAGGCAATGGATTCTTTATCCTTTCTACTTGCTGCCCACCCACCCTCTTAATTCTACATGGATTTGAATACTCTTTTCCCTACATCAGTGCCACTTCTGTTCACACCGATTAGATCTTTCTGCAGGATCAGCACTGCTGCTACTTCAAGAAGTAAAAGCTTTGGCAGTGTTCACACAAGAAGGGGGCTGATGGCCCAGGATGCATAAATCTGGAAATTTTGTGAGAACTGATGGGTGAGTGAAACAAACCCTGGAAAGCACCTTCGAGGCAAAAAGTAAATCATTTATAAAGAACTTGTATAAACTATAAGAACAATACTGAGATCCCAACAGACACTGAGGCAAACTTCAGAGAATTCTTCTTCAAAGAAGAAATACAAATTGACTTTTTAAAAAACAAAAAATGTCAACTTCACTACTAATCAAAGAAACAGAAAGTACAATGAAATGCCATTGGTTACTATCTATTACTATGCCATATATTTTTTAAAAGAATATCCCTCAGTATTTGGAGGCAAAAGGAATGCTCTCATAAGCTACTGGTAACTCTATACATATAATCTAGTAATTACACTTTTAGTAATCCAGATTAAAGAACTACTTTACAAGGCTCATTGCTAGTTTAGATTTTTTTTTTTTTCTTTTTTTGAGACAGGATCTTGTTCAGTCACTCAGGCTGGAGTGGTGTCGTGCAATCACAGCTCACTGCAGCCTCCAACTCCTGGGCTCAAGAGATCTTCCCACCTCAGCCTCCGAAGTAACTGGGACTACAGGCATGTACTATCACACAAAGCTAATTTTTTAATTTTTGCAGAGATAGAGTCTTCCTATGTTGCTCAGGCTGGTCTTTTAACTCCTGGCTTTAACTGATCCTCCCACCTCAGCGTCCCAATGTGCTTGGATTACAGGTTTGAACTACCATGACTGGCCCTGGATGTTTATCTTTAACAGAAAAAAAAATAGGTTAAAAAAAAGTCATGCCCAATATTAGGGGAACAATTAAGTAAGAAGCCCTCCCTTATTCCACCAATCACCAGTCAGATTTAATACCTTCCTTTGTGGGTGGTTAGTGCTTACATTTTAGCACTTCGACTGAGTTGTACCATACATAGTCATACCCAAGTCTGTTTCCCTTGCTGGACTGTAAACTCTCTGAGTATAAATTTGAGATCCTATTCAGCTCTGTATTATATCCCTTACCACCTTTTTTTAGGCCCCTCCTCCTCACCCTCAGCATCCAGCACAATATTTCACTAACAGCAGGATATGAAAAAATGTTAAGATGAACCACTATAAAAAGCAATTAATCAATGACTTTAGAGATAAAATAATTTTATACACAAAAAGACATATAAACACTTAAGAGGTATGAACAAACACTAAATTTAGAACTGCCTTAAATCAACCATAATTTAGAATAAGCTCAAATTCCATGAGAATGCAGGAATGAGTATTAGATCAAAGGAGTCAGAGTAAGCAGTCATGTCCCTTTACCTTTTCTCCGTCTTCCTGCCTCAAACATACGAGAAGCCTAGAGATGCAATGGGTATCTTGAAACCGTGAATCAAGCCACAAGTTTATTACTGTAGCGCCAAAGGCAAAAGCCTGATCCTCAACTATGTCAATGAGCCACTGCCTCACTCTGGACTTGGGATGCGAGGAGATAGAAATCCCACGTGTTAAACCCACTGTTAATGATGTTTTCTGTTATTGTGACTTACCGAATTTTCTGACAGATACTAACAGAATTTCTCATAGTTAGTAAAAGGATTTTCCTTTACTTGTTCTGACTTGTAAATAATACATACCCATCTACCTGGTTACAGTGACTACACCATAAGTGGACACTTCAATCAAGAAAGGCCTATCAGAGTCTTCCTCTAGACTAACCTATGGTCTGAGGGAAAAAAAAAATTCTTTCTTTCCATTAAAAGCTATGGCTGCTGGCAGCCATTTTGCTTGTTCCTTAAGAAGAGGCCATCTGTTGAATGGAGACCACTGGATTCAAAGATGGAGAGACATTATCTGAGCTCCCAGATCCAGCTCAACCTAAGCCCTAACCAGACTTGCCAATTATTACACACATTAACTTGGTTTTTTTGCTTAAGGTTACTGAAATCATATTTCCAACACCTGCATCCAAGAGTCCTATATACTACAACGGGGGTAAACACACAAATAATTATTTTAGTAATACATACCAATAATTCTTTTAGAGTTGAAAAAAATGCTGTTCCATAATGTTGACCCACATAATTCACACAAATGTTAGCCCACATGATTCAAGTTACATTTGTCATTCTCCAACTGCCTACCATTTCCTTTCATAATGCCCACACTACAACTACACTGAATTGCTTGTTCTTTCCTACACACTCTTCACATTTTTCTATTTATGTGATTTTAGCCTACCGTTCTCTTACATTAATATTCTTCCCTCTCAATCTCTAACTGTATTTCCTCTGAAACACTACAGTATTTTTATTTGTATGTCCCTTAGTAGTTCTGACCTTGCATTACAGTTATGCATGTGCATGTCTTATCTACCTAATTGAACTGAAATGTCAGTGAGATCAGGGCCCCTATTTGATTTGTATATATCCCCACAGGTCAGTCTGTCCCCAAAATCCGTATTACTTCTATAAAACCTAGGCTATTTCACAATTGTCAATATCTCAGTAGCTAGGTACCAGTAGCAATATAGCAATATATTTAATTATCCTGGGTACTACAAAGGCCATTATTAATATAAGTGAGAAGACTGGACAGGGTACAAATTACATTTAGGTAGGCATATATAGAACAGAACAAGTCCCAACTTTGTCTAATTTAAGAAATAAGTTTTACTTAGAGATACTGAGGTCTTACACATTTTTGCTTAGTCACAAGTCAAGCCTATTTTAGGCCTTGGTCCTTCTCTGTTAACTCTCAGGCATATCTATAATAAGAATTCCTAACTCCTCCTACCTACCCACCCATCCACCATTATTTTTCCAGGAGATATCCCTGAAGAGAAAGGCCACTCCTAGCAGTATTCTGACTCTAAACCACACCCTCTATCTAGATTCAAAGTGTATATAGTTAATGCCTTCAGCTTCCCTAACTCTCCTATCATCTATTTCTCCCTAACTTATTCTTACCCCTTTGACTCTTATGCCTTGCCTTTCTTCTTTCCCTTAGTTCTACCCAACTAGTAGCTTATCTTTTATGTCTCATCATCACACAGAAACACAGACCTCAGAAAGACTACACAGACAGGAAAGCACAGTCAATAATAATAGCAGCCACCGTTTATTGCATACCTATTACATGCTAGTCACAATGCCTGGTACTTTACAAAGTGTCTGTGATTCTCATGGCAATCCTCATACTAATTTTACAAACGAGGAACCTGATCCTGAAAGAGGTAACTAGTCAAATATTAGCCAGTTAGGAAATATTACAGCTGAGCTGCCTAGTTCTAAAACCAGCATTTCTTCTACTTTATCATAGTGCCAAAAACAAAATAATGACTCTATTTTCCCAGCTTCCACCCTTGTCCCACAACCCAATATCTACTGTCCACATAGTAGCAGCCAGAGTGGAGTGATCCTTTGCTTAAATATTAATTCTTTGCTCAAGTCCCTCCAGTGGTTCCTCCCTTGCTCAAGGAAAAGCCAAAGCCCTTATGGCCTAAGAACCCTGTGATCCTGCACTCCTCCCCTGTTACCTCTCTGGTTTCACTGTTTATCTCTCCTTTACTTACTCTAATCCAGCCACATTCAACCTGTTCACACCTCAGGGTTTTTGCATTTATTGTTCCTTCTACCTGTAGCACTCTCCCCACCTCACAGTCTTCTTAGCTTATTCCCTCACTTACTCTAGGTCCCTGTTCAAATGTCATCTTCTCAAGGAGACCTTCCCTGATCACCTATTTTATATTGCTACCTCCTGAGACCTCAGTATTCCCTATTCCCCTCTCCCTTTGCTTTACTTTTTTCTCTAAAGTACTTATCACCACTTGAAATACTGTATATTTACTGTTTTCTTGTCTGCCTCCCACTACTAGAAAATAAGCTCCATGAGAACAGGGGCTTATATTCTGTTAATTGTATATTCTGCTCACTGTATCTGTTATATAGTAGGTATACAATAAATATGTATTGAATGAGTAAATGGGGGCTTTTATTCTCCCTAGGTGTTTAACACAATTGGCCTTAGATACATTTTCCAGAAAGTAAATGCAAAGGCAATGTGCATTTGTTCTAGTCTAGATCAACGTAGTCAGTCTTCTCCCCTCAAACATTACCTTTAAAGAGCATTCCCTTGGCCGGGTGTGGTGGCTCATGCCTGTAATCTCAGCACTTAGGGAGGCCGAGGTGGGCAGATCATGAGGTCAGGAGATCCAGACCATCCTGGCTAACACGGTGAAACCCTGTCTCTACTAAAAATACAAAAAATTAGCCGAGTATGGTGGCGGGCGCCTGTAGTTCCAGCTACTCGGGAGGCTGATGCAGGAGAATGGTGTGAACCTGGGAGGCAGAGCTTGCTGGAGCCGAGATCGTGCCACTGCACTCCAGCCTGGGCAACAGAGCGAGACTCCATCCCAAAAAAAAAACAAAAGCATTCCCTCTAATTTTTCGTAGTTCTGAATAGACAACGTCATTGAGCAAAAAACTGAGTAGACTGAGCCAACTTAACCAGTGTGTAGTATTATAATCAAAACTTATAGCAAAGTTAGTCAGACATATATTTAATGATATGCATAATTGTTACTGTGCTGCACGGTAAGTAGGCATAAATAGTAGACACTTTATGTAAATGATTCTAATTGCTATTTCTTTTACACAGCCAAACCAAGCACGTCTAGGATCCGCTTCAGGGGAAGACAGGAAGGAGTGAAAAGCTAGATACTTAATACTGGGAGGTTAAGTCCTCTCTTATTCTGCCCCTTAGACATTGGGCTAATGGTCTCCCAACTTGGCTTATGTGTCTTCAAGAAAAGTAACTTGCCTGGCATGTTGGCCTAGGCCTATAATCCCAGCACTTTGGGAGGCCAATGCAGGAGAATCACTTGAGCCCAGGAGTTCAAGACCAGCCTAAGCAGCATAAAAAGACTCCATCTCTACAAAAAACAAAAAATTAGCCAGGCGTGATGGCATGCACCTGTGGTCCCAGCTACTTGGGAGGCTGAGGCAGAAGGATCACTTGAGCCTGGGAGGTTGAGGCTGCAGGGAGCCATGATTCCACCACTGCACTCCAGCCTGGGCTACAGAGTAAGATCCTGTCTCAAAAAAAAAAAAAAAAAGGGAAAATTACTCCTTTCCTTTCACAGTAAAAAAAGGCTTCCTTTTACAAAAGATTTAAAAACTAGGTTGGGAGCCTGGCCTCTGTCTCCAGTCATATAAAGCTAAGAGGAACCAGCACAATCACTAACTTCTGTCTCTGGCAAGGAAGACGGGGCAGGCAAGCTGGTGGGGAAATCAAGTAAAGAGATCAAACGTACTGAGTACCTATTGTACACCACGTACACTAGCAGGTGCTCTGCATAATTCCTCTACTTCCCCAACCCACCTACATCCCCAAGCTCTGTTCCCAGGAAAGTAGGGGAACATGCAGAGTGTAGAATGGTTCCAGTGAGGGCACCCTGCTCCCTCTCATAGGGCCTGAAAAATCAACAGAGAGCTCTCTTAGGAAGATTAAGATGTTTAGTGGCCATTTCCCTTGCTTCTTATCTTATCTAAACCCACAGGAGGGGAAAGGGCCCTCTACCTTGCTATGGGTTTATCCAGACCTAACCAACCTGCAAAGCCAAGGCTAAGCCCACTCTTTCTGGGATCTCATCCTTATTCACTGCAGCTCTCCTCTCTCCCATTGTCAGGGACATTTACTTGGGTACACAATTATTCACTTGTGTCATCTTGTAATTAATTTCTTGGGGAAATGCTTATTTCACCATTGATAATGCAAGCTCCTTGAAGACAGATATCTTAAAACTTCTTTAGTAAGCTTCAGAAGACCTAGCACCATAAAAGAAAAAAAAAAAAAGTGCAATGCCAGGCAAGGTGGCTCACGCCTGTAATCCCAACACTTTAGGACACCAAAGCGGGATGCCTGCTTGAGCCCAGGAGTTCAAGACCAGCCTGGGCAACATGGTGAGATCCCGTCTCTACAAAAGAAGATATAAAAAACTAGCCAGGTGGGGTAGTGTGTGCCCAAAGTCCCAGCTACTCATGAGGCTGAGGTTGGAGAATCACTGGAGCCCAGGAGGCAGAGGTTGCAATGAGCTGTAATTGTACCACTGTAATCCAGCCTGGGTGACAGAGTGAGACCCCGTCTCAAAAAAAAAAGCTCCAAAATATCTGGATGAATTAAAGGTAAATATGAAGTAATAGGTGATAGAAGAGAAGAAAACTTCTGACTCTAGGTAGACACATTGGCATTGAAAAGAAGGATGTAGTACAGTCATGTGCCACAAAAAGACATTTCAGCCAACAACGGACCATCTATACGATGGGGGTGCCATAAAATTATAATACCATATTTTTACTATACCTTTTCTGTGTTTAGATGTGTTTAGATACACAAATACCATTGTGTTACAAGTGACTACAGTGTTCGGTACAGTAACACACTGTACAGGTTTGTAGCCCAAGATCAATAGGCTATACCTTATAGCCTAGGTGTGTAGTAGACTACACCATCAAGGTTCGTGTAAGTACACTCACTCTATGATGTTTGCACAACAAAATCACTTAATGACACATTTCTCAGAACACATCCCCATCATTGAGCAACACATGACTATATTCTAGATTTGTCTTCTAAACTAGTTTTTATAACAAATTTCCCTATGAAAAAGAAAGTGTGACTGTCATTCAGGATATAGCAGACATCTTCACATGGAGGTCTGGGGTAGTCGCATCAAAGCTATAAAGACATATGATGCCGAGAATATACGGACTTTCTATTGTATCAAAAAACACATTTACATCTATCATGTCTGAAAGTCTGCGATATCCAGAATGTAAATCCAATTGAACAGCATTAGACAGGGTCACTGATCCTAGACCCAGCAGAACAAGGAGAACCTGAAATGTCCTCCCTGAATGGATGATGATGATGATAAGACTCAGTCTACTTTGCCCACCTAAATGGCCTGGTTCTAGTGGCATAAGTCTGAAAATTGGTTTGAGAAAATTCAGGAACAAGCCTGAATCAATTTCAACCACAAGGATTTGGGGATGTGAGTTTGAGTTCTCTCACCACACTCCAGTAAGGAAGAATAGGCTTAACAGCAATTATCTTGTAATTAAAAGATATCTGACAGTCATAAATGCCAAAGCTTCCTATTTTAGCACCAACTAGTGGCATTCAGTATGGGAGATGTCAGTAGAAGCTATCCTATACTACTCCTTACCTGATCATTCTGACCTGAAGGAGGTCATCTATTCCTACAGCTCAATGGGGCATTCAGTTTCTCAAACTCATTTATTTCTGAACCTTGATATTGTGTTCAATAAGTCATTGACTCAGATACCCAATACCAGCTGTGTAAGTGCTTTTGTAAGACAGACAAGATAGTCTCTTTCCTTCGAAATGCTCAGCCCCAGAATTCTTTTAGTCACTGGAACGCTCAGCTAAAAAAAAAAAAAAATCAGACTAAAGAGTTTTGTCAAATTAAAACTGCATCTAGATTGTAGTCCTTCAGTGCTCTCCCACTAAAAGTGGTTGATAGCCAGATTTAGGTCCTCAACTTTCATTGTTTTCAGGGACTACAATGCTATGCATAGAGACCCTTAAAAAAAAATCTCTGACATAGTAATTTCACTACTGGGAATAGTAACAACAGCTAATAGTTCTTACGTATTTACTATGTGCTTGGTACTGTGTTAAGTACTTTCCTTAAAATATCTCATT
Organism: Nomascus leucogenys; assembly: GCF_006542625.1. Taxonomy (NCBI): domain Eukaryota; kingdom Metazoa; phylum Chordata; class Mammalia; order Primates; family Hylobatidae; genus Nomascus; species Nomascus leucogenys. Next base: position 734,365 of record NW_022095789.1, on the reverse strand, counting down.
TAACCTCACAAAAACTGAACAAGGTAATTATTATTATTTCACAGATGCATAAAGGGAAGCTTGGAAATTAGCACAGGGTCACACACTAGTAAGTCAGTAACAGAGGTGGGACTCAAGCTCAAACTGACTGGCCCTCCAGAGCCTACCTTACTGTCACCCTATATGGGAACATATCCCTAGGAAATAATCCCAAAATACAGTGACAATTTTAGGCTAAGAGGCTCAGTACCGTGTGATTATAACACAGTAACTTGAAGCATTTCAAATATGTAATAATTAAGTAAATGACAGCAATCCAGGTTACCAAATATTATGTAGGCATTAAAAATATTTTTATAAATAACTTTGTGACATGATGAAATATTTATGCTATTAAACAGAAAAAGCAGAATATAAAATTTTACATACAGTCAAACCTCAACTATGTCAAAAATTTATCTGCACATGGAAAGAGCTAAATTTACTGCTAAATAAAAAAGACAAGTTGCAGAATAATATAGAGAGAGAGCTATATATAGCATGGTCCCATTTATGTAAATAGTGCCTATAATTTTAAGTATTCAATAAATGTAAGCCATTATTATTACAATGAACATGTACTACTTTATAATCAGAAAAATCAACAAATTTATTAAATTAAGTGTTTATGTACTTCCTCATTTAATAACTAAAAAGTATATTACTTCAAGAAAAGTAAATAACACGTGCCTTGCCTCTCTGGCAATCTTAATTTAAAAAACACTTCACAATTATACAATGTCACATTTAAATACACCTAAGTTACAGGAATCAAGTAGCACTGAGAAGAACACTGCAACACTTCCAATTACCTAGGTTTACATTCAGCATGTTAGACCACAGAGAGCTGTGCTGACGTGACTATATTTAGAGTTTAAAATCATAAACAGGCCAAATCAGAGGTGGTATTTCAAGGGCTGTGATTAACAAGATTTTCTTGATCAATGTCTTGTGCTGTCTGAAAACTAGGGATTTTGGTACAGACTTTTTTTTTTTTTTTGAGATGAAGTTTCACTCTTGTTGTCCAGGCTGGAGTGCAATGGCACGATCTCAGCTCATTGCAACCTCTGCCTCCCAGGTTCAAGCAATTCTCCTGACTCAGCCTCCTGAGTAGCTGGGATTACAGGAGCCCAGCACCACGCCTGGTTAATTTTTTGTATTTTTAGTAGAAACAGGGGTTCACCATGTTGGCCAGGCTGGTCTCGAACTCCCGACCTCAGGTGACCCACCCGCCTCAGCCTCCCAAAGTGTTGGGATTACAGGCATGAACCACCACGCCTGGCCTTTGCTACACTCTTAAAGAGATAAACCAACAGCTCCTCAGTAACTCAGCAGAGATATGATATGTAGGACATGAATGTAAATTAGTGATACTTTTCAGCTGCTGACTCTAGGTAGAATTTCTATTAAACTACAAAAGAGGAAAAAAACCTACAAGGGATTTATTTTGAATGAAAAATGGGCAACTCTAGAACTTAGTTCCTCAAGTTCCACAGGAATCTCAATATTTGAATACATAGGTTGAAATGCAAGGTCCACTGCACTGCACTGATTTTTAGCCTACCTGTGTAAAAGAATAAGTTAATATGTTAGAAGATGGGCCAGGTGCAGGCTGGGCACAGTAGCTCACACCTGTAATCCCAACACTTTGGGAGGCCGAGGCGGGCAGATCACGAGGTCAGGAGATGGAGACCATCATGGCTAATACAGTGAAACCCCATCTCTACTAAAAAAAAAAAAAATAACGAAAATTAGCTGGGCATGGTGGCAGGCACCTGTAGTCCCAGCTACTCGGGAGGCTGAGGCAGGAGAATGGTGTGAACCCAGGAGGCGGAGCTTACAGTGAGCCAAGATCGCACCACTGCACTCCAGCCTGGGCGACAGAGCAAGACTCCATCTCAAAAAAAAAAAAAAAAAAAAAAAAGGTTGGGCCAGGTGCAGTGGGTCACACCTGTAATCCCAGCACTTTGGGAGGCCAAGGCAGGAGGATCACTTGCGGTCACGAGTTCAAGAGCAGCCTGGCCAACATGGCAAAACCCTGTCTCTACTGAAAAAAAGTACAAAAAAAATTAGCCAGGCATGGTGGCGCAAGCCTGTAGTCCCAGCTACTTGGGAGGCTAAGGCAAGAGAATCGTTTGAACCTGGGAGGCGGAGGTTGCAGAAAGCCAAGATTGTGCCACTGCAATCCAGCATGGGCGACAGAGAGAGACTCTGGCTCAAAAAACAAACAAACAAACGGAACAAACAAACAAACAAAAACATTAAAAAATGAAAGACTTTTCCCTTCCAGTTCTCCTGAGGTATGTGTAACAAGACAAAATACCTGCTAAAAGTAATGATGAACATAAAAGTACTAGAAAAATAACTAGATAGAAAAAACCCAAGACCAATAACAACTTCAACTTTGAAGAACAGCTATCTGTTTTTTCCCTGCATTGTAATGTATAGGATTATAAAACCACCACACAAAAAAGTAAGAGTTTGGCTGTCCTGGTGGGTCTTTACCTGTATCTTCCCCCATCAGACCATTGCAGTACATGGCATGTCGTTCAATCTTTGTGGGTGGAAAGCATTGGTCACATAGCGGGCAGGATACCTCGTTACTGGATGAGAAGGTAGAAATAGCTATTTCCTTCTCAGCATCAACCTGAAGAACATGACAAACAGCAATTATAACAGCTTTAGTTCATATCATTCCCTACAACGAACTGCAAGAGACTCCACCCCATATTTCACTTACTTTGAAAGAGACAACAACAGCTTATCAAATTCAGGAGTAAAGACTGAGAGATACTACTGATAGAGTTAATACTTATTCAGTGCCTTATACTGCCAACTATGTATTAAACACTCTACATGTATTACTCATTTATATGTAAGTTTATATATTACTCATTTATATATAGGTATACTTACACTGACAACTATGTATTTAAACACTCTATATGTATTACTCAATCGTACAAAGTTATTAGCACACTCCTTTTTTACACGTGAGAAAAGTACTTGTATAAAACAGTAAAGCAATTTGCAAAGTCACAGCAAGTAAGTGGGAGTGTTGAGATTCAAACGAAGGACTAGTATCTGCCTCAAAAACTTGAGGGCACTGATCTCTACCACATTGTAAGGCACAATCCTCACTGCATCAGTGTGCTGTGCCTGCTGGGTTTCACATTTTGCATATCAACAGCATCTTAAGGACACATTTTCAATTTCACAAAAGGACTGTTATTACTGTAAGTGACTTTAAGACATAAGGAGTTGGAAAACAAAAGAGCTCTAAGCCAAAAACAGCACAACTAGGATTTAAGTTAAGAACATAAGTCTGTACTTAGACCCATAAGACCTAAGACCTGTGTTTTATTTGTGACTTTCTGGATTGAAAGAAGAAACTAAGATCTACATACTTAAGAAGCACCAAAGAATTCATTAGTTAAAATAATCAATTCTGCCAAAGCCACTCTTAAACCTATCTCTTATTCCTCTCTGTTTTGTAGTCATCATTTCTCCTACAGTTGCTGGTATCTCTTAAAGGCAGTTTTATTTTACCTACACAGGTTGATCAGAGCCAAGAACTCTGCAGTGATTAATTCACAATGTGTGTGAGCACTGCAGCACTACTGCCTAACACTTGCTTCAAAGGACAGCATGTCATATCCAATCAATGTGAAAACGTCCTGCATAACTACTGCTTACCTTTAAAGCAAGGGACACCCGGGCTGTCATTACACCTTACTACATGACGAAAACAAATAAAATGTCTTCTGATACAAGAACAAAACACGACCAAAACTTCAATGCATAGAAAATTTGACTTCTGAGTCAACTGGGTCTTTTGGGGTAAGGGGTTGGGGCTGTCTCTAAAACCTAATGCTTATGAGTGTGATCCAGCAGAGATGAAAACAGGCCATCTAAATACCAAGTCAAACTGCCAGAAAATGTGCTGTTTTCAACACCACCTGCCTTTCATTAAAAGACATACTCTAAAGGCGTAAAACCTAAAAGATGAGAAAGGGACTAACAGTGGTTGAGTTCTTACACTATGCAGGCTCCACCAGTCATTTTCCATAACCATCCCTCCCAACAAGCCACTTGACAGAAGTATCACTAGCTCTGCTATTACAGAAGGGGAAACTGAGGCTTGGAAAAGCAAAGTAACCTGCTGGTCACAAAGTTACTAAGTGAACAAACCCAGGCCCACTTGGCATCAAAACCTTCGGTAATTCCCTTCTATCATATTGTGGCAGAAATAAAAAGCCTCCCTTCCATTCTACTTTGTTTCTGGAAGCGGATCCTGCAAGGAATTAAGAAACTATCAGGTTCTATTTATTATTCTTCTCTCCAAGGTGGGGAAAGTCAAGTGGGTCTGGAAGTTCTAGGTGCTATGTTTTCCAAATTTAATCACTAAGCTTCTCACAAATCCAGGTTCCTCTGTTCATAAATCTTAAAAGGAAAAGTTGTAAAGCTTGAAAAATTGCAAAGCTGGCCAGGCACGGTGGCTCACTCCAGTAATCCCAGCACTTTGGAGGCCACGGCATGTAGGGAGACCCCCTGAAACTATTGCTATGGAATAAAAGATGAAATGCCCCTGATTATTGTAAATACAAAATTGCATGCAGGATTGTGTAAAGACAATGCCAGGTTGGACTGCCAGAATGAGCCAACAGCACGTGATGTGCTTCCCTCTGCAGAGAGCCTATGAATGGACGTGCAGTCAGGGAGGTTTCACATCACCAAGATTCCTATCCCAGAAAAGCAGATGTTCATAGCTCTGGGAATGGAATGCGACCCTTGTGGAGAGCCTATAAACGGATGCATGGCGGGGGCGTCTGTCCATATGGATAAGATAGGGCTATAAACGCCCTCATCTTGCCAAAGCTCTTCTAGTCCTCTTTAGGGTTAAGGCATACTCCCTTCTGAGAATTTCTGGTCTAACCGGTTGTCTAGCTTCACCTCCTGTTTCCATGGATTGTTTGTAACCAGCTTTTGTTGCAATTGTTACTGCTGATTAATATCTTGCTAATCATAGGTTATGGAAAGATTGTGTTTCTGTTTTAAGGCTCTGTTAGAAATTACTGAGGCACATACTATATTGCAAATTCTTATCTCTGTATACTATACTTCTACATAGAAATGTACTGTACTTCTACATACAAATGTTATGTTAAAGAATTACTTCATCCCCATGTGACCATCTCACCTCATAATCAAATGACCCTAAATCTCTCACTAACCTACCCCTGCCCTCACTAAACTTAATAATAAATGCTGGTATACCCAGTGCATTGTTGGCACCGTGGGACCAGAAGGCGGTGATCCCCCTGGACCCAGCTTTCACTATCTTGTGTGTGTCTATTATTTCTCGACCTGCCGATCCGCCTAGGAACAAAGAGAGAGCCCCGTTGCATTGTGGGCTGCTGGCCAGATCCTGCAATATCTGGTGCCCAATGTGGCCTCCTTTGTTCCTTGGTTCAGTGCACTCCGAGTGCGGTTCGTGACGACTAGTCTTCAGTCTCAACGGTAAGGTCTCTGGGTACGCTGTTTCTGACTCTCCCCCCTTTTCGGGTTTGTCGACCGGTAATATTCCAGGGTTATCATGGGACAATCGCAGTTTAAACACCAGTCTTGTCTTTTATTAAACTTCTTCTTAAACAGGGTGGAATCAAGGCTGATTCCAATAACCTTATTCTCTTATTTCAGACTATTGAAAAACATTGTCCTTGGTTCCCTGACAAAAGTTCTATAGACCTGTTAGGCTGGGATAGAGTTGGTGCCACTTTCCAGCAACTCATGAGAGATGGTGTTTTACTTCCTATTTCTGTTTGGACTGACTGGGCTCTTATTCGTGTTGCTTTACTTCCTTTTCGTTCTGGTGATCCTCTTCAACTGCCAGAAGTTAACGCGGATGGTGAACCGCCCCCTTTACCTCGGGTAGCTGACCCCCCTACTAGTCCTCTTTCTGATGATAAAAAAGAATTCGATCTCTCCTTGTTTTCTCCCCAAGAGGAGGAACATGGTGATGATCCCCTCCCTCCACCTCCTATCTTGAAACCTGTATATGTTAACTCTTCTTCTACTAAGCCATTGCCCCCTCTGCCAGAGGAGGACATGTAGCATTCATCTGAATGGCCTGTTTCTCCTTTTGGACCTCTCCCCTCTTATAAGCCCACTGTTTCTTTTGACACTCCAGGACCCCTTCTTTCAGAGGTTTGGAATCCTGCTTCCCCCTAGTCTACGTCCCGGTGCCCTCACTCTCTTTCTCTCTTTTCCTCTGCCCTTTCACAATAGATGTGTGAGTCACCTGTTTGGGTAGAGCAGTGGCCGCTGTCCAAACACAGTTGGAGGCTTTAATTAAAATTGTTAATGATTTACTACAAGCAAACACTATTGAGCCCTCCTTGTCTCCATGGAACTCGCCTGTGTTCGTTGTACAAAAAAAGTCAGGAAAATGGAGAATGGTAACAGACTTAAGAGCTGTTAATGCAGTTATTAAACCTATGAGGGCATTACAACCCGGTATGCCCTCCCCGCTCCGTGATTCCTAAGGAATGGCCTTTAATTATCATTGACCTTAAAGATTGCTTTTTTCATATTCCTTTAGACAAGTCAGACTGTGAAAAATTTGCTTTCACTATACCTTCCATTAACAATTCAGCTCCCGCAGCTAGATATCAATGGAAAGTTTTACCTCAAAGAATGATTAACAGTCCTACTATTTCTCAGTTGTTTGTCGGTACTGTGTTACAACCTATCTGACAGACTTTTAAAAATAATTACATTCTTCATTATATGGATGATATACTGATTGTTGCCTCCACTAAAGATGAATTAATTCAATGTTTTACCTCTTTAAAATTAGCTGTTGCCAATGCAGGACTCCACATTGCTCCTGATAAAATTCAACAAGCCACTCCTGTTCTGTACTTAGGAATGCAGCTAGAAGCTCGCTCCATTAAGCCCCAAAAAGTCCAACTTCGTACTGACAATTTAAACACCTTAAATGATTTTCAAAAATTACTGGGTGACATCAATTATCTCAGACCAACCCTAGGCATCCCTACTTATGCATTATCTCATCTATTTGCCACTTTATCAGGAGATACAAATTTAAACAGTCCTCGCTCTCTGAGCCAGCAAAACAAGAGTTGTCATTTGTAAAACAAAGAGTGAGAGAGGCACAAGTCTCTCGTATTGACCCAAATTTGCCTTTACAATTTTTAGTTTTCCCTTCCATCCACTCTCCTACGGGACTTATAGTACAAAATGATTCTCTAGTTGAATGGGTATTTCTTCCTAATTCAGCCTCTAAAACTTTCAATATATCTTGATCAAATAGCCACTTTAATTGGGTTAGGACGTCAACGTATCATTAAAATTTCTGGCTTTGATCCAAACATTATTGTGATCCCTTTGTCAAAAAATAAAGTTAAAAATGCCTTTTCTACATCTTTGTGCTGGCAGACTAAATCTGGCTGACTTCATTGGCACTATTGATAATCATCTGCCTAAATCAAAATTCTTTCAATTTCTAAGAAATACTTTCTGGATTCTACCAAAACTTACTCATTCATCACCACTAGAGACAGCAGTTACCATTTTTACTGACGGATCCAGTAATGGAAAGGCAGGGTATGTAGGACCAAAAGATAAAGTCAATTCTACTCCATACATTTCTGCTCAAAAAGCTGAGTTGTTTGCTGTTATCTCTGCATTACAGGATTTTGATCAGCCTTGTAATATTGTTTCTGACTCAGCATATGTAGTCCATGCCACTACGGCAATAGAAACAGCTACCATCAAAAATATTGCTGACACTAATCTGTTTTCCTTGTTCTCTTTGTTACAGAAAACTGTCAGAAACCGAAACCACCCTTTTTTCATCACTCACATTCGTTCTCATACAAACTTGCCTAGACCTTTAGCCAGTGGTAATCATAAAGTTGATACTCTAGTTTCTCTAGCCATTACAGATGCAGAACAATTTCATCAACTCACTCATACTAATGCCTCATGTCTTAAACATAAATATTCTCTCAGTTGGAAACAAGCTAAACAAATTGTACAACACTGTTCTCAATGTCAGGTTCTTGTCTTACCCACACAATCTCCCGGAGTTAATCCCCGAGGCCTTTCTCCTAATGTTATCTGGCAAATGGATGTTACTCATGTTCCTCCTTTTGGAAAATTAGCTTATGTACACGTCACAGTTGACACTTTTTCCAATTTCATCTGGGCTACCTGTCAAACCGGAGAAGCCACGTCTCAAGTTAAAAAACATATGTTTTCATGTTTTGCGGTTATGGGAATTCCTAGTGAGCTCAAAACAGACGATGGTCCAGCCTATTGTAGTAAAGCTTTTAAAAATTTTCTTGATCAGTGGCATATTAAACATATTACTGGTATTCCTTATAACCCACAAGGCCAAGCTACTGTTAAAAAAAAAAGCAACAGAACTTTAAAAATTACAATTACTTAAACAAAAAGAGGGGCATAAGGAGTTGTCTATCCCTCACATACAACTAAACTTGGCGTTGCTCACATTAAATTTTCTTAATATTCCTAAATCTAGTTCTGTTACTGCTGCCGAAAAACATTTCTCTGGTAACCGTCCTACGGTAAACCAAGGAAGAGAAGTATGGTGGAAAGGTGTTCAATCTAATATATGGTCAAAAGGTTCTATTTTAACATGGGGAAGAGATTATGCTTGTGTCTCCCCAGGTGAACATCAATCTCCTGTTTGGATTCCTGCTAGACACCTAAAATTGTGTCCTGAAAATACATGCAACAACGAGACAGAGAAATTTGCTGAAAAAGCGCCACAGCAAGAAACAACACATCCAATCATCAAAAAGAAGAAAACGACCACGCTAACTCCTTTACAACAGACAATCCAGTCAGACATCCTGAACAACTTGTCTCCAGTGATCCAGATCCGGCTCAACCTCTGCCTCCTCCTGATAACACTGATGCTTCTACCCTCTGTCACTCCACAGACTGTTAAAAACTATACATATTGGGCCTATATTCCTTTTCCTCCTCTTATTCGAGCCATGACATGGATGGACGCTCCTATCGAGGTCTATGTTAATAACAGTATTTGGATGCCTGGTTCTGTAGATGATCACTGTCCTGCCCAACCTTCAAGAGAAGGAACCCCTTTCAGTATCACTTTAGGTTTTAGGTATCCACCTTTGTGCCTGGGACCCACTAATGGATGTCTCTCATTAGATATTCAAACTTAGGCTGTTACACTACCGTCTGGTCACTCTATCCCTCCTTTAGGACACTTGGTATCAGGGCTCTCATTAAAACCTCTAAGGCAAATCAAAACAGAAATCACTGATTATATTCATACATCCCAATATAAGCCTTTAGGACCTGCGTGTCCTCTCAACTTGTCTTCAAATGCTGACAAATTAATATGGAAAGATCGTGTTAGCTCAGAAGGAACTGTGTTATTTAATTCTTCTCACTGCACCATTGTTGACTGGGCTCCCAAAGGTCATATTACCAATGATTGCTCCAAGGTCACAGAGATTGTCAACATTTTCTCTATAATATTACTTATCAAAAAAGTAGTGACAACCCTCCCCTATTATATCGTAGATTTAACTCCTTTTTTCCTCCTAAGTGGAAAGGTGCAAGGGTTGCCCCTCCAAAGTCAAGGCTCATTGTTCCCCACTTAGGACCTGAACATTCAGAATTATGGAGATTAACAATAGCTAAGACTGGTATGAGAGTTTGGGCTGGAGAAAGTGTTATTAGTAAATCCACCTTGTCACCTCAAAATATGTATACTATCTATATGGAGTCCAACAAAACTATACCACTTAAAAGTTGTGTTAAACCACCATATATGTTATTAGTAGGAAAGATGCGTATTGGTTCAAAAACTAACATAATTACCTGTGTTAATTGTTACTTGTATACTTGTATTGACTCATCCTTTAATCAATATCATAGTATTTTAATAGTCAGAGCCAGAGAAGGTATTTGGCTCCCCGTAGCCTTACATAGGCCTTGGGAATCTTCCCCCTCTATCCATGTTATTAACAATATTCTACAGAAAATTCTTAAAAGGAGTAAACGATTTATTTTTACATTAATTGCAATAATAATGGGCTTGATTGCTGTTACTGCGACTGCTGCTGCTGCTGGAATTGCATTACATCAATCTATTCAAACTGTTCATTTTGTGGATAAATGGCAAAAAAAATTCTACTCGGATGTGGAATTCTCAGGTATTGATCAAAAATTGGCTAATCAAATTAATGATCTAAGACAAACTGTTACATGGATGGGAGATAAAATTATGAGTTTAGGACACAGATTACAAATGCAATGTGATTGGAATACTTCTGATTTTTGTATAACTCCGTTTCAATATAATGAATCTGTTCACAATTGGGAATCAGTAAAATGCCATTTACAAGGAAGTGAAGATAATTTAAGTTTAGACATAAGCAAGCTAAAAGAACAGATTTTTGAGGTCTCTCAAGCACACTTAACTGCTTTACCCGGTGCTGAAGTTTTAGATGGTATCTCTGAGGGATTATCTAATCTCAACCCCATTCAATGGGTAAAATCTTTGGGAGGGTCCACTATCATTAATTTTGTTCTGTGTATAATTTGTGCTGCTGGTTTATTGTTCATGTGTAAAATTGGAAAAAATATTCTTCAATCCAATCATGATCAGTGCCAAGCTATGATTGCTATGGTTCATTTAAATCAGAGAAAAGGGGGAGATGTAGGGAGACCCCCTGAAACTATTGCTATGGAATAAAAGATGAAATGCTCCTGATTATTGCATGCAGGATTGTGTAAAGACAATGCCAGGTTGGACTGCCAGAACGAGCCAACAGCACGTGATGTGCTTCCCCCTGCAGAGAGCCTATGAATGGACGTGCAGTCAGGGAGGTTTCACATCACCAAGATTCCTATCCCAGAAAAGCAGATGTTCATAGCTCTGGGAATGGAATGTGGCCCTTGTGGAAAGCCTATAAACGGATGCATGGGGGTGGGGGGCATCTGTCCATATGGATAAGATAGGGCTATAAACGCCCTCATCTTGCCAAAGCTCTTCTAGTCCTCTTTAGGGTTAAGGCATACTCCCTTCTGAGAATTTCTGGTCTAACTGGTTGTCTAGCTTCACCTCTTGTTTCCATGGATTGTTTGTAACCAGCTTTTGTTGCAATTGTTACTGCTGATTATTATCTTGCTAATCACAGGTTATGGAAAGATTGTGTCTCTGTTTTAAGGCTCTGTTAGAAATTACTGAGGCACATACTATATTGTAAATTCTTATCTCTGTATACTATACTTCTACACAGAAATGTACTGTACTTCTACATACAAATGTTATGTTAAAGAATTACTTCATCCCCCATGTGACCATCTCACCTCATAATCAAATGACCCTAAATCCCTCACTAACCTACCCCTGCCCTCACTAAACTTAATAATAAGTGCTGGTATATCCAGTGCATTGTTGGCACTGCGGGACCAGAAGGCGGTGACTCCCCTGGACCCAGCTTTCACTATCTTGTGTGTGTCTATTATTTCTCAACCTGCCAATCCGCCTAGGAACAAAGACAGAGCCCCGTTGCATTGTGGGCTGCTGGCCAGATCCCACAATAAAGGCAAGCAGATCACAGGAGGCCAGTTCAAAACCACCCTGGCCAACACAGTGAAACCCCATCTCTACTGAAAATACAAAAATTAGCTGGGCGTGGTGGCACACACCTATAATCCCAGCTATTCAGGAGGCTGAGGCAGGAGAATTGCTTAAACCTGGGAGGCGGAGGCTGCAGTGAGCCGAGATCGCACCACTGCACTCCAGCCTGGGTGACAGAGCAAAACTCTGCCTCCAAAAAAAGAAAGAATGAAAACAAAAGAAAAATTGCCGGGTGCGATGGCTCACGCTTATAATCCCCAGCACTTTGGGAGGCCAAGCTGAATGGATCACTTGAGGCCAAGAGTTTGAGACCAGCCTGGCTCATTTGGCAAAACCCTGTCTCTACTGAAAATACAAAAATTAGCCAGGGGTGGTGGTGTATGTCTGTAGTCCCAGCTACTCAGGTGGTTGAGGCAGGAGAATCGCTTGAACCCAGGAGGCGGAGGTTTCAGTGAGCCGAGATCCTACCACTGCACTCCAGCCTAGGCAACAGAGGGAGACCCGGTCTCAAAAAAGAAAAGAAAAGAAAAGAAAAAAAAGAAAAGAAAAGAAAAGAAAAAAGAAAAGAAAAGAAAAGAGAAAAATAGCAAAGCTGTTTGAGCAGAAGGATGGCAGGGGGGTAAAGGGGATCAATATACCCTAAAATTTGCAAGTAGTCTTGAATTACTTAAAGTTAGTGGTGAATGGGCAGTTACTTGGCCTTCTAAAGTTCACTAAGCACACAAATGTTATATGACGCAAATGTGTCACTGGTGCTCACATTGAGCATTATACTCCTTTGTATTCATCACAGCTCTATACAATGCAGAGACTGTACCTTTAACTATTAATGTATTCAAGAGGGAGTAGTCAATTGTCTTATTATGAATATAAGCCCACTTCCAACCACTGTTCATAGGCAACCCTGAAGGTTTCAGAACATTTTTATGTTAAAATAAGGTATTTTTTCCCAGCATCATTTAAAAAGTCTATTTAAGTATTAACTACTATGGAAGAACCTCAAGGGGCAAAAAGGCAAGCAAAGTAGCTTGTATTAGGACCATGCAGTCAGGGATTTCTTTGCAGAGTTGCTTCTACTTTTTTTTTTTTTTTTTTTTTTAAGTTCTACGGTACATGTGCACAACGTGCTGGTTTGTTACATATGTATACACGTGCCATGTTGGTGTGCTGCACCCATTAACTCGTCATTTACATTAGGTATATCTCCTAATGCTATCCCTCCCCCCTCCCCTTCTACTTCTTTTAAAATATTATACAACTATTTTTCAGCCAGGCGCCATAGCTCATGCCTGTACTCCCAGCACTTTGGGAGGCCGAGGTGGGTGGATCATGAGGTCAGCAGATGGAGACCATACTGGCTAACACGGTGAAACCCTGACTCTACTAAAAACACAAAAAATTAGCCAGGTGTGGTGGCAGGCGCCTGTAATCCCAGCTACTCGGGAGGCTGAGGCAGGAGAATGGTGTGAACCCGGGAGGCGGAGCTTGCAGAGCTGAGATTGAGCCACTGCACTCCAGCCCAGGCGACAGGGCAAGACTCCGTCTCAAAAAAAAAAAAAAAAAAAAATTATACAACTATTTTTCAAAAGAGGTACTTAGATACTGAATCTTGACATCTTAAAGGTTGTTGGTCCTTAACTTCAGACTTAAAAAAAAAAAAAAATACACCTCACTTCAAGAGAAATGAACCCAGTGAAAACAAAAGCATGTCCTGCAAATCACCAAATTCTCCATCCCTCCCCCACCCAATTATGTGTAGCTTAGAAACCTCCTTGTTCTGGATCTTCCCCTTCTCACCACACGAATCTTAACATAGTTTACTTAAAAACTTAACTGACTAAACTAGCTCTGGAGGACTCTGAATAACTTCTATTAGCTCTTCGGAGAATAGGATATTTATCTAAGACTCCAACTAAGGGAAACTCTCAGGCAAGATATTCAGAAACACTATTTCCGAAGAAAGCTTACTATTGTCAGAAATCAAGAGGGACTACATACAGTTGTGCCATGGGTACTTCCAAATACCTCAAATACTATTAAGCAATTCTCTGTCATTAGTAAACTAATAAACAGTAATATATTACAAAGTAGTAAAATAATATGACTTTCCACATGATACTTCTACTTGTGACAAATCTCTGCTATGTGTTTTATATTCTTTATCTAATTTCACCTGCAAACCAACCGAGTAAAATAGATATTTCTGCCTCCATTTTACATATGAAGAACTCAAATTCAGAAAAGCATTTCTCTTCTGTGCTTCCCTAATGCCCTAGGAATCCATCATTACCTTTGTCAGACCACATTATAATTATAATTATCTGTTTATATGTCTGTCTCCTCTCTTACCAGAACCCTCTGAGTGCAAGGACTGTTTTTCTTATTTATCTTTGTATCCCAAGAGTCTGACACAATGACTGGCACAAAGTATACAAACTATAAATAGCTGCCTAGTGAATGAATAAAGCGATTAATTTGCGCAACATTCAAAACATGGTGGAGCTGGGATTTAAAGCCATGTCTTCTAATTGCAATGCTCAAGCTCCTTGTACTACACCATACCACCTTCCAGTAAACAAGAAATTTTAGGACAAATGACCTACACCGATCCCAATGGCAAGAGTCCACATCCTTTATACTATCTTTGTGCACATAAAATGTTCCATTCTGTCTAATAAGTGACTTGTAACTACTACATGATTTAAAATCTACAGTATATCTAACTTCTTTTAATGGAAACTTCTAAGACTGGAGACATCCACAGATATCAGCAAACAGCAACACCAAAAAGAGGACATTCAACATGAGAAAGGCTATTACGATTCCATCTATTTGATATATAGCACAGACATGTACACCATAAATTCTAAACAGGGTTCATGCGCTTTGACCCAAACAAAGAATAGTCTCGTCTGCAGTCATGGATGGGTATGAAATCAGCCTTAACTAAGGGCGTCTTCTGTATGTTAGGATGACTATGGTAATAATATTCTGTTCCCTCATTCCCATTTAGAAGATTCTGTTTCTTCCTGAGAAAACAATCCAGAGGCCATTTTGACATTATGGAGCAGGATCCGTCATCAGTCAATCTGCAGCAGGGAGTGTCATCGTCTTTCCTACCACCACTGGCATCAGGGAATCTTGGTCAATTGTGACAGATCAGGTTCCAGAGAACCAGGCAGTGTGCATGATTCAAGAAGGCAGAATATTTACCCAGTTACCTGCAGCGCAGAGACCAGGGAGAGGATCTAACTTCTACTGTAAAAACTGTTTTTTAAAAATCCCAGGCCAGGCACAGTGGCTGATGCCTGTAATCCCAGCACTTTGGGAGGCCTAGTGGATCACCTGAGGTCAGGAGTTTGAGACCAGCCTGGCCAACATGGTAAAACCCCATCTCTACTAAAATACAAAAATTAGCTGGGCATGGTGGCGGGCACCTGTAATCCTAGTTACTCGGGAGGCTGAGGCATGAGAATCACTAAAAACTCGGGAGGCGGAGATTGCAGTGAGCCAAGATCGCACCACTGCACTCCAGCCTGGGAGACAAGAGCAAGACTTTGTCTTGAGGAGGAAAAAAAAAAAAAATTCCAGAATATAAAAAGGAACCTTTCTTTTTTTTTTTTTTTTTTTTTGAGACGGAATCTTGCTCTGTTGCCAGGCTGGAGTGCAGTGGCACGATCTCGGCTCACTGCAACCTCCAACTCCCAGGTTCAAGCCATTCTCTTGCCTCAGCCTCCCAAATAGCTGAGTCTACAGATGCGCACCACCACGCCCAGCTAATTTTTGTATTTTTAGTAGAGACAGGGTTTCACCATGTTGGCCAGGATGGTCTCAATCTCTTGACCTCGTGATCCGCCTGCCTCAGCCTCCCAAAGTGCTCAGATTACAGGCATGAGCCACTGCGCCTGGCCAAAAAGGAACCTTTCTTAAGGTGCGCAGGATAAGAAAGCATACACCGATGTAACCAAAATCTTTATTTCTACTGAGGAATTTGGCTAACTCTCAGGTTGCTTCTGACAGCAACAGATTTTTAAGATTTTAAAATTTTTAAAGGAATTCCTGGTAAACTGTTTTGTTAGACTCAACATTAAAAATACACACTGAGGACCAGGCACGGTGGCTCACGCCTGTAATCTCAGCACTTTGGGAGGCTAAGGTAGACAGATCACTTGAGGTCAGGAGTTCAATACCAGCCTGGCCAACGTGGTGAAACCCCGTCTCTACTAAAAATATAAAAATTAGCTGAGCGTGGTGTCGTGCGCCTGTAATCTCAGCTACTTGGGTGGCTGAGGCAGGAGAAACACTTGGACCGGGGAGGTAGAGGTTGCAGTGAGCCGATATCATGCCACTGCACTCCAGCCTGGGCAACAGAGTGAAACTCCATCCCAAAAAAAAAGAAAAAAGAAAAAAAAAAAAAAGAAAAGAAAAGGAAAAATATACACACCGAGAATCTTAATCGGAAGTATGAACTTGTATCAATCAGCTTTATGGTTACTGCCAGATACGTAAAGTGAGTAAAGGTAATGATGCAAATAGATTCGTTTATTTTATCAGACAGCTACCTTGACTTTGCATTTCTGATCAAATTAGGGCTGAAAGTTATGTATACATCATAATATAAATATAGTAATTTTTTCCAAGACTGTGTCTGTTACTTATTGGTACATAATAAAAAATGCCCTATAACTTTGGATTCAAACCCGTGTTCAAATTATATCTCTACCATTATTAGTAGTATGATTTAGAGCAAATTAAACATCCTAAGCCTCTGTTTCCCCATCTCTAATAGAAATAATAATGCATACAAAAGTACTCAAGAAATGCTAACTACTGTTATTTTTAGAAACAATGCTGAACTAATCTTAACTATAAAAATCTCTCCCTGACATAAGGACCCCCAAAACTAAAACCCCCTGCCACCTAAATCTTTTCAGCCAATGTCAACGTTGCATCAGAGAGAGGACTACCAACAGAAAGAAACCACTGAGAAAAAATATAGAGCAAAATATTCACCTCCTTATCTGCCATTATTATTCTGACTCCATCCAAGATATCTCTGCTACCTGGAGAGACTTCTCTTTCAAGGTCAAAAGTTTCAGAGGAACTTAGCTGTGTCTCTGTAATTTAAAAAAGTTAAAATCCCATTAATTTTCATTTTGTGTTTTCATAATGAAAAAAACAAACATGTCTATTTTCCCCTAAAGTTTAGGATATGACAATACTGTGGTGGCAATATATTACTAGATCTAGTTTGTTTCTTCTTAAAGCTTTACTGAGGCATAATTTACAAATAACAGAATTCATAAATTTTCAGTATACAGTTTAATATGTTTTGACAAATGTATACCATTTATATACTACCATTTATACCATGTAACCTCTACCATAATCAAGATATAAAACATTTCCAACACCCCAAAAAGTTCTCTGTACCCCTCTGCAGTCAATCTCCTACCTCTTTGGTCACTGCAATGAACTCTTTACAATGACCAGTTTACTTTATGTTCCTATAATTTTGTCTTTTCTAGAATGTCATATAAATAGAATCACATGTCTTTTGTGTCCAGCTTCTTTTACTTAGTATAATGTGTCTGAGATGGACCCATGTTGTCATGTAATATCAACAGTTCATACTTTTTGCTGCTGAGTAGCATTCCATTGTATAGATATATCACAATTTGTTTATTCATTGACCAACTGATCAACTGGCTTATTTCCACTGTAATTCTAGTTTTAAAGTATACTGATTTGACAGAAAACAAGAACCTGCCAATGTTAGTGCTGAGGTTAAAGAGATGATTAGCAAAAACAGAAACTGGGACCAGAAATAGAATATACATTCTAGACAAAGATACGCCTTTCTTTAATATATTCTTTAAGCAGCACATATCAATTCAACAAATATTTTGAACATCAAGTCCCAGGCATTATACTCGCTATCAGTAATATGAAAATGTAAGATGGGGTCCCTTGTAGTCAGTTCAGGGGCCAGAAAACTAGATACAGCTCATGGGCCAAATCCTGTCAGCTGCCTATTTTTCTAAGTAAGATTTTATTGGAACCCAGTCATGCTCATTCATCTATGTACTGTCTATGGCTGTTTTTGCACTAAAATGGCAGAACCAAATAGTCTCAATAGACTATATGGCCCACAGGGCCTAAAATATTTCCTATCTAGTCTTTATTTTTAAAAAGTTTGGCTGGGCACAGTCACCCATGCCTGCAATCCCAATGCTTTGGGAAGACGAGGTGGGAGGATCACTTGAGGTCAGTTCAAGGTTGTAATGAGATATGATCACACCACTGCATTCCAACCTGAGTTACAGAGTGAGACCCTGCCTCACCAACAAAAAAAAAAAAAAAAAGTTTGCCAACTTCTGCTGTAAACACATCACTTAATATAACAACAACAAAAAATAGTAATTATCTTTCAAAACCACCAATGTATCTGGAAAAGAAACATTACACACGAATGTTTGCGTACCTCCCAAACTTCGTATGTTGAAATCCCAACCCCTAATGTGGTAATATTAGGAAATGGGACCTTTGGAAGGTAATTAGGTCATGAGCATAGGGCCTTCCCTGAAAAGAATGGGATTAGTGCCCTTCTATAAGGGACCCCAAAGAGCTCTCTCACCCTCTTTCCACCATGTGAGGACACAACGGGAAGTTGTCTGGCTCTCACCAGACACTGATTCTGCCAACTCCTTGATCTTAGACTCTCCAGCCCCCAGAACTGTGAGAAATAAATTTATGTTGCTTATAACCCACTCATTCTAGAGTATTTTGTTACAGGAACCCAAACTAAAACCAGAAATTTATTTCAGAATGCAAATCCAGTAAGTTCTCTGTTATCTGACACTATACCTGCTGTACCTCTAACTAGCACTTTGCTTCACAAAACAATAAATGGCCAATGTCAGGCAAATAGAGCATCTGCAAGTTTCTAATGTATCTTCTGAATCATTAAGAAAGGATTAAATACATTTCTAGAATTAACTATATTTTAATAAACCACAAATTTTTTTGAAAACTGGACACACACACACACAGACACACACACACCCCACCTTATTGGAAAAAGGCTTACAGCACATAAACTTCAAAATCCTCTCTGTCAACTTTCCCTAAAGGTATTTTCAAAAAGATATTCAGTATATTTAAAAATAAGAACCATTCACTGCTTAGATTACTGCAATAATAAAAAGTCTTCAATTATGCTTTCTGGGAATGGCTGAAATGTCCAACTAAGAGGGCATTAGCTTCTTGGAAATAAGCAATGCTAGAAGCATGCAAAATGTAGGCACAAGGCTATAATCCTGCTTCTTCAACTAAGTGAGTAACACTAAAAAGATATTGTAATCTTAAATATTAGACTCTTGAACTGTCAGAAATATGAAACAAAAGTAAACAGGTAACAGACTACTACACTAAATATGTGTTTCACCCATTTGGAACAAATTTTTTCAGATAATTTATATATATAACTTCTAAATTATATATTTAAAAAGAAACCCAGGAGTTTGGCTTCATGGTGAAGTAGTTATATTTTCTTAGCAAAAGGAACATTAATGTAATGAATACCTTTTGCAATCTCATTTAGAAGTGGTTTATGTCAGCAAACAGTTGGACTTAATTAGCAGGCTAATGACAGCAAGTCATGATCATAAAAGCTATCTAACCTCAGTATGAAAGGCCTGCTTTTCCCTCTCATTAATTAGGCCTTTCAAGATCAATATATTTGTGGGTTCCTCTTGCAAGATCCCATGGTGATGTCACACGCCATCATCCTAAACAGACTGAGTGATTTCCTTCTAGGAAGTCAGTAGTCCCAGACAGAGGGGGAAAGCTTTCTTTTCACAAAGGTAGCACAGCATTCTTGAGTGCTCTTGCCAAAATCTGAGCACTCGGTAGTGTAGTCTCTTAGTGGGTATTGTTAGGCAGTAATCCAAATACATTTCAGATGAATTAAGGAGCCACTTTCAATAAAAACCAACGTAGGCTGAGCACGATGGTTCATGCTTATAATCCCCAGCACTTTAGGAAGCCAAAGCGGGAGGATTACTTGAGCTCAGGAGTTTGAGGTCAGCTTGGGAAACACACCAAGACCTCGTCTCTACTAAAAAATAATAATAATAATAATTTTTAAAATTAGGTGTGGTGGCACATGCCTGTAGTCCTAGCTACTCGGGAGGCTGAGGAGTGAGGATCATTTGAGCCAAGGAGTTCAAGGTTACAGTCAGTGAGCCATGACTGCGCCACTGCACTCCAGCCTGGGCAAAACTCCGTCTCACAAAAAAAAAAAGAAAAAAGAAAAAAGCCAACATAGTTCAATTTTTAAAATAAATAAAGACCTTTATGATAGACTGCCAGATGTTTAAAAATATTTATAGGTCTTTCCTAGATTACATGCAAACTAAGTTTGAGTCTCTGCGGGAAAAATTGAAGGAAACCAAAATAAGAAAACTATGATTATCTCTAATCCTTATAGGCTATATGAGACCTGAGGGAAAACCAGATGTGACTTATGGCAACATCTGTATACTTGCTGTTCAAAGTTAAACATCAGTAGGAAGTCCCTCAATCTCACAGGAATGAGGCTAATGATCTTTTCAGAAAAGCCAGAAAGGAAAATATAGTCTAAAACAAATTCCTTAGAAAGTAGTGGTTCATATCACAAAATAACGCTTCATATTATACAATGATTCAGGAGTTTCTTAGATGGTATGTATCTTAGTTCATTTTACATTATTTTGTATATCTAAATCTATCGATGTGCAACTTTGAATGAGCATCTCTTCTGCCTAAAAGTACATATCTTTTAATTTTTACAATTAACAAAAAGCAAACTAAAGCACTTAATGAGGTTAAGCATCTTAGGTCTAAGATTAAAAATAATGACAGAACATGCACAAAACTCAATTTCTGGACCTCCTATGCAGTAAGACCCCAACAAATGGCAATATAAAAACTAACTACTAAAAGGCTGTGAAGTCCAGGCACAGTGGCTCACATCTGTAATCCCAGCACTTTGGGAGGCCAAGGAGGGAGAATCACTTAAGCCCCAAAGTTCAAGGCTGCAGTGAGCTATGATTACACCACCGCACTCCAGGCTGGGTGACAAAATAATTTAAAACAATTTAAAATAATTTAAACAAATTAAATAACAAAAGGCTCTGAATGTACAGTTAAGTAAATGCTATTTCTGATGCTTTGCTGCCATCTCTGATGAGGCCTGTAAACAATCAAGGAGACAAAAAAGTCATGTTAATTTCAAAACTAAATTACCCCTAAGGAGAGAAAAGATTGAGAATAAAAGTCAATGGCCAATAAAAACAACTATAGGTGTATACATATACGAGTGTGGAGACATGTACATACACGTATCAATTACATATAAACCTCCAGAGAGCAGGTCTGAAGAGTCAGAGGAAAATTAATAGGCAAGAAAAGGTAGATAGGTATCAGAAATTCAGTAAAATCACAGTGGGGTACTTACCAGGACAAACAGTGATTTCTTCTGCAGAACTCTCTGGCATAAGGACTAAGCTCCTCTTACTGGTCAAAGCAGCAACACTGAAAGAGAACAAAATCCCAAATGAATTCCCAGTAAAATAAATCAGAACACAGAGCCAAAAGCAATGGTGAGTCACTCACAAAGCCACAGGTAATCACAGATACTTGCTGCCTAATACCACAAAAGCACAACAGGAAAGCAAGGAATCAGTACTGAAAACTCTAGGCCAGAAATAAGGAAAATAAATACGCTTACAAATTCAGTTCCAGTGAAATCACTGAATGAAAACAAATTCCCTTTTGGAGTTTTCACAAAGGAAGGTTGAAGGGTAAGAACTGTCTGTGAATATCACAGAAGACAAAAACTCCACTCCAATATAAGGATGTCAAAGGTGTTTTATAGCCTCCATCTCAGCCTTCTGAAGGCTAGAGATTTGTAAACTGCCAAGACACAGAGATTCTTCTGACAACATACTTTCTCCTCCTTTTGCAGTTAAATCTCCTCTTTATCTCAAGATGTTGCTTTCCATGCAACAAAAATAAAATACAATTCCAAACTGCCCTACAGCAAAAATCTGCCCACATAAATTGAATCTCTTTTCTAACAAAAACTTAATTATGAATGGCTTCCTTCATCCAACCTTCCGATTTTCCCTGACTGCTCATGGAGTGCAATCTCTTCCTGACATAGGAACACATAGCTGATCTGAGCATCTGAGCTAGCCCCCTCATGCTTCACAGGGCTTTATGATTAGTTTGATCAAGTATGCAAGAGGATGCTTAAAAACAAAAATCCTCACAACAACCAAGAATCACAGAGAAGAGAGAATAGCTACAACTGAACTCATGATAAATAACTAAATCCTGACAGAAAACCACAAGTGATTTCTCTCTAAATAAAACATCTCATAGCATTTGTTATAAACCCCAGCCAGACAGAGTTTACTCTGCATGTAACATTAGTGCTCTATTCAAAGGGTCCATCACAAAACAATTTTCTGACATTTATAAAATGGGCTAATCAATTTGAAGTCAAACCACATTGCCTGCGATTCCAACTCTCTACTGGTGACAAAGTGTATAATCATTTATTAAAACCTACATCTGCTCTGCACAAGGCTCACCACAATAAAGCAGAGAGGCCTACAGGGAGTAAAGGCCTACTCTGTTAAAACCACTTCCAAAACTGTCTTAACAGCAGGAAAATCAAACCAAAGCCATATTCTTTAGCCCTGGAAGGAATACCAAGTACTATCAACCAGAAGCCTAAGAAAGACCACCACCTTGACTACAGCAAATGGCAATTGGGCTTCAACTCTCATATGGGAGAACACAGTCATGCAGTTCAAAATTAAGCTCTTGAGAAAGTCTCAAAACTCAACTACCAGATAAAAAGGGCAAGTGGAAAGTAACTGGAAGCATGATCCAGTTAATAGTGCAGTTTATAATTAATCAACTGCTATCTATTATTAAAGTAAGAAGACTCAGAAGGTAAGCCCATCAATCAATCAGCAAGAACAATGGAGGAGGTAATGCAAACACAATCCTTTACAGGAGATAGGAGGCACAAATGGATTAAAAGTGGCACAGGACAGACAGTGAGAGTGACACAGGCCCTGTGTGGACTGAATAATATGAAGACTTCGAATAGGATGTAAGTCTCAAGAGTAAATTTAAAAGATGTATAAGGTTTAGATATACAGACAAAATAAGCATAAGCAGAGTTGGGGAAAAGAGAAAGGGGCTAAGAATAGAAGGACTATAAAGAAGTCAGTCTACAGCCTTCAAATTGTTATAGAAAACTAGTGTAATTCGTTAAGAGAATTGCAGGATGTGACCGCCTTTCAGAAATAATGTAAATGAGATTTATGCCAAGATAGCTGGCCTGGACAAAATGACCTCTAGGATCTCTTCCAGCTCTTAATATTCTGAGCTTCTATGAGAGGCACATCTGAGAACTTAGAGATAATAATAAAATTTCTCCTAGTCTTCACTTATAAAAGAGCTGAAAGTTCTCTGGCAAGCTGTCCACGTACAGTCTCACTCATGTGGTTCATCTCCCTTATGCTGGCAACCATCAGAGGAGAATTCATAGAAACATGTGATCTCTCACCTTTGTGAAGCAGGTACAGAGTTTCCCTCTTCAGAAGTTTCTTCAACAATCCTTTGGGAAGACTGCAAAGAAATACATAGTATCTTAAATATACAGGCACAGGTGAACTGGCTTCTCTTCCTGTTTTAAAAAAATTTAATTGTTCAATGTTCTCCCTCAACAATTAACAAGAAGAAAATATTTTCCATAAGCCAGTAAGTTTCACTAAAACAAGCACATCCTGTAAAGTCAGAAGACTGGTATTTAAATCAGAACTAAATCACTTACTAACTTTGTGATTGGGTAAGTGACATCTGAATCTCTTTCCTCATCTTAAAATGGGTATTAACAATTGCCTCACAGAGTGTTGTGAAAATTAAACAAGATACTGTACGCAATGCACTTCATAACATGCAAGACCTATATCAATATTAATTGATAAGTCAAATGAATTATGATTTTAGAAAAACAATCAAAAAGTTTGCATAAGGGGAAAGGAAAATATAGAGAAAAGTTCAATTTTCAAAGGAAATACTGAGTTGAGATAAACACTGCAATCTATGATCTCTGAGAAAAACCAAGCCATAACATAGGACATCAAAAGGGAAGGTTACAAAGATTCTTTTTGCTACAAATCTGCCACTATGGTTTTTATATCTGGCTACAGGATTATCTTCTCAGAAATGTAATGAATAGGGACTACATAAGGAAAGATCATTTTCATTGATTCAAAAATTATTTTCATTGATTAATGGTAGAGTTGGTGCAAATACCAACTCATTAAACATACATGCACAGAAGATCACAGAAAAAGCAGCTACTGCTGCCTTAGGCAGACTTCTGAGGAAGTGCCTGGACTGTGAGGCTTCTTCCACTAGACATAAAGCTACCAGCTGAAGTTTTCAAAGTTTCCTAATTAGATATGAATAACCTAAACAAGTTAGGCATCTCTTTATCAATCTCGCTACCATTCAGGTAAATGATGAAATACACTTAAAAATCAGGAATAGTTGAGTTTTCAGTCAAAAGGAAAGTTATACAATAATAGGGAATATAGTCATTATGAAAAATAAGACTTAACCAAATTACCAAAGGACTAAAATACAACAGCAATAAATACTTAACCTGTCTCTTCCTTTGAACCCAGGGGTGACAAAGTTTTTATTGAACTCTCAGAAAGAAAGAAAGAAAGACGAGAGAGAGAGAGAGAGAGAGAGAGAGAGAGAGAGAGAGAGAGAGGATGCTGACACCTAGTGTCCATTTAACATAATTTTATAATGACTAGCCTTGGTCTTTAGATGCAATCAAAGCACTAGTAAGTTAGTTATAAGGCATCTCCATCTCTGCCTTAGGCTAAAGCATATCTCAAACCTTCTCAGTGTAATTGTTTAAAAAAATTATTGTGCTTTGGCCAGGCGCGATGGCTCACGCCTGTAATCCCAGCACTTTGGGAGGCCGAGGCAGGCGGATCACCTGAGGTCGGGAGTTCAAGACCAGCCTGACCAACATGGAGAAACCCTATCTCTACTAAAAATACAAAATTAGCCAGGCATGGTGGCTCACGCCTCTAATCCCAGCTACTCGGGAGGCTGCGACAGCAGAATCGCTTGAACCCAGAAGGTAGAGGTTGCAGTGAGCCGAGATCGCGCTATTACACTCCAGCCTGGGCGACAAGAGTGAAACTCTGTCTCAAACAAACAAAATCATTGTGCTTCTATTCAGTGCCAGGCCTGTGCTAATCACTTTACATTCCTTATCTCCTTTAATTCTCACAAGCAACTTAAGAAGCAAAAACCATTAAATTATTTTAAAAATAAGTGAAACTTCAAGAGGTTAATTTGCCCCAAATCATATAGTTGGTCAAAATCGTAGAGCTGAGACTTGCCTGACTCTAAAATCCACACGCTAAAAACTACTATTATATTGCTTACTCAGATGATCCTCTTCCTAATCATTTCAATGTAGAATCCCAAGAACGTCTTCATTTCAATACATTGTTTTAATTTAGAAATTTATACCTCAATGGCAGTAATCTGAACATAAAGTGAGGTTCTTCCAGAATATGAACATAGGATAGCAAAATAAGCAAATAAAATTTAGACTACCCAAATGTAATCAAGGTAAACAGGAAAGCACGGCAGAAATAAAAATTTAAGGAAGCTATGGCCTAATCAAGACATCTTCTTCCTGGAGAAATAATATGTTAATAAGGAAGGGATGACTTGCATTGAATCTTTTTTTTTTGAGACGGAGTCTCACTCTGTCGCCCAGGCTGGAGTGCAGTGGCGCAATCTCGGCTCACTGCAAGCTCCGCCTCCCGGGTTCACGCCATTCTCCTGCCTCAGCCTCTCCGAGTAGCTGGGACTACAGGCGCCCGCCACCACGCCCGGCTAATTTTTTGTATTTTTAGTAGAGACGGGGTTTCATCGTGGTCTCGATCTCCTGACCTCGTGATCCGCCCGCCTCGGCCTCCCAAAGTGCTGGGATTACAAGAGTGAGCCACCGCACCCGGCCGCATTGAATCTTAAAAAAAAAAATTCAAAGAATTATTATCAAAGGGAATTTCTAATACTTAAAAGTGAAAATGGGGCTGGGCACAGTGGCTCATGTCTGTAACCCCAGAACTTTGGGAGGCCAAGATGGGCGGATGCCTTGAGGCCAGGAGTTCGAGACCAGACTGGCCAACGTGGTGAAACCCCATCTCTACAAAAAATACAAAAATTAGCCAGGCGTGGTGGTGCGTGCCTGTGACCCCAGCTACTCGGGAGGCTAAGGCAGGAGAATCACTTGAACCCGGGAGGTGGAGGTTGCAGTGAGCCGAGATCGTGTCACTGCACTCCAGCCTGGGTGACAGAGTGAAACTCCATCTTTAAAAAAAAGAAAAAAAAAATTGAAAATGAATAGATAAATCATGTGGTCATCATAGAAATGTCCTCTATTGTGTGACAGTGGTAGTTTATTAGGTTTTTCCACAGACTAGTTGATCCATCCCTTAAAAATTCCATTTTCTGATTATTTCAACCCTCCAGACACTGTCATTCTAGAAGACAGTAGATACAGGTCTGAGTATTCTGGTCACTGAAAATGTCTCTATTCCATAATAAATTAATAAATTGTCATTTTGTATATATATATCAGCGTGAAGTTTGGCAAATCAGTCAGTTCTCACAACCCCACGCAATCTGGTCATTTCTGATAAAAAAAAAAATTGCAACATCTGGACTGAAAAATTAAGAATCAGATTCTGAAAAGTAGTAACCACATTAACATACTACCCCTTCCAACTCCTTGCCATAATGCTCTCAAGGTGATCTACGGGCCTTCATTAGCAACTTTATCTTGTCTCAGTGATGCCAAAAACCAGTTATCATCTGATTCTAAAGCTTTAATAACCTTACTACAGACTAAGTTATGTGCCCCATAGTGAATGTTTTTCTGAGTCTCTATTTTTGAGACTCTCTTGCTATCTCTACCAACCAAGAAGTCTCAAATACAGGCAGCTCCACCAAAGCTGTGTTCAATAGAGAATGTTTAACAAACGAATTCTTTCTACCCACATTTCCTGAAAGCAAAAGATTGAGAGGTAAAATTACAATCATAGGACTTTCATTATTTGCCTACAAAATTAGTTGAAGTTTGTTTTTTAAAGGTACAACTATTTGTTGGCAAGGCTGCAGTGAACTAGATATTCTCATACATTGCCAAATGGAGAGAATACAAATTTTAAGCCTTTCTGACGAGCAATTTGGCAATAAATATCAAGTCTTTATATTCATAACTCTTTAACCCATCATTTTTATGGCTCATGACTAAGTACACTGATCAGGAATAAAGAAAAGTTTCATATAGAAAGATATGACAACTGAAATATCCAGCAATAGAAAAATGTTTAAAATATTATGGTAAATTCACAAACTGGAATATAATATAGCCATTAAAAGTGAAATATATAATTTAACATGAGAAAATGTTTACATGTTAAAGATATAAAAATAATATGATCTGAACCATACAAAAAATAGGTAATATTCTTTAAACTTTCCAGCATTTTTTAACATCTCCAAGTGATTTCTAAAATTAAAGTTAATGTCTATATCTTACTAGGTTGTCTGCCTTGTCTGCTTTCACTGAGGACTGTTCCTCACCCCTCCCATTCCCATTAGCAGTGGGCTCACAGCCAATTTGACAAGTAACCTCTGTCAAACCACAGCTGACTGGGCTACCGACACCAAATGGGATATAAATCCTTTCCCTGAAAATTTAAAATTGGAATTGGGAGAGATTAAGTCTCCTGTAACCCATAATAAGTTTGAGAGCTATAGGATCAGTGTCTTCAACCTACACCTGAAAAACAAAAGCAAAGAATGCCAAGTCTGCAGGGAGAAGAATGAAGCAGACACAATATAACCATGAGATACAGAAAAATCAGATGCCCAGTACCTTCTTTGGGCCTGGTTATAGTTCTATTTTAAAACTTCTGAGGCCGGGCGCGGTGGCTCATCACGCCTGTAATCCCAGCACTTTGGGAGGCCAAGGCTGGCGGATCACGAGGTCAGGAGATCGAGACCATCCTGGCTAACACGGTGAAACCCCGTCTCCATTAAAAATACATAAAAAATTAGCCGGGCGTGATGGTGGGCACCTGTAGTCCCAGCTACTCGGGAGGCTGAGGCAGGAGAATGGCGTGAACCCAAGAGGTGGAGCTTGCAGTGAGCCAAGACTACGCCACTGTACTCCAGCCTGCGCAAGAGTGAGATGCCATCTCAAAAAAAAAAAAAAAAAAAAAAAACTTTTGAGATACCTCGTTTCCTTATAAAGTCCTCTTTTAATTTTTTTATTTTTATGTATTTATTTATTTATTTTAGTAGAGACAAGGTCTCACTATGTTGCCTAGGTTGGTCTCAAACTCCCAGGCTCAAATGAATTCTCCTGCCTCAGCTTCCCAAAATGCTGGGCTTATAGGCATTAGCCATTGTGCCTAGCCAAGTCCTCTTTTTAATTAAGCTAGCTTAATTCAGTTTAC
Source organism: Nomascus leucogenys (assembly GCF_006542625.1). Classification (NCBI taxonomy): domain Eukaryota; kingdom Metazoa; phylum Chordata; class Mammalia; order Primates; family Hylobatidae; genus Nomascus; species Nomascus leucogenys. The sequence goes on along the minus strand of NW_022095789.1, from coordinate 706,042 downwards.
TGTAGCAAATAGTACCAACTGATAATACTACCTGTAGTATTTGGTGGCCTGGTCATGAAGTTAAGAGTCAAAGAACTTCAATCTAATTTTTTTTATTATTATTATACAAGAACTTCAATCTAATTAAGACCATCCACTAGATTTTGACTTCTTCCAGGCTGCTGCAAAGGCAGTACTTTCAAACTTGACACAACACAGAACTTGACACAAGTCTATGATCTAGAGCTCTGGCCCCCGGGATCTTTCAAGCTATGATTTATTGAATTACAATAAATCATTAAGTGTCACTCTTTGGAGTTAATGTATTATTTTAAGAAGCAGCATCTCTGAATTGGAAAGAACAAACTAAACATTTATCATAAGCATCATGTAACTTTCCTTTGGAAAAGAAACCAGTCACTAAAATAACTATTTCTTAAAAATGCCTTCTTTGCTGATATACCTTCAGAAAAAAAAAATTTCTTTAAATAAAAATGCCTTCTCTTCCCAGACAACAATCTTTCCAGAATGTGAATGAAGTTGGTTACTAGGAAATAATGATTCCTAGAGGCATCTCCCCAGTGAATGACCTTTGATCCCTTAGAGAGAATTACCAGTTGTTCAGTGCCTATGCTAAGCATTGCAGTAGACGTTTTACACAAATTCACTTTAATCATTAAAATAACTGTTGAAAGGAATTGTTATTCCCACTGTATAGACGTAAAACTGGGATTCAAAGAGGTTAAGTGACTTGCTCAAAAACACACAAATTACTTAAACACAAAAATCAGAACTCAACTCCAAATCCATGTTCTCTATTCTATGAAGCTCCTCAAAGTTACCATTTCTTGAACCTTTATCATAACACAAGAAAGATAGAATAACGTAATAGTAAAACAAAACCAAAAGTCAAAGTCTGGTAACAGAAATAGCAAGAAAAAACAGTATAGTCATAAAACAGAATACTCTTTAAAATTACAATTTATATATAAAGAGTTTATATTATTGCTTTTATAATATTCAAAGGGAAAAAGAAGATATAAACTTTCATATACAATATAATCTAGCTACGTCAGAAAAAGCAAACTAAATGTACCAAAATGAAGATTGGTTTCAATAAATTATTCAAAACCACTACAAGCAAAATAATAAATATACACCATTATGTAGTGGGAAAAAACAACCGGGAAACTATCCATACTTCATACCACAAAGGACTACTTTCTCTACTATATAAAAGGTATCCACAATACCTAATGCTAAATGACAAGTTAGTGGGTGCAGCAAACCAACATGGCACATGGATACATATGTAACAAACCTGCACATTGTGCACATGTACCCTAAAGCCTAAAGTATAATAATAAAAATTTAAAAAAAAAAGGTATCCACAAACCAACAGATTATCAAAAGAAAAAAATGATGAGATCTAACAGACAGAAAAGGAAATACAAATGGGTCTTAGACATGTGAGAAAAAAGTTCAGCCTCACAAATAGTAAGAGATATGCAAATTAAGACTACACTGAGACGCCATTTTTCATCTCTCAGACTGGCAAAGATCAAGAAGTCTGACAATACTGCATTACTGTGGGTATGCAGAAACTAGTATTCATACACTGCCCAGTGAGAATGTAAATGTATATGATCTCTATGGAGGGCAATTTGGCAACAGCTAATGAAATTATAAATACATTTTTTGGTCCGCCAATTACAGCTACAGAAAATTATCATATAATACAAATATCTTCCACGTGGATGAAATGTCTTCTGGACATTTTACTATCTGTAATAGTAAACTCTGACTAATCCACACATGGTATTTTTCACACCCAAAAAAAAAAAAAAAACAGATGAAGAAATTCTTTATATACTGTTATGTAATGATCTCATTAGGATATTAAACGAGAAAAGTAGAAAATAATGTGTAAATCATTTGTGTAAAAGAAGGCAGGGAAAAGAAAATGTATTCTGCTTGTACCAGATAAAGTATCTTGGAAGGATACGCTAGAACTAGTAACACAAATTGAGTCCAGAGAGGGGAACTGGCTGGCTGGGTGATAGGGAGAAAAGTTAAGACTTTTTACTTATATATTTTTGAATTTTGAGCCGTGTGAATATTGTTACCTATTCAAAAATTTAACCTTTTAGAAATAATAAAAATTTTTAGACCAGGCGTGTTGGCTCATGCCTATATTGCCAACACTTTAGGAGACCAAGGTAGGTGGATGGCTTGAGTACAGGAGTTCGAGACCAGCCTGGGCAACAAGGTGAAACTCAACCTCTACAAAAAATACAAAAATTAGCTTGGCGTGGTAGCGTGCACCTATGGTCCCAGCTATTGCGAGGGGCTGAGGTTGGGGGATCGCTTGATCCCAGAGGTGGAGGCTGCAGGGACCCAAGACGGCATCAGTGCACTCTAGCCTGGGTGACAGAGCGAGACCTTGCCTTTAAAAAAAAAAAAATTTTTTTTAACAAAAAATAAATTATGGTTTATCTATGGTAGAATACATCATCCATTAAGAAATAATCTAAGATAAACTATAAAGTAGGGAGAGGAACAAAACTTAAAACACAAGAGTCTTCATTTTGTTCAAAAAATTTTTTCATGTATTTTTGTATGCACAGAAATGATGATTGGCCAGGTGTGGTGGCTCACGCCTGTAATCCCAACACTTTGGGAGGCCGAGGCGTGCAGATCACAAGGTCAGGAGTTCAAGACCAGCCTAGCCAACATGGTAAAACCCCGTCTCTACTAAAAATACAAAAATTAGCAGGGTGTAATGGCAGGCACCCGTAATCCCAGCTACTTGGGAGGCTGAGGCAGGAGAACTGCTTGAACCCGGGAGATGGAGGTTGCAGTGAGCCGAAGATCACGCCACTGCACTCCAGCCTGAGCCACAGAGCGAGACTCCAACTCAAAGAAAAAAAAAAAAAGGTAGTTTTTTTCTTCTTTATACTCTCCTGTACTTTCCTAATTTTCTATAGTGAACATGTATTACTTTAATAATCAAGGAGGGGAAGACCACAAAAGTAACAGGCAGCTAAAATAATCCTTGTTTTAATCTGTGAATAAATCATCCTTAATTACAGCATCACTGACCCTTACCTGACCATGACTGGTTGTTGGTTCTTCCTCCAACAAAAGTTTCTCTTTCAAGCTTTTAATTGAGCTTTCCTGGAAATCCTTGGTTTTTGAGTGCCAGTCAGATGCCCTAGACTCCTGCCTCTCCTCTTTGTCTTCATCTCCCATATCTTCTGAGATGCATTCATTTTTTTCACTAGCCTGCTCTCCTTGGCCACATTCATTCTGGATCAGAGAAGGAGGTCTAGGTAACACTGGTTCCCCAAAACCTTTTTTTTTTAGGAGCTGCCTCTGAGCCATTTTCAGGCTCTTTTGATAAACCTCCAACTGGCAGAGAATGACCTTGGTATACTGGTTAGGGTCTACTCCATCAGGGCAGAATGGAATACCCCAGAAGTAGTTCACAGTGCCCCCAGTGTCCTGGAGACCTTTGGCATCTGCTAGGGTAGGTAGACAGTGCCTAGATGTGTCCCCGCTACCCTGGGCAGCTTTGAGAAAAGCAGAACCCCTCCCAGTACTTTCCTGTGGCTTCCCACACTGTGTGTGCTCAGCCAAGTGGCCAGTACATCTGTCAAAAGATTTAACGTTCACATTCTCAAACACTGGCTGGCTTGACTGGTCCCAGCTTCCTGAGCTGCCAGAGACCGGCTCCTCTTCAGTTTTTTCAGTGTGGTCCCAAGGCTCCTCTCTTTCCTCAGCCTCGTTTCCCTGACTGATATGTGAGCCTTTAAACAGTGATGGAGGTACCAGCTGCCATATGCCTGTAGGTATTTGAGAAAAAGTAGGGCTAAGGACAAACTTTTTTATTAAGAGAGCTTGGTAAGCTATCACTTATCAAGAATTACATAATATGGGTAAGAAAGGCTCTTCTTTGGGTTTAACCAAATGTTGGTTTTTCCTTGGAGATAAAAGTATGCCGGATATTCTTATGATCTCAACTACTTCCTGATTTAACTTCTTTATTATCACCAAAAGGATCTGGGGTATTTCTGTATATCTACTCTCAGCATGAGATCCCTGTGGTACAGTTATACTTGATGAATGGAAGGAGTCAGAACAGGGAGACATGCCTTCAGTGAGCCCAGAGTCTGTGGTTTTCTCTTGGTGGGACTGGGAAGACGGTCCAGTGGCCAGAGGTCGAGATCTGGTAGCAGAAGCATCAGAAGGCCGGCAACTCTGAAACAAGTGATCCCATACCAGACCAGGTTTATTATTAAAATAACTATATATGAAGGGTCACAGGAAGGCCAAAATGGGAGGCCACCGTTCGTAAGAGTTTCTCTTTCTAAAATGTAAATGGCTCAATTTAATTTCACAGCATATACTGAATGTCTATGTGCAAAGTTGTACTAGATCACTATACTAAACCCTTTTTTAAAATAGGGAGGCAAATGGCATAAAAAGATGGTCCAGGACCTGCCATTGGCAAGTATCCTTCACATTTAAAATCATTTCAGGCTGGGCGAGGTGGCTAATGCTTGTAATCCCAGCACTTTGGGAGGCCGAGGCAGGCGGATCACCTGAGGTCAGGAGTTCCAGACCAGCCTGGCCAACATGGTGAAACCCTGTCTCTATTGAAAATACAAAAAATTAGCTGGGTGTGGTGGTGGGCACTTATAATCCCAGCTACTTGGGAGGCTAAGGCAGGAGAACTGCTTGAACCCAGGAGGCGGAGGCTGCAGTGAGCCGAGATTGTGCCACTGCACTCCAGCCGGGGCAACAGAGTGAGACTCTATCTCCAAAAAAAAATTCAGTTGTGCATATTCAAATGACAATTTAACTTTATTTGATTATTTTTTAACAAATGCCCATTCTTTCTTCCCATAACCCACCTCTAGTTCTCATTCCTTTTGCTCTCCCACAAAACTAGAGAAGTTAGCATCTTATCTTGCTGCCTTTTGGGTTCTTGGTATTCAGTAAGTCTTTTCAGAAGCTGTCAACTTATGATAATTCTTTCAACCACGAACTGAAAAATCCATGGGGTGGAAGAAAACTCTTTCATACAGAATTAACAAAATACTTCAAATTGGGTTAACCAACAATTCAACACAGACTTTAAAAAATTACTATGGGAATTTTTGTTAGGTGAAAACCCTATAAATGACTACAGCTAGTTCCTAATGCAACTGCAACACCACAGAAGTCAAAAATATTGCGGATCAATCTCCACAAACTTTTGCAACATGGCGTATTTACATTCAGGCTTTCAGCAATGGCTTTCCTCAAGAGCTCCTCTTCTTCCTCCTCCTGGCTGTTCACCTCCCTAGCTTCCTGCTCACTCATTTTGAGAGCCAGAGCAAACTGTTCTTCTTCTGTCATCTCTGTAAAAGGACAGGGAAAAGAGAGGGAGGGACACCACAAACACTGAATAAGCATGGAGGCAAGAAAGAGAATTATTAAACTTTTCAACTGAAGACACTACCAGACCACTTAGTACAATTTTATAATCTTGTAAATGAGGAAAACCCCAAAAGGTAAGGCGTTGGCCAAGATAATTAGCAGCAGTTACAACAAGAATCCTGGGTTAACTAGGCTGTAAGCTCCCATGAAGGCAGAGTTTTTACCTACACTGTTCACTGTTATACCTCCAGCACATAAAAAAGTGCAGGGCACATGGTACGTAATAAATATTTGCTAAATGAATAAACAGAGGAATTAATGCCCACTCTAGAGCTTTTTGCTAAATACCACAATGCTTTATGCTCAACATTTAGCCAGAATAATTTTACTCTTCAGAATCCTTTGATTTACCCAGTAGAAAAGAACATCCCTAGAGACAAGAATGTGGTCTCCAGACACCATTTTCCATTTAAAAGGAAGCAGGGTACACTGAAGAAATGGCTGGTCCCAAGTCCAAAGCATAAAATGAACAAGATGAGCTAGAATATTTGTCACAGATGTAAGCAAGGAATCTATTAGACACTACTAGAGTCATATCGAAAGAACTTAGGAGCCAATTAAATAAAGTCCAAAAATGGAACCGGAGCATCAATAAAGATAATGAATGCAATGCATTAAATCACATCAAATATATTTAAATCTGTAAGTTCAGGCCAGGTGTGGTGGCTCACGCCTGTAATCCCACCACTGTGGGATGCCAAGGTGGGAGGATCATGCAAGGTCGGGAATTCGAGACCATAACGGACAACATGGTAAAACCCTGTCTCTACTAAAAATACAAAAATTAGCCAGGCATGGTGGTGGGCGCCTGTAGTCCCAGCTACTTGGGAAGCTGAAGAAGAGGAATCACTTGAACCCGGGAGGTGGAGGTTGCAGTGAGCTGAAACCATGCCATTGCACTCCACTCTAGGTGACAAAAGCAAGACTCCATCTCAAAAACAAACAAAAACAAAAACAACTGTAAGTTCATACTAATATTTTTTTAAAAATACATAGACTAATCAGTCACTGTTGAAGAATGTCAGTGAATCAACTATTTGAAAACTGATAAATAAAATAATAGAATTGCTTTTACCCTACTTTTTCTACACAAGCTATACTACTGGGTAACCAAGCAGATTAAAAGCTCCTCTTTATAGAATTATTACAGGCCAGGCGCGGTGGCTCATGCCTGTAATCCCAGCACTTTGGGAGGCCAAGGCGGCCGGATCACGAGGTCAGGAGATCGAGACCATCCTGGCTAACACGGTGAAACCCCGTCTCTACTAAAAATACAAAAAAGTAGCCGGGCGTGATGGCAGGCGCCTGTAGTCCCAGCTACTCGGGAGGCTGAGGCAGGAGAATGGCATGAACCTGGGAGGCAGAGCTTGCAGTGAGCCGAGGTCGTGCCACTGCACTCCAGCCTGGGCGACAGAGCAAGACTCCATCTTAAAAAAAAAAAAAAAAAAAAAAAAACCTATAGAATTATTACAGCTAAAAAACGTAAAAGAAATGACAGAATTAGAATATGACCATTTTGGATAATGTTTATGGAGGGGGATTTGGTAATGTCTAACAAACTACATAAAGTTACCCTTTAACCTAGCAGTCTCACTTCTAGCAACTTACCCTAAAGATACACTTCCAATTAAAAGGAGTATATATGCACATTTTTCATTGCTGCAATGTTCAAATTTGCCAAACACTGGAATCTATTTAATAACCACAAACTGTGGTACACACACATACAGATATAAAAAAGAACAAGGAATATATCTATGGACTGGGAATAATGTGATTTCAAGGATATGTTATTAAGTAAAAAATAAAGTACAAAAGAATTTATGGATAATATGCTACCTTTCACATAAGAAAGGAGAAATAAGAAAATGTACATACACCTATTTATTTGTACAGTGTCACATAAGAAAGATAAAACAGAAATAGGCCGGGCACGGTGGCTCACGCCTGTAATCTCAGCACTTTGGGAGATCGAAGCACACACATCACCTGAGGTCAGGAGTTCGAGACCAGCCTGGACAACATGGCGAAAGCCTGTCTCTGCTAAAAATACAAAAATTAGCTGGGCATGGTGGCAAGCGCTTGTAGCCTCAGCTACTCTGGGGACTGAGACAGGAGAATCCCTTGAACCCAGGAGGCAAGCCAAGATCACGTCACTGTACTCCAGCCTGAGTGACAGAGAGATTCTCTGGTCTCACAAAAAAAAAAAGAAAAGAAAGGAAGATAAAGCAGAAACTAATGCAAACGATTACCTACCAGTGGTTGAGAACACAGTGAAAGGGTAAGGGAGGAAATGACACTCCTTTGACTATACCTTTTTGTATAACTTTGACTTACAGAATCACATAAATCTTAAACATTTTTTAATAATATGAAATCAACAAGCACAGGGGATCACTAAAATTGAATCCAAACATAAAAAATGCACCCAACTGAATCTGAAATGACCTTAATGAAAATGAAAACATATCAGAGTCTGTAGGATGCAACAAAAGCCACATTCACAGGGAAATTTATAGTTTTCCATGCTCGTAATACAAGGCAAAATTTTAAAATCAGTAATCCGAGTTTCCCACCTTAAAATGCGAGAATATAAACAGTAAAATTAACCCAAGTAAGCTTTAAAGAACAGAAAGAAATCAATAAAATGAAAGATGGGCATACAATAGAGAAGAAATTAAACAAAAAAACAATTCTGGCCGGGCGCAGTGGCTCACGCCTGTAATCGCAGCACTTTGGGAGGCCGAGGCGGGCGGATCACGAGGTGAGGAGATCGAGATCATCCTGGCTAACACGGTGAAACCCCGTCTCTACTAAAAATTACAAAAAATCAGCTGGGCGTGGTGGTGAGCGCCTATAGTCCCAGCTACTTGCAAGGCTGAGGCAAGAGAACGGCGTGAATCCTGGAGGCGGAGCTTGCAGTGAGCAGAGATGCGCCACTGCACTCCAGCCTAGGCAACAGAGCGAGACTCCATCTCAAAAAAAAAAAAAAAAAAATCAATTCTACGAAAAGGTCAATAAAATGCATAAATCTCAGCCAGGAGCGGTGACTCATGCCTGTAATCCCAGCACTTTGGGAGGCCAACCCAGGCAGATCATCTGAGGTCAGGAGTTTGAAACCAGCCTGGCCAACGTGGTGAAACGTCGTCTGTACTAAAAATACAAAAATTAGCTGGGCGTGGTGGCAGGCACCTGTAATCCCAGCTACTCGGGAGGTTAAGGTAGGAGAATCGCTTGAATCCGGGAGGCGGAGGTTGCAGTGAGCCAAGATCAGCAACTGCACTCCAACCTGGGCGACAGACAAGACTCCATCTCAAAAAATTAAAAAATTAAAATGCATAAACCTCTTAACTGCTCAAGAACAAAAACACACCAATTAACAATACCGGGAATAAAAGAGGAAACAAGATTATAAATTCTACAGTCATTAAAAGAATAAATAAGGGAATACTATGAACGATTTTATACCAGTAAGTCTGGCAACTTTTTTTTTTGAAATGGTGTCTCTCTCTGTCGCCCAGGCTGGAGTGCAGTGGCGTGATCTAGGCTCACTGCAACCTCCGCCTCCCAGGTTCAAGCGATACTCCTACCTCAGCCTCCCAAGTAGCTAGGATTATAGGTGCCTGCCACCAGGCCTGGATAATTTTTGTATTTTTAGTAGAGACGGGGTTTCACCATGTTGGCCAGGCTGGTGTCAAACTTCTAACCTCAGGTGATCCACCCGCCTCGGCCTCCCAAAGTGCTGGGATCACAGGCATGAGCCACCACGCACAGCCAAGTCTGGCAACTTCTATCATGCATTCTCAACAAGAGAGATACCATCCCCAAGTGGACAAAAATTGGTTCTTGGAGGCAAAAAAAAAAAAAAAAAAATCTTTTTACATATAAAAACAGACACACAATCAGTACATAAACAGAATACATAGCATATCTGTGGTATTAAAATATCATGGGGATGGCAGTGGTTAGAGGGAAAAATAGTCTAAAAAGGCACCTGAGGAGAATAACAATGAAAAACAGGGCCAGGTACAGTGGCTCATGCCTATAATTGCTCAAGTCCAGGTGGTCGAGGCTGCAGTGAGCCAAGATCACACCAATGCATTCCAGCATAAGTGACAAAGTGAGACTCTGTCTCAAAAAAAATAAATAAAATAAAATAAATTTTAAAAAATAGCTGGGTGTAGTGATGCACAACTATAGTCCCAGCTACTCAGGAGGCAGAGGTGGGAGGATCACTTGAGCCCAGCAGTTCGAGACTAGCCTGGGCAACATAGTGAGATCTTGTCTCTACAAATAATAAAAAACTAGCTGGATGTGGTGGCATACACCTGTGGTCCTAGCTACTTGGGAGGCTGAGATGGGAGGATCACTTGAGCCCAGGAGGCAGAGGTTGTAGTGAGCCACTGCATTCCAACCTGGGCAATAGAGGGAGACCCTGTCTCAAAAAGAAAGAAAAAAAAATTAGCTGGGTATGGTGATGCATGCCTGTTAGTCCCAGCTACTCAGGAGGCTAAGGCTGGAGGATCACTTGAGCCTAGGAGGTTGAGGCTATAGTGCTGCACTCACACCACTATATTCCAGCCTGGGCGACAGAGTGGGACCCTGCCTCAAAAAACAGTAGTAATAAACAAATAATAAAATTAAATTTATATAGAAATGCAAAGGACCCAAATTAATCAAAACAATTTTTAAAATAAAGTTGGAAGAATTATACTACCTGATTTTAAGACATTATAAAGCTACAGTAATCAAGACAGTGTGGTATGGCATAATGACAAACATAAATAAATGGAAAAGAACAGAAAATTCAGAAATAGACCCATGCATTGATTTTCAACACAAGGAAAGGACAGTCTTTTCAGCAAATGGTACAAGAATGATTGGATATCCATATGGAAAAAAAATGAGCCTTAACTCTTACCTTGCACCATACACAAAAACTCAAAATAGATCAGAAATCTAAACGCTAAAGCTAAAACTATAAAATTTCCAGAAGAAAATAGGTGGAAATCTTCATAACCTTAGCATAGCCAAAGATTTCTTAGGACATAGAAAGAAAAAAACCATAAAAGAGAAAAAAATGGACCACATCAAAGTTTAAAACTTCTGTTCTGGCCAGGTGTGGTGGTTCATGCCTATAATCCCAGCACTTTGGAAGGCTGAGGCGGGTGGATCACTTGAGGTCAGGAGCTGGAGACTAGCCTGGCAAACATTAGCAGAGCATAGTGGCATGTGCCTGTAGGCCCAGCTACTCAGGAAGCTGAGGTGGGAGAATCGCTATGAACCCGGGAGGCAGAGGTTGCAGTGAGCCAACATCACGCCAGTGCACTCAGCCTGGGCGACAGAGCATGATGCTCCGTCTCAAAAAAAAATAAAAAGGAATCATAAAAACAGATTTTGCTGCTCTGTAAGATTCAGAATGGGGGCTAACTGGTGGCTGGCACCTGTAATCCCAACACTGGGAGACTCAAGCTGGAGGACTGCTTGAGGCCAGGAGTTTGAGATGAGCCTGGACAACACAGCAGGACCCTGTGTTTAAAAAAAAAAAATTAAAATTAGCCAGGCGTCGTGGGGCATAGTTGGGAAGCTGAGGCAGGAGAATCACTTGAGCCAATGAGTTGAAGTCTGCAGTGAGCTATGATCATACCATATCCCTACACTCAAGCCTGGGTGACAGAGTGAGATCCTGTCTGTAAAAAAATAATAAATGTAAAAAAATTTTTTTAAAGATTCAGAATGACCACTTCTGGCTTCCACTTAAGATACAGGAAACTGCCTTCCTTCCTTCCTTCCACTTAAGATACAGGAAACTGCCTTCCTTCCTTCCTTCCTTCCTTCCTTCCACTTAAGATACAGGAAACTGCCTGCCTGCCTGCCTGCCCGCCCGCCCGCCCGCCCTCCCTCCCTCCCTCCCTCCCTCCTTCCTTCCTTCCTTCCTTCCTTTTCCCTCTGTGGCCCAGCCTGGAATCTACTCGGCTCACTGCAGACCCCCTGCCTCCGGCTCCCGTAATTCTCCTGCCCCAGCCTGCGGGCTGCCTGGGATTGCCAGCGTGCGCCACCACCGACACCTGCTTTTTCTCCTTTGGCTGGAGGCGCGGTTTCGCCATGTTGGCCAGGCTGGTCTGCAGCTCCTGACCCCGAGTGCTCTGCCCGCCTCAGCCTCCCGAGGTGCCTGGACGGCAGACGGAGTCTCGCTCACTCGGTGCTCGGTGTTGCCCGGGCTGGAGTGCGGTGGCATGATCTTGGCTCGCTGCAGCCTCCGCCTCCCAACCGCCTGCCTTGGCCTCCCAGGGTGCTGGGATTGCAGCCCCTGCCTGGCCGCCGCCCCGTCTGGGAGGTGGGGAGCGTCTCTGCCCGGCCGCCCCGTCTGGGAAGTGAGGAGCGCCTCTGCCCGGCCGCCCCGTCTGGGAAGTGAGGAGCGCCTCTGCCCGGCCGCCCCGTCTGGGAAGTGAGGAGCGCCTCTGCCCAGCCACCCATCGTCTGGAAAGTGAGGAGCGCCTCTGCCCAGCCGCCCCGTATGGGAAGTGAGGAGCGCCTCTGCCCGGCCACCCATCGTCTGGGAAGTGAGGAGCGCCTCTGCCCGGCCACCCATCGTCTGGGAAGTGAGGAGCGCCTCTGCCCGGCCACCCATCGTCTGGGAAGTGAGGAGCGCCTCTGCCCGGCCACCCACCGTCTGGGAAGTGAGGAGCGCCTCTGCCCGGCCACCCATCGTCTGGGAAGTGAGGAGCGCCTCTGCCCGGCCACTCATCGTCTGGGAAGTGAGGAGCGCCTCTGCCTGGCCGCCCCATCTGGAAAGTGAGGAGCGCCTCTGCCCAGCCACCCCGTCTGGGAAGTGAGGAGCGCCTCTGCCCGGCCACCCATCGTCTGGGAAGTGAGGAGCGCCTCTGCCCGGCCGCCCCGTCTGGGAAGTGAGGAGCGCCTCTGCCCGGCCGCCTCGTCTGGGAAGAAGTGAGGAGCGCCTCTGCCCGGCCGCCCCGTCTGGGAAGTGAGGAGCGCCTCTGCCCGGCCGCCCCGTCTGGGAAGTGAGGGGTGCCTCTGCCCGGCCAACCATTGTCTGGGAAGTGAGGGGCACCTCTGCCCGGCCGCCCCGTCGGGAAGTGAGGAGTGCCTCTGCCCAGCCGCCCCGTCTGGGAAGAAGTGAGGAGCGCCTCTGCCCGGGCGCCCCATCTGGGAAGAAGTGAGGAGCACCTCTGCCTGGGCGCCCCCGTCTGGGAAGAAGTGAGGAGCGCCTCTACCCGGCCGCCCCGTCTGGGAAGTGAGGAGCGCCTCTGCCCGGCCACCCCGTCTGGGAAGTGAGGAGCGCCTCTGCCCGGCTGCCCCGTCTGGGATGTGGGGAGCGCCTCTGCCCGTCCACCCCATCTGGGATGTGGGGAGCGCCTCTGCCCGTCCGCCCCGTCTGGGAGGTCTACCACGGAGGCCAGAAGCAATGTGGGGGCTGGACGTGGTGGCTCACGCCTGTAGTCCTGGCGCTCTGGGAGGCCGAGGCGGGTTGATCACTTCAGGCTAGGAGTTCGAGACCAGCCTGGCCAACATGGCGAAACATATGAAAAATACAACAGACAAACCAACCAACCAACCCAGCGACAACAAAACAGGTCTACCCTGGAGTCATACTCTAATTTTTCCTATTTTCCTCCCTTTCTGATCCTTTATCCCACTTTCTTTTTCTTCCTCTTCCTTCTCCTTCTTCTTTGTCAAATAGAGGATTGAGTTATTATCATTGATCCATACAAAGTTCCTCTCTCATTCATTTTCTTTAATTCCCACTCCCCATTTCTATTCCCCGTCTTCCCATCTGCAACCTTCCTAATATGTTTGATACACATCTTTTTGTTTGTATGTATTTTTAGAAAATGTTTATTGTTTTGTGTGCAAAAAAAATTAATAAAAAAATTTAAAAAAAAAAGATACAGGAAACTGAAAAAAGTTATTGTTCCAATCCTTACAACAATAGCAACAAAAACTGATAAATTCACAACTTTTCTTGAATCTATCAGAGAGCTAAGAATGCAAGATAATCAACTAGTCCAAAATGTATCAGTTCTATGACTGATTCCCAATTCCCAATTACAATTCCCAAACCATTCTCAACAAAATGAAAACATACGTGCAATTTTTCTTTTGGCCAAACACTTTGCTCTATTCGACTGTTTTGTCTTCATTTTCTGCAATTCATTTTCCTCCTTTGGTTCCTGTTGCAAAACAAGAAATATGATCAGTGTAGCTGCCACTAAAAGTAGTAATTTCTCTCTTCTACCTCCCCTATGGCTAAGAGAGGCCTCTGAGGAATTGGTGATTGTTATAAATATGCACATAAAACATTAGAAGATCCTTTTCAGTACAAAAAGGAAAACATAAGATCTAGAACCAATAAAAACCATAAGAATAAAAACGTGATATATTGGCATTATCTGCCATATAAACAGTCACACAAAAACTAGTCTATCTCTAAAATACCAGTAAGCATCACCTAAGATCAGAGTAGCTTGATTGAAGACATGAAAAAACAATAATAATGTTTAAACTCAGTGTGTATTCATTTATTTTAAATCACTCTTTGGACAATGGATAGTAAAGGAAAGGAAAAAGAGGGTAAATGAAAAATCTTATAGAAGCAAAAGAGAACCAAATACACCAACCCTACACCCCACCCTAAAATTTAATAAGAAACACAAATAAAATAATCAAGAAAACAAAAAATAAAATAGAGGAAGAAATAAAAGGCCAGGCACAGTGGCTCATGCCTGTAATCCCAGCACTTTGGGAGGCTGAAGTGGGAGAATCGCTTGAGGCCAGTTCAAAACCAGCCTGGGCAATGTAGACAGATCCTGTCCTTACCCCCCCACAAAAAAAATTTATTTTTTTTTTAATTAAAAAGAATTTTTTTTCTTTAATTAGCCAGGCATGGTCCTAGCTACTCAGGAGGCTGGAGCAGATGGATCGCTTGAACCCAAGACTTCCAGGCTGCAGCAAGCTAAGATCGCACCACTGTATTCCAGCCTGGGAGACAAAGCAACATCCCATCTCTAAAAATAAATAAATAAAAATAAAACTGGGCAAAGGGTTTGAACAGAATTTCTCTGAAGATGAAGATATAGAAATGTCCAAGAAGTATATGAAAAGATGCCCAATATCATTAGTCATCAGGGAAATACAAGTCAAAACCACAATAAGGTATCACTTCACACCCACTAGGATAATTAAAATAATTTTTGTTTCAAATCAGAAAATAAGCATTGGCAAGGATTACAAAAACTGAAACCCTAGTACACTGTTAGTGGGAATATAAAACAGTGCCGCCACTGTGGAAAAAAAAGAAGTGAGGTACTGATACACACTACAAAATGAATGTACCTTGAAAATACATAACTGAAAGAAGCCAGACAAAAGGCCACATATATTGTATAATTCCATCTATAAGACATGCCCAGAATGGGCAAATCCATATAGAAAGTAGATTAGTGGTTGTCAAGGGCTAGGGGTTTGGGGGAAAATGGAGAGTAACTGCTAATGAAAATCGGTTTTTTCCGAGGGTAATGAAAATGTTCCAGGCCCCTGCTACTGGGCCATGGAGACTGGCACAGTATAGTGTGGTGTGAGGCTCATGAAGGCAGTGGCCATGGAGGTTAGAAAATGCTCTAAAATTAACTGTGGTCCAGGTGCAGTGGCTCACGCCTGTAATCTCAGCACTTTGGGAGGCCCAGGCGGGCAGATCACCTGAGGTCAGGAGTTCGAGACCAGCCTGGCCAACATGGTGAAACCCAATCTCTACTAAAAATACAAAAATTTGCCAGGCGTGGTGGCATATGCCTGTAATTGCAGCTACTCAGGAGACTGAGGCATGAGAATCACTTGAGCCCAGGAAGCAGAGGTTGCAGTGAGCCAAGATCGTGCCACTGCACTACAGCCTGGGGCAACAGAATAAGACTGTCTCAAAAAAAAAAAAAAGAGAGAAATAAGACAAATCCACGACTATGGTCAAAGACTTCAATAGCCTCCTCAAAATATTTGTAGAATAGACAGAAAACCAATAAATACAGATTTGAACAACACTATCAACAAACTTCGTCAGATTGACATTTACAGAAATCACTATCCAAAACGTGCATTCTTCTCAAGTACACACAGAATATTCTGGGCCATAAAACAAGTTTCACTAAGTTTAAAAATGATTCAAATCACATAAAGCACATACTATTAATGGAGATTGCAGTAAGCCGAGATCACGTCACTGAGCCACTGCACTCCAGCATGGACGACAGAGCAAGACTCCGTCTCAAAAAAAAAAAAAAAAAAAAAGCAAAAACAGAAACAAAACAGGCCAGGTGCAGTGGCTCACGCCTGTAATCCCAACACTTTAGGAGGCCAAGGTGGGTGGATCACCTGAGGTCAGGAGTTTGAGACCAGCCTGGCCAACATGGTAAAACCCCCTCTACTAAAAATACAAAAATTGCGCAGGCATAGTGGCAGGCACCTGTAATCCCAGCTACTCCACAGGCTGAGTGAGGCAGGGAGAATCACCTGAACCTGGGAGGCGGAGGTTGCAGTGAGCTGATATCATGCCATTGTGCTCCAGCTTGGGCAACAGAGAGAGACTCCATCTCAAAAAAATACATATAAAAAAATAAAAATAATAACAAAACAAACAAAAAAAAAACGTGTTCCTAAGATGATTCCAACTGCTTTTTTCTATTCTAAAGCAGAAAAAAAGACGTTTTTTCATATACAAAAATACCAAGACACTACAAGAATATGAAATACATATTAAAAATCAGTTGGTAGGCCAGGTGCGGTGGCTCACGCCTGTAATCCCAGCACTTTGGGAGGCTGAGGCAGATGGATCACAAGGTCAGGAGATACAGACCATCCTGGCTAACACGGTGAAACCCCGTCTCTACTAAAAATACAAAAAAAATTAGCTGGGCTTGGTGGCGGGCACCTGCAGTCCCAGCTACTCAGGAGGCTGAGGCAGGAGAATGGCGTAAACCCGGGAGGCAGAGCTTGCAGTGAGCAGAGATGGCGCCACTGCACTCCAGCCTGGGCGACAGAGCAAGACTGCGTCTCAAAAATAAATAAATAAAATAAAAATCAGTTGGTAGCCCAGTTTTATGGGAGATTTTTAGGAAACCCTATAAAACAAATAATTCCTATACTATTTAAATTGTGGTAGGACATAAAAAAAAAAAAAAGCTTTCCTTCTCTTTTATACCACAACCCTAATACTAACATCTGATGAAGGCCATAGCGCCCCCCCAAAAAAACCTTATAAAGCCAATGGCACTAGGAGTACAGATGCAAAACTCCTAAATAATATATTGAGAAAAAAAATCAATATATTAATATAACACATCATGACCAAGTATGATATATTCCAGAAATGCAAAGATGTTCCAACATTAGAAAATACTAATCCCATATATAATATTAGTTGATTAAAGGAGAAAAACTACTCCATTGTCTTGCTAAATAAAGGACATTTGATTAAACGTAATTCCTAAAACTACTACTAGTAAATAAGCAATTAAAGGATAGCTCCTTAACATAAAAACAGAAATATGAAATAGCAAAACATCAGAAGTAAAAGATGTGCTCTATTGCTAGTATCAATCAACATTATTCTGGAAGCTACAGCCAATGCAATGAAAACAAGCAAAAAAAGGTGTAAGTGCTAGAAAGTAAGAGAAAAAAATGATCGTTATTAGCAGAGATAAATGCCTACCTAAAATACCCAAGACAATCAACTGAACAATTATAAAAATATGTGACAGATTAACGGAAGACAAAAATCCAGAGACACACCCATTTATAAACAAGATTTTAGTTTATGATAAAGGTAAAATTTCAAATATCTGGGGAATGGAGAGATTATTGGAAAATGTTGGTAGATATGTCTAATCACCAATACTTAGTTTTTCAAAATATACGTATGCTGTTTAGGGATACATGTAAATGTGGTAAAACTGTAAGGAGAAACATGGGAAGATAGAAAGGTGGAAAAGAGCTGGGTGCGGTGGCTCACGATCCCAACACTTTGGGGCGGATCACCTGAGGTCAGGAGTTTGGGATCAGCCTGGCCAACATGGTGAAACCCCGTCTCTACTAAAAATACAAAAGTTAGCCAGGCGTGGTGGCGCCTGTAATCCCAGCTACTCAGGAGGCTGAGGCAGGAGAATCGCTTGAACCTGGGAGGCAGAGGTTGCAGTGAGCCGAGATCGCACCGCTACACTCCAGCCTAGGCAACAGAGCGAGACTCCATCTCAAAAAAAAAAAAGAAAGGTGGGAAAGAATACAATTGGGAAGGGACACACTAAGAGAAGAGGGATTCTCAGGTGGTAACTGCAAGTGTTCACATTAATTTTTAAAACCATGCATTTATATTTTATGCACATTCCTGTATGTATAACATATATGACATATGACGTATGTGCTGCTCTAGAAAGGTCTGCAGGAAATACTGTAATAGTTAATTTTAGGTATCCGTTTGACTGGAGTAAGAAATACACAGAGAACTAGTAAAGTATTATTTTCTGGTGTGTCTGTGCGGGTGTTTGCAGAGGAGATTGGAGTGTGAG
The DNA here is from genome assembly GCF_006542625.1 of Nomascus leucogenys. NCBI lineage: Eukaryota > Metazoa > Chordata > Mammalia > Primates > Hylobatidae > Nomascus > Nomascus leucogenys. The sequence goes on along the minus strand of NW_022095789.1, from coordinate 688,007 downwards.
TGTGAGTGACTAAGTGGGTAAGATTTGCACTCAATGTGGGTGAACACCATCCAACTGGCTGGGGGGCTAAATAGAATAAAAACATAAGAAAGGCAAATCTGTCTCTCTCCTGGAGCTGGGACACATTCTTCTTCTTCTACCCTTGGACATCAGAATTCCAGGCTCTCCAGGCCTTGGATTTCAGGCCTTACACTCAACACCCCTTACCCCTTGTTCTCAGGCCTTCAGACTTGCACTGAGCCATACTACTGGCATCCCAGGGTAACCAGCTTGCAAATAGATTATTGTGGGGACTTTTCAACCTCCATAATTACATGAGCCAATTCCCCTAATAAATTCCATCCGTCCTTCCGTCCGTCCGTCCGTCCGTCCGTCCATCCATCCATCCATCCATCCATCCCATCCATCCATCCATCCATCCGCCTATCCTGTTGGTTCTATGTCTCTGGAGGACCTAACACAGACATTAAGTGAAAAAAAGCAAAACAGTTTCCACAGCATGATTCTTTTCCTGTAAAAATCTCTACTGATAATGTATGCAAAAATATTTTTTTCCAAGGACACAGAAGAAATTACTGCCTTCAGATCACACAGATGACATCAAGAAATTATTTTAAAAATGAAAAATAAATTACTGCTTATGGTTAAATGTAGTGTACATTTTCATTTCATATCTTTCTAAACTGTTTTGTTATGGCTTGGATGTTTTTTTCTAAACACATGTATACAATTTTTTTTAACATATCTGTATCTATTTGTGTATTTAATATTTTTATTTTTGTTAATATTAAGATGATATCCAATTAGTACAATTGTTTTGTTTTCTTTCTTTTTTAGATGGAGTGCAGTAGTACAATCATAGCTCACTGCAGCCTCAAATTCCTTGAACTCCTAGGCTCAAGCAATTCTCTCGCCTGCCTCAGCTTCCCAAGTATCTGGGACTACGGGCACATGCCACCATGCCCAGCTAGGTTTTGTATTTTTTGTAGAGACAGGGTCTTACTATGTTGCTCAGGCTGGTCTCAAACACCTGGCCTCAAGCAATCCTCCTGTCTAAGCTTTCCGAAACACTGGGATTACAGGCATGAGTCACCAGGGATGTACCTACCCCTTGTTTTCCTCTCTATACTCTTAGGCCTTTAAAATGAACTATGTAGACAAAAGTCCTAATTAAAAACTGAACTATAAAGAACTTTTTGTTTCATTGGTTTTTTTTTTTTTTTTTTTTTTTGAGACGGAGTCTCCCTCTGTCACCCAGGCTAGAGCGCAGTGGTGCGATCTCGGCTCACTGCAAGCTCCGCCTCCAGGGTTCAAGCAATTCTCCTGACTCAGCCTCCCAAGTAGCTGGGACTACAGGCACGTGCCACCACACCCAGCTAATTTTTTGTATTTTTAGTAGAGACGGGGTTTCACCGTGTTAACCAGGATGGTCTCGATCTCCTGACCTTGTGATCCACCCGCCTCGGCCTCCCAAAGTGCTGGGATTACAGGCGTGAGCCGCCGTGCCTGGCCAAGAAACGTTTCTTAAAAACCAATAAAGATGTAAAGAAATGCTCAATCTTGCTAACCAAAAATATGTCATTTTTTGGCCAGATGCAGTGGCTCACATCTGTAACCCCAGCACCTCAGGAGGCCTAGGCAGGATTGCTTAAGGCTGAGAGTTCGATACCATCCTGGGCAACATGGCGAAACCCCATCTCTACAAAAAAAAAATACAAAAATTAGCCAGGCGTAATGGCTCGAGCCTGTAGTCCCAGCTACATGGGAGGCTGAGGTGGGACCAGGAGAAGGAAGGTGGAGTGAGCTGAGCTAACACCACTGCACTCTAGCCTAGGTGACAGAGGGAGACCCTGGCTCTAGAAAAAAAAAAAAAAAAAAGTATAGGAGAAAAAGAAGAAAATCTGGAGGAAAAAACAATGACTTAATTCACTGTCTTTGAGATGAGACCTGCAGGCAGGTAGAAAACTCCAACAAACAAACAGAAATACAGGATAAAGGAAAAAGGTTACAATCTTTATTCTGGAGAATAAAGCTTTCTAAAATGATAAAAATGTCGTATAGCTCTGCTGTCTAATACAACTGACACTAGCCTTATGTGTCTTTAATCACTTGAAATGTGACTAGTGCAACAGAGAAGTTGATTTTTAATTTTAGTTATTTTTAAACAGCTACAGATGGCTAGGTGCTATTATATCTAGAACATATCAAGAGACTTAAGAACATTCACGTTTTTCCTCTCACTTTCTAGACACATGAAAACTAAGATTTACAATTGATTTAGATGATTCAAATAGTTCCAAAATGCCACTTCAGATTATTATATTATAAAACTGAAGAACTATGATCCATCCTCAACCAAGCAACAGGATTACTACCTTAAGTAATTCTTCACTCCATTTACAAATTAAAACAAAGCTGAGTAAAAATTTCATGGTTTTGGTGAGCTGGCATTAAGGTGAAGTCAGTCACAAAACAAACTTCCCATGGGTAAAGAAGCATAGTTTGAGAGCTACAGCTCTACTTTTCAGCTCTACTTCACTAACCTCTCCATCACTATCGGATATCACAATGAATGCATCCTCAAGTCTACGCTTCCTCTTCACACTGACAGAACTGGTAGTTTCCACATCCTTCTTCTCCAGGTTCCGAGATTCAGAGACTTCTTTAACTTTTTTCTTTCTCCGTGGCATCCTTTTGTCTAGAATAAAAGGACAATAATTTTGTCTAGAATAAAAAGATTACAATTCACTTAAAGTATAAGTTTTCTAGAAGCTATTCAACTTAGCCTTTTTTTGAGATGGTCTCACTTTGTTGCCCAGGCTGGAGTGCAATGGCACGATCTTGGCTCACTGCAACCGCTGCCTCCCAGGTTCAAGCAAACCTCCTGCCTCAGCCTCCCAAGTAGCTAGGACTACAGACACACGCCACCACACTGGCTAATTTTTGCATTTTTAGTACAGACAGTTTCACCATGTTGGCCAGGCTGGTCTCAAACTCCTGACTTCAGGTGATCCACCCGCGTCAGCCTCCCATAGTGCTGGGATTACAGACATGAGCCACCATATCCAGCCTAATTTTTGTATTTTTGTAGAGACAGGGTTTCACCATGTTGGTGAGGCTGGTATTGAACTCCTGACCTCAGGTCATCTGCCCGCCTTGGCCTCCCAAAGTGTTGGGGTTACAGAAGTGAGCCACCATGCCCAGCCTCAATTTAATCTTGTAAAAGAAAAAGATAACCCTATCTAACAAAAGTAAAACTGCATTTCTTAACTTGTCTACTACTCATTAAAAATATAGAGAAATATTTTTTTAGAAAAATATAGGGGAAAAAATGGTTTTTTTTCTATAGAGAGAAACATAGACCGGGCACAGTGGCTCATGCCTGTAATCCCAGCACTTTGGGAAGCTGAGGCGGGTGGATCATTTGACGTGAGGAGTTGGAGACTAACCTGGCCAACATGGTGAAACCCTGTCTCTACTAAAAATACAAAAATTAGCTGGGCGTGGTAGCGCATGCCTGTAATCCCAGCTACTCAGGAGACTGAGGCAGGACAATCACTTGAACCCGGGAGGCGGAGGTTGCAGTGAGCAGAGATCGCGCCACTGCATTCCAGCCTGGGCAACAAGAGGGAAATTCTGTCTCAAAAATAAAAAACTATATAAATATACAAATCTCATTCTCCATGGTGAAATTTCAGTATCAATAATATAGTCATGTATCCTAGTTCTTTAAACATCAATTTAGATAACTGCTTTTCTTGACTACATATTATAATTTACCTACAAGTTTTTTTCTTTTTTGAGACAAGGTCTCGCTCTGTCACCCAGGCTAGGGTGCAGTGGCATGATCGTACTCACCATAGCCTCGTCCTCCTTGGCTCAAACAACCCTCCCACCCCAGCTTCCTGTGCAGCTGGGACCACAGGAGTGTGCCAGCACACCTGGCTAACTTACTTTTTATTCCTTGTAAGATACGATCTCACTATGTTACCTAGGTTAAGATTTTTTAAATACCAAATGCCTCAATCTGATAAAGGACATCTACAAAAATCCCATAACTAATAAGCTAACATCATATTTAAAGGTACAAGACTGAATGCTTTCTCCTTTCGACAAGGAGCAAGACAAGAATGTTTCCTTTCAGCTGGGCACAGTGGCTCACCCCTGTAATCCCAACACTTTGGGAGGCCAAGGCAGGAGGATCACTTGAGGTCAGGAATTTAAGACCATCCTATGCAACATATTTTTTTTTTTTTTTTTTGTAGAGACAAGACATGGCATCCTGTCTCTACAGGATGGAAGCCCGAGGTGGGCTGATCACCTGAGGTCAGGAGTTCGAGACCAGCCTGGCCAACATGGTAAAACCCAATCTCCACTAAAAATACAAAAATTAGCTGGGCGTGGTGGCGCATAACTGTAATCCCAGCTACTCCAGAAGGTGAGGCAGGAGAATCACTTGAACTCGGGAGGTGGAGATTGCAGTGAGCTGAGATTGTGCCACTGCACTCCAGTCTGGGTGCCAGAGTGAGACTTCATCTCAAAAAAAAAAAAAAAAAGTAAGGCACAGTGGTGAGCACCTACAGTCCCAGCTACTCAAGAGGCTGAGGCAGGAGGATAGCCTGAGTGTGTTTGAGACTGCCATGAGCTATGATCATGCCAATGAACGTCAGCCTAGGCAACTGAGCGACAGAGCAAGACCCTGTCTCAAAAAAAAAAAAAAAAAAAAAAAAAAAAAGGCTGGGCACAATGGCTCACACCTATAATCCCAGTACTTTGGGAGGCCAAAGCAGGAGGATGGCTTGAGCCCACAAGTTAAGAGACCAGCCTCATCAACATAGCAAGACCCTGTCTCAACAAAAAATTAAAAAATTAGCTCAGCATGGTGGCATGCCTGTGGTCCCAGCTACTGCAGCCTGGGCAACAGGGCATGGTTCTGTCTCAAAAAAAACAATGTCTGCTTTAATCATTGAACATTATACTTAGGGTTCTAGGCAGAACAATTAAGCAAAGAGAAATAAAAGATACTCAACTTAGAAGTAAAACTATCATGATTTGCAGATGACATGACCTGTGGTTAAAAAAAAAAAAAAAAAAAAAAAAAAAAAACACTAAGAAACACATTAAAAAACTATTATAGGCCAGGTACAGTGACTCACACTTGTAATCCCAGCACTTTGGGAGGCTGAGGCGGGCGGATTACTTGAGGTCAGGAGTTTGTGACTAGCCTGGCCAATATGGTGAAACCCTGTCTCCACTAAAAATACAAAAATTAGCCAGGCATGGTGGCGGGCGCCTGTAATCCCAGCTACTTGGGAGGCTGAGGCAGGAGAATCACTTGAACCTGGGAGGCAGAGGTTACAATGACCCAAGATCGTACCATTGGCACTCCAGCCTGGGCGACGAGCGAAATTCCATCTCAGAACAACAAAAAAAATCAACAGTTCATCAAGGTTCATCTTGCCTTGTATCAATGCAGGAAACAATTCAACATATAAAAACCAATTGCACTCCTATATGCTAGACATAAACAATCAAAACTGAAATTTTAAAAATTATATTTCTGACTGGGCGCAGTGGCTCATGTCTATAATCCCAGCACTTTAGGAGGCTGAGGCTGGTGTATCACTCCAGGTGAGGAGTTCAAGACCAGCCTGGCCAACATGGTGAAACCCCATCTCTACCAAAAAATAAAAAAATAAAAATTAGCCAGGCATGGTGGTGCACACAGGTAGTCCCAGCTACTCAGGAGGCTGAGGCAGGAGTATTGCCTGAACCCAGGGCAGAGGTTGCAGTGAGCCAAGATCACACCACTGCCCTCCAGCCTGGGTGACAGAGTGAGACCCTGTTTCAAAAAAATAAAATAAAATAAAAATAAACATTAGCCAGGCATGGCAGCTAATGCCTGTAGTCCCAGCTACTTGGCAGGCTAAGGAGGAGGGATCGCCTAAGCCCAGGAGGTTAAGGCTGCAGTAAACTGTGATCATACCACTGCGCTCCAGCCTGGGCAACAGAGCAAGACCCTGTCTCACAAAAAAAAAAAGACATCAAACGTAAAAGTAGCCCGGCAGAGTGGGATGTAATCCCAACACTCTTGAGAGGCCGAGACTGGTGGATCACTTGAGCCCAGAAGTTTGAGACCAGCCCAGGAAACATGGCAAAACCCTACACAAAAAATACGAAATGTAGCCAGATGTGGTGGTGTGCTTGTAGTCCCAGCTAGTTGGGAGGCTCAAGTGGGAGGATGGAGGATCAGTTGAGCCCAGGAGGTCAACGCTGCAGTGAACCAACATCCGTGCCACAGCACTCCAGCCTGGGTGGCAGACTAAGCCCCTGTCCAAAAAAAAAAAAAAAATACTGAAATTATTAGTCACGAGGGAAACGCAAATCAAAACCACAATGAAATATCACTTTATACCCACTCTGATGGCTGTTTATTTTTTAAATAATGGAAAATAACTAGTGTTGGTGAGGATGCTGAAGAAACTGGAACTCTAGTACACTGTATTATTGATAGGAATGTAAAATGGTGTAGCCACTATGGGGAAACAAAAGGAATGAAGTATTAATATATGCTACAACATGGATGAACCTTGAAAACATGCCAAGCGAAAGAAGCCAGACATAAAAGGCACATATTGTATGATTCTATTTATAAGAAACATCCAGAATAGGCAAATCCATAGGCAGAAAGCAGATTAGTGATTACCGGAGGATGACGTAGGCGAAAATGTACAATGACTGCTTAATGGATATAAGGTTTATTTTGGGGATGATAGAAATGTTCTGGAATTAGAAAGTGGTAATTGCACAACACTGTGAATTTATTAAAAGCCACCAAATTGTACACTTAAAATGACTGACATGGTAGATTTTGTTAGGTGAATTTTTTTTTTTTTTTTTTTGAGATGGAGTCTCACTCTGTTGCCAGGCTGGAGTGTAGTGGCGCGATCTCTGCTCACTGCAGCCTCCACCTCCCGGGTTCAAGCAATTCTCCTGCCTCAGCCTCCCAAGTAGCTGGGGCTACAGGCATGCACCACCACGCCAGGCTAATTCTTGTATTTTTAGTAGAGATAGGGATTTCACCATGTTGGCCAAGATGGTCTCCATCTCTTGACCTCGTGATCCACCCACCTTGGCCTCCCAAAGTGCTGGGATTACAGGGTGAGCCACCGCGCTCGGCCTGTTCAGGTGAATTTTACCTCAATTTTTTTTTATTTTTATTTTTTTTTTTTGAGACAGAGTCTTGCTCTTTCGCCCAGGCCGGAGTGCAGTGGCACTATCTCAGTTCACCGCAAGCTCCGTCTCCTGGGTTCACGCCATTCTCCTGCCTCAGCCTCCTGAGTAGCTGGGACTACAGGCGCCTGCCACTATGCCCAGCTAATTTTTTATATTTTTAATAGAGACGGGGTTTCACCATGTTAGCCAGGATGGTCTCGATCTCCTGACCTCGTGATCCACCCGCCGCAGCCTCCCAAAGTGCTGGGATTACTGGCATGAGCCACCGCACCCGGCCATTTACCTCAATTATTTAAAAAGGGGAGCCCCAGATGATTTTATTTTACAGCCAGAGCAGAGAATCACTGACTCAATCACAGATTTAAATAAAGCCACCTTAACTTTGTTACAAACTTCTCAAACCATTCAATTACTCCTAAGGGAGTTGTTACATCTTATTATTAGAAGTAGTCTGTACAATACTAGCATTAAGGTTTTTCTAAAAAAACACTTAAGGGATTAAAAAATTCTAAATTAAGGGATAGTAACAACGTACACACCCAGATGCTTACAATTTACAAAATCATTCCCCATCATAAAACTAGACACCCAAACGTCTTTTTGTGTGTTTAATGCATATTTTTAATGACTAAAGAACAAGAAATTACAAAGATAAAAAAATTAGCCAGGCGCAGTGGCTTAAGTCTGTAATCCCAGCACTTTGGGAGGCCAAGGTGAGAGGATCATCTGAGGACAAGAGTTTGAGACCAGCCTGGACAACATGGTGAAACCCCATCTCTATTAAAAATACAAAAATTAGCTGGGTGTGGTGGTGCATGCCCACAGACCCAGCTACTGGAGAGGCTGGGGCAGGAGGATTGCTTGAACCCAGGAGACGGAGGTTGCAGTGAACCGACATCACACCACTGCACTCCAGCCTAGTCAACCGATCAAGACCCTGTCTCGAAAAAAAAAAAAAAGAAATATACACTTTTAACTTCTGTATTTAAATATAGTTAACAGAATATTTACTGCATATGCAATGCAGAGGTAGCTAGTTATTATTTAAGTATATATAAATTCATACTAAAGCAGTAACATCTCACTAGATAACTAGATATGACCTATCCACTATGGTCTAAATATTTGTGTCCCTCCAAAATTCATATGCTGTCATCTAATCCCCAATGTGTTGGTAAGAAATGGGGCCTGGGGCCAGGAGCAGTGGCTCACACCTGTAATCCCAGCACTCTGGGAGGCCGAGGTGGGCGGATCATGAGGTCAGGAGATCGAGACCATCCTGGCTAACACTGTGAAACCCTGTCTCTACTAAAAATACAAAAAAATTAGCCGGGCGTGGTGGCGGGCGCCTGCAATCCCAGCTACTCAGGAGGCTGAGGCAGGAGAACGGCGTGAACCCGGGAGGCAGAGCTTGCAGTGAGCCGAGATCGAGCCACTGCACTCCAGCCTGGGCAACACAATAAGACTCTGTAACAAAAAAAAAAAAAAAAAAGAAAGAAATGGGGCCTTAGGGAAGTCATGAAGAGACAGCACTCATGAATGGGACTAGTGCCCTCATAAGAGAGGCCTAAGAGAACTTGTTTGCCCCTTTTACCCTTCTGCCATGTGAGGACACAGCAAGAAGGTCCCACCTTTTAAGCAGAAAGCAAGCCCTCATCAGGCACCTTGATCTTAGATTTACCAGACTTCAGAACTGTGAACAAAAAAAATTGTATTGTTTATAAATTACTCAGTCTAAGATATTCTGTTATAGCAGCAGGAAAAGATTAAAAACCTATCAAGTTACCATTACACAAATAAGATGACATATTTGTACTTCCTAAAATAAATTAATTTTTATATTAATTCGCAAGAAGTGAATTTTCTAAACCCCAAACTATAACAGAAATGGAAAAAACACAAATGCAACTTTGTACAAATGTTGCCATATTTCTAATATAAATAGATTTTATATTTATGTTTTTGTTTTTTGAGATAGGGGCTTGTTCTGTTGCCTTGGCTTGAGTGCAGTGTGTATGATCATAGCTTGCTGCAACCTCTAACTCTTAGGTTCAAGGAGTTAGAACCTAACTAGGTGGAACAGGAGGATTTTTCTTTAGGTGGCCACCAGCCCAGCAGATTAACATCCAAAGGCTGAGCCCTAAACAAAGACGGGGCTTGACTTTTATAAACACTTCTGAAAGGGAGTTGGCTAGTTTGAATGGTGTGGTGGGAATGTGACAGTGCAAAACTCATGGGGCAGGCAAACAGGCTTACAGAAGCAGAACAAAGGCAGTTAATTAAATTGCGACAGGTCTCGCAACGCAGCCATAGCTTGTGATCTTGCAGCTGCACTGTAGGGAAAACAGGAACTTACAAAACTTGTGAAACACAGGTATTTGTAGAAATAGTTATGAGAAAGGAATTTGTTTTTTTCTTTTCTCATCCTCGCTCTGGGGCAGAGGTGTGGGGGGCAATGTGCTGGGAGAGTCTCTGGAGCTCATTCCTTTGGGCTCTGGCTTTTCAGATAGTGTTATCAAGGCTCTGCCAGGGCCCTGCCTATTGCTGGCCTTGGAGTGAGTCAGCCAAGTACAGGAAAACTTGTTTTTCTCTTTTTAACTTTGCTTCAATTCCACTACTATTAATTACCCAGTAGAAATGAAAACATTACCATCCAAAAACTTGTATATGTATGTTCATAGCAGCTCTTTCCATAATGTCAAACACCAAAGACAACACAGATTCCATCAACAGATGAAACAACAACTTGTGGGCTGGGCATGGTGGCTCACACTTATAATCCCAGCACTTTGGGAGGTCAAGATAGGCAGATTGCTTGAGGACAAGGATTTGAGACCAGCCTGGCCAACACAGTGAAACCTCGTCTGTACTAAAAATGCAAAAATTAGCTGGGTGTGGTGACATGCACCTGTAATCCCAGTTACTCAGGAGGCTGAGGTAGGAGAATTGCTTGAACTCAGAAGCCGAGATCATACCACTGCACTCCAGACTGGGCAACAGAGAAAGACTCTGTCTCAAAAAAAAAAAAAAAAAAAAAAAAAAAAAAAAGGCCAGGCACGGTGGCTCACGCCTGTAATCCTACCATTTTGGGAGTCCAAGGCGGGCGGATCACAAGGTGAAAAGATCGAGACCATCCTGGCTAACACAGTGAAACCCCATCTCTACTACAAACACAAAAAATTAGCCGGGCGTGGTGGCGGGAGCCCATAGTCCCAGCTACTTGGGAGGCTGAGGCAGGACAATCGCTTGAACCTCAGAGGCAGAGGTTGCAGTGAGCCGAGATCATGCCATTGCACTCCAGCCTGGGCAACAAGAGTGAAACTCCATCTCAAAAAAAAAAAAAAAAAGGAAAGAATATAAAGTGGTACATCCACTTTGGAAAACAGTTTGGGAGTTTCTTAAAAAGTAAAGCATGTATCTACTACATGACCTAGCCATTTCATTCCTAGGTATTTACTCAAGAGAAATAAAGACGTGAATGTTCATCATAGCAGCCTTAGTCATAAGAGACAAAAACTGGAAATAACCCAAATATCCATCAACATGTGAATAAACAAATTGAGACATATCTCTACAATGAAAAATTACTCAACAATAAAAAGGAACAAACTACTGATGCATCCAACGACACAGATGAATCTCAAAGACATTATGGTGAGCAAAAGAAGCAATGTCTAAAAGACTACAAACTATGATTCTACCTGTATGAAACTAGAAAAAAACTAATCAACAGTTAAAGGAAAACAGACCAGCATTTGCCTGGAGCCAGGTCAGAAGAGGAAGAGAAATTACTGGTAAGGGGCAGGAGGGTAACTTTTGAGGTAATGTTCTCTATCTTGATTGTGGAGGTGATTACACAGTTATATACCTTGATGAAAACTCAAAAATAGTCACTGAGTGGTGTTAAGTCAATAAACAAACTGAAAAAGGACTTGTGGTTACCATCATGACAATGTAAGGAGGTTGACAAGTCTCTTCTCAAGAAAACTATAAAACTAACACGAAACAATCAAAACAACCATTTCAGCACTTGGAAACTGACCAAAAGCATAAAACAAACTAAGAAATGTTTACTCATGAAAACGACTGAACTTTGGGTAAGAATACCATGAGTCTCTGTGATTCACACCTAGGATCAACTCCCATATTCAGTACCCTACTCCTCAGTTCAAATCACAGGTTGAACTATGAGTCCAGTAGTTTAACCAGGGAAGGACAGAATATGAGTACAAACCACTGCACTGCGACAGCTGAGGGAACAGATGAGATGTGGAGTATCGTTACTCCAATCTTAGTGGCCAACTGCCTGCCATTGGGTCTTATCTGAGACAAGCAACAAATGAGAAGATGAGTCAGAGATTTATCAGGAAGCTCCATGAAATAAGACAGCCATAGGAGGATTCATAAACTCTCAAAATATCCCAGAATGATCAGAGGCTGTTCAAATGCACAGCAGAGGCCACAATAGGCCCAAGCTTCCTACATAACCCTGCTCAGCAGGATCTATGTGCATGCGCGCCCACCCACACACACACACAAATTTGAGAGCCCTGAGGAAAGTAAGAGTTGGGGTAGACTTGAAAGCTAGTACACACCTTCCAGCCCTGTACAGAACCAAGATGTTATCTTTAACTCTCTTTCCCTCATTTTTCATATCCAATTCATCCTATTAATTATACATTCATTTGCGTGATTTTTAAGGAAATGTCTGTCTTTCTCAATGGGCTATAGCCTTAAGGAAGGCAAGGAAGAAACAGTCCCAGCACCTACCAAATGCCGTGGCAAATGACAGGGGATCAATAAATACTTATTTGCGGCGGTTCACACCTGTAATCCCAGCACTTTCAGCAGATCATCTGAGGTCAGGAGTTAGAGACCAGCCTGGTCAACGTGGTGAAACCCCCATCTCTACTAAAAAGACAAAAATTAGCTGGGCATGGTGGCACATGTCTGTAATCTCAGGTCCTCGAGTGGCTCAGGCACAAGAATCACTTGAACCCAGGAGGCAGAGGTTGCACTAAACTGAGATTGTGCCACCACTGCACTCCAGCCTGGACGACAGAGCAAGACTCTGTCTCAAAAAAAAAAAAAAAAAAAAAAATGCCGGGTACGGTGGCTCACGCCTGTAATCCTACCACTTTGAGAGGCCAAGGCCGGTGGATCACCTAAGGTCAGGAGTTCGAGACCAGCCTGACCAATATGGAGAAACCCTGTCTCTACTAAAAATACAAAATTAGCCAGGCGTGATGGTGCATGCTTGTAATCTCAGCTACTCAGGAGGCTGAAGCAGGAAAATCGCTTGAACCCGGGAGGCGGAGGTTGCAGTAGCCGAGATCATGCCATTGCACTCTGGCCTGGGCAACAAGAGCAAAACTCCGTCTCAAAAAAAAAACAAAAACAAAACAAAAAAGAACTTAATTATACAAACCTTAGAATAATTTAGTGTGGTGAATTTATATGTATTTTTCTCATTTATTCAAAATTCCTACAAGTCTGTGCTCATTTTATAATTTAAAAATAATGCTCAGGCTGGGTACAGTGTCTCACGCCTGTAATTCCAGCACTCTGGGTGGCCAAGGCAGGAGGACTGTTTGAGCTAGGGGGTTTGAGACCAGCCTGGGCAACACAGCAAGACCCCGTCCCTACAAAAAAAAATTAAAAATCAGTCAGGCATGGTGTTGCATACCTGTAGTCCCAGCTACTCAGGACGCTGAGGTGGGAGATAACTTGTGCCCAGGAGATCAAGGCTGCAGTGTGATTGTGCTACTGCACTCCAGACTGAGTGACAGAGCGAGATCCTGTCTCAGAAAAAATAATAATAATAATCCTCAAAAAAATCTTGCAGCATTTTTAAATTTTCTAACATACATTTTAGTTTTTAGCATATAAATCTTATACATTTTGTTAAATTTAATTTTTGTGGGTACATAGGTGCATATATTTATGGGATACATGAGATGCTTTGATACAGGTACGCAATATGTAATAATCAGATCATAAAAAATAGGGTATCCATCCCCTCAAGCATTTATCCTTTGTGTTACAAACAATACAATTACACTGTTTTATTTTGAAATGTACAATTATATTATTATTGACTATAAGTCACCCTACTGTGCTATCAAATACTAGGTCTTATTGATTCTATTTTTTTTTTTTTGGTACCCACTAACCGTCTCCACCTCCCCATCATCCCCCACTACCCTTCCCAACCTTTAGTAACCATCCTTCTACTCACTATCTCCATTAGCTCAACTGTTTTGATTTTTAGATCCCACAAATAAGTGAGAACATGCAATGTTTGTCTTTCTGTGCCTGGCTTATTTCACTTAACATAATGACCCTCGGTTTCATCCATGTTGTTACAAATGACAGGATCTCATTCATTTTTATGGCTGAATAGTACTCCATTATGCATAAGTACCATATTTTCTTTATCCATTCATCTGTTGATGGACACTTAGGTTGATTCCATATCTTGGCTATTGTAAATAGTGCTACAACAAACCTGGGAGTGCAGATATCTCTTCAATATACTGATTTCCTTTCTTTTGGATACATACCCAGCAGTGGGACTGCTGGATCATGCGATAGCTCTACTTTTAGTTTTTTGTTTTGTTTTTTGAGATGGAGTCTTGCTCTGTCGCCCAGGCAGGAGTGCAGTGGCACGATCTCAGCTCACTGCAAGCTCCGCCTCCTGGGTTCACACCATTCTCTTGCCTCAGCCTCCTGAGTAGCTGGGATACAGGCGCCCGCCACCACGCCTGGCTAATTTTTTTACATTTTTAGTAGAGATGGGGTTTCACCATGTTAGCCAGGATGGTCTCAATCTGACCTCGTGATCTGCCGCCTCGGCCTCCCAAAGTGCTGGGATTACTGGCATGAGCCACCACGCCCGGCATACTTTTAGTTTTTTGAGGAGCCTCCAAACTGTTCTCCATAGTGGTGGTACTAGTTTACATTCCCACCAGCAGTGTACAAGGGTTCCCTTTACCCCATATCCTTGCCGGCATTTCCTATTACGTGTTTTTGGATATAACCCATTTTAACTGGGGTGAGATATTTCACTGTAGTTGTGATTTGCATTTCTCTGATGACCAATGATGTTGAATGCCTTTTCATATGCCTGTTTTCCACTTGCATGTCTTTTTTTTTATTTTTTTTTTTTTTTGAGATGGAGTTTCATTCTTACTGCCCAGGCTGGAGTGCAATGGCACAATCTCGGCTCACTGCAACCTCTGCCTCCCAGGTTCAAGTGATTCTCCTGCCTCAGCCTCCTGAGTAGCTGGGATTACAGGCATGCACCACCATGCCCGGCTAATTTTGTATTTTCAGTAGAGATGGGGTTTCTCTATGTTGGTCAGGCTGGTCTCGAACTCCCGACCTCAGGTGATCCACCTGCCTCGGACTCCCAAAGTGCTGGGATTACAAGCCTGAGCCACCATGCTCGGCCTGCATGTCTTCTTTGGAGTAATGTCTATTCAAATCTTTTGCCCATTTTTTAAATTGGATTATTAGATTTTTTTCCTATAGAGTTGAGTTCCTTATATATTGTGGTTATTAATCCTTTGTCAGATGGGTAGTTTACAAATATTTTCTCCTATCCTGTGGGTTGTCTCTTCACTTTATTGTTTCCTTTGCTGTGCAGAAGCTTTTTAACTTCATGTGATCCCATTTGTCCATTTTTGCTTTGGTTGCCTGTGGTTATGGGATATTACTCAAGAAGTTTTTGCCCAGACCAATATCCTAGAGAGTTTCCCCAAAGTTTTCTTGTAGTAATTTCATAGTTTGAGGTCTTAGATTTAATACATTTAATACATTTTTATTTGATTTTTGTATATGGCAAGAGATGGAGGCCTAGTTTCATTCTTCTGCATATAGATATCCAGTTTTCTAAGCACTATCGAAGAGACTGTCTTTTCCCCAGTGTATGTTCTTGGCACCTTTGTCGAAAATGAGTTCACTGCAGGTGTGTGGATAGATTTATGCGTAAGTTGTTTTATGGGGCTTTGTTTTTTGAATAACTAGTGAAAGAAATCAAAGACCTAAATAAGTAGAGACATACCATGCCCTCGGGTTGGAAGCTTCAACATAGTAAACATTATCAATTCTCCCCAAACTGATCCTAGGTTGTTGTTTTTTTTCTTCAACCTTTGGGAGCACAGAACATTATCTCAGGTTTAATGCAATTCCTATAAAAATTCCACTAAGACTTTTAGTAGTCATAAACAAGCTTATTCTAAATGTATATAGACAGGCATCGGCCCCAGAACAGTTTAAACAATCTTGACAAAGAATAAACTGAGGGCCAGGCGCGGTGGCTCATGCCTGTAATCCCAGCATTTTGGGAGGCTGAGGTGGGTGGATCATAAGGTCAGGAGATCGAGATCATCCTGGCTAACACGGTGAAAACTCATCTCTACTAAAAAAAAAAAAATACAAAAAATTAGCAGGGCGGGGTAGCAGGCGCCTGCAGTCCCAGCTACTTGGGAGGCTGAGGCAGGAGACAGCATGAACCCGGGAGGCGGAGCTTGCAGTGAGCTGATATCACGCCACTGCACTCCAGCCTGGGCAACAGAGCAAGACTCCGTCTCAAAAAAAAAAAAAAATCAGCCAGACATGGTGGCACATACCTGTAATCCCAGCTACTTGGGTGGCTGAGGCACGAGAATCACTTGAACCCAGAAGGGAGAGGTTGCAGTGAGCCAATATCGCACCACTGCATTCCAGCCTGAGCAACAGTGAGACTGCCTCAAAAAAAACTCTACAAAAAAATTTAAAAATTAGCTGGGCATAGTGGTGTGAGCCTGTAGTGCCAGCTACTCAGGAGGCTGAGGAGAAGGGATCTCCAGCCCAGGAGTTCGAGGTTGTGGTGAGCTATGATTGCACCACTGCACTCCAAACTGGTGACAGTGAGACCTTTTCCCAAAAAATAAAAATAAAAAACAAAACAATTAAATAAAATAATTGTTTTTTGAGATGGAGTCTCGCTCTGTCGCCCAGGCGGGAGTGCAGTGGCACGATCTCAGCTCACTGCAAGCTCCGCCTCCTGGGTTCACACCATTCTCTTGCCTCAGCCTTAATTGTTAAATAAAACAATTAAATAAAAATAAAAAATAAAAAATAAAACCAGAGGGTGATCCAAGTCAGAACATCAGTTACCTCTGGAAGGTACTGACTGGGAAAGACACAAGGGAGCCTTCTGAAAATGTTCCATACCTTGGTGGTACTTACACAGGTGTACACACTGAACTGTACAATTAAGATTGGTTCACTCTACTGTATATAAATGATATCTTAATAAAAAGTTTTTAAAAATAATAAATATGGCTGGGCACGGTGGCTCACGCCTGTAATCCCAGCACTTTGGGAGGCCGAGGCGGGTGGATCACGAGGTCAGGAGATCGAGACCATCCTGGATAACACAGTGAAACCCCGTCTCTACTAAAAATACAAAGAATTAGCCGGGCGTAGTGGCACGCGCCTGTAGTCCCAGCTACTTGAGAGGCTGGGGCAGGAGAATGGCGTGAACCCAGGAGGCGGAGCTTGCAGTGAGCGGAGATCTCACCACTGCACTCCAGCTCAGGAAAGAACGAGACTCCGTCTCAAAAATAATAATAATAATAATAATAAATATTTGATGAGTGAATATTTCAATAAATCCTAAGAAATCCGAATATATCATTATGAGGAAACACAGGTTCAGAAAAGTAACTTGCCCAAACACAGTAGGCACTTGCACTTTTGTCTCCTGACATGAAAACTGGACTCCAATTTCCATGACTTATATCTCCTCTAACTAAAACTGCTGCTTGATACAGGATATGCACCTATAAATATTTGCTGAGTGAATAAGGAGCACAAAGTGTATATTTAAATTATTAAATGCTATATATGCATTTAATGCACAGGATAAAATTAAAGGTAAAAAAAAATTAAAGTACCACCAAGCACTTTATCAACTAATTACAACAAGCTTATTTCTGTAATTTTAAAAAATAGGTAAATGCATACCTACACACACACACACACACACACACACACAAACACACACCCTTGATATTTTATTTCCCAGTTTATACTCAGTCTCAATTTGAGACAGGTGTGTAACAACAGAATTCAAACATACTTTGAGTAGTAATTGTAATATAAAAGGATATGGCTGAAAAAAGTTGTATGGAGGATATAAAACTTAAGGTAGGCCAGGCGCGGCGGCTCACACCTGTAATCCCAGCACTCTGGGAGGCCAAGGCAGGCGGATCACGAGGATAGGAGTTCAAGACCAGCCTGACCAACATGGTGAAACCCCATTTCTACTAAAAATACAAAAATCACCTGGGCATGGTGGTGCGCGCCTGTGATCCCAGCTACTCAGGAAGCTGAGGCAGGAGAATCACTTGAACCTGGGAAGCAGAGATTGCAGTGAGCCGAGACTGCGCCACTGCACTCCAGCTTGGGCGACAGAACGAGACTCTGTCTCAAAAACAAACAAACAAAAAAAAAACTTAAGGTAATCCTTAAATCTAAGAGTATAGCATTAGTAGCACTTGGCAGCAGAGATGAGTATGGGGGAAGACTGGAGAAGCATAATGCACTGGGAAAACTTCTCACACAGAGCAGTTTTCATCCTATTTAAATGTTTCCTGTACCGTGTGTGTGCAGGTATATTGTTACTGAGACAAGGCCTCACTCTGTGATGGAGTGCAGTGGCATGATAATAGCTCACTGCAGCCTCAACTTCCCAGGATCAGGCAATTCTCCCACCAGAGCCTCCTGGGCAGCTGGGACTACAGACATGTGCCAACAAGCCCAGCTAATTTTTTGTACTTTTTGTAGAGACTGGGTTTCACCACGTTACCCAAGCTGGTCTTGAACTCCTGGGAGCAAGCAATTGCCCACCTCAGCCTCTCAAAGTGCTGGGATTACATGTACCATATATTTAAACCAATATGCTCAAATTTGATAGCAAAGGAACCTACACCACAAAATATATCTAACTTCTAAAAGGCATATAAATAAATAACCCAGCATAGAACCACTGCAGGCTCAAGGTGGGTTTTCAAAGAATCACAGCAGATGAAGGATCGATAAGAAGCATTAAGTAGAGGCTCCCCACAGATACAAATTCCAAAATTTCCAGTGCTTCATGAGATTTAGCCACACTACTGTTTTCCACAGTAATTCTAAAAACGTAAATAAGAAAGGTCCCTGATCAGTTCATTTAAACAAGCAAGCCTGTATATAGTTCAACTACTATTTTTTTTTAAGTTACTACCCTTCAAGATGAAGAACTCACTAAAATAATGGTCTATCTTCGCTTATTGAACTAAAGCTAAAATGAATTACCACTAACTGCCAATGAAGGAGGAATCAAGTCTGGATGCCAACAGCAGCTTCTTAATGACAATTAAGGAACAAAATGTCTCCAGAAAGATGCAGAAGCAGTACAGGTGCCCCAGTAATGAGATTTATTTCACGGGTAACATTTTGGGCAGTGTCCTTGAAAATCCTCAAATTCAGATATTATTTGCCATTTTCTTTCAGCACATCCATCGTCTTGATCTATCTGAAGAAAAATCACTGACAAGGTAATTTAAAATCTTGACAGTCTGGGTACCAAACTTGTCAAAATTGCTTTGAAAGCTTGGGGGCATAGGGACCTTAAGAACAATCCTTTATAAATGATTGACTTTTACCCCTAAATAGGTACCTAGCACTTTCTTTATTTGGAGACAAGGCCTTGCTCTGTCACCCAGGCTGGAGTGCAGTAGGGCAATCAGCCTCGACCTGGTCCAAAGGTCAAGCAATCCTCCTACCTCAGTTTCCCGAGAAGCTGGGAACCACAGGCACGCGCCACCACACCCAGCTAATTTTTTTTTTTTTTTTGAGGGTTTTAAGAGACAGGGTCTTACTCTCTTGCCCATGCTGAAGGGCAGTGGCACGATCATAGCTCACCTGCAGCCTCTACCTCCTGAGCTCACGGGATCCTCCTGCCTCAGCCACCTGAGTAGCTGAGACTATAGGCAGGCGCCACCACACTCTGATAATTTTTTTTATTTTTTGTAGAGACAGGGTCTCCTATGTTGCCCAGGCCGGTCTTGATACTCCTGGACTCAAGTGATTTTTCTGCCTCGGCCTCTCAAAGTGCTGGGAGTATAGGAGTGAGCCACCACGCCCGTCGACCAAGCGCTGTAATAACTAAATACAATGAACTTATTTCTGTAATTTTTGTAAAAAGGTAAATGCATACCTACACACGCATACATCCCTGATACTTTATTTTCAGTTTATATTCAGCCACAGTTTAGGACAAGTGTATAACAATACAATCCAAACACGACTTTAGTATCTAGTTATCACAACAACTCTACGTCGTAGATATTCACATCACGATGTTCCACGTGAGGAAACTTAGGCAAACAGCTGATAAGCTGGTAAAGGGCTGAGAGTTGAAGCTGAATGTATCTGATTCCAAAAACACACTTTCATTCGGCTACAAGGCACTGCCTCCCTTGACAGGAAAACAATAAAGATAGAAGCATAAACTTTTCACTTTTTCCAGGTGTCATTTCTATATCTCGGTGCGATGTAGTGATTAAATGAAAGAACACTGGAGTCCAGCTGCCGGGATTCAAATCCAGCTCCACTCGCGCCCCGTTAACTGAGCGGCAGGGCACCAGCCCGCCGGCTGTGGCGCTTCGGAAGTCTGCGGCGCTGCCTGAGAGCACCTGGAAACGCGCCGGCCCTGCGGGGACGAAAGCGTCTACGACGATAGGGATCTCCAAGGACAGCGCTGGGGGTTTTTTTCGGGGCAAATAATTAGAGAAAACGAGGATCACACAACAAAATAGTAACCCGGCGCGGGAAGGAGCGCAGGCCTGGCGCCCCGAGGCGTGAGGCGGCGCGGACCACGGCTGAGGGAGCTCGGCGCTCGCCCGACGCCCGGGAGGATGCAGGCCGCCCCCCAGGTGTGAAAGGGACCCGCCCGGCAACCGAGGGTGCAAAGCCCAACCTGGCGTTCGGAGGGGCCCTGCGTGGCGTCAGGAGAGACCCAACCCGCGTCCCGAGCCTACCTCAACGTCGGGATGGACTCACCCCGCGTCCAGAGCCCACCCGAGCGTCGGGAGGGACCCAGCCCCGGCACCTGGAGAAGCCCAACCCGGCACCAGTAATGGCCGGTCCCGGCGTCCGGAATCCGCCCCCGGAATCGGGAGGGTCCCAACCCCGCATCCCGAGCCCACTTCGGCGTCCGGAGGGACCCACCCCCGACTTCGGCAAGGCCCGCCCCGGCGTCCGGAGCCCACCCCCGCGTCGCGAGGGACACACCCCGGCACCAGGAAGGGCCGCCCCGGCGTCGGGAGAGGCCTACCTCGGCGTCGGGAAGCGCCCCTCCCGGAAAGGAGCGGGCCGCGGACCCGCTGAGGAAGAGAAGGAGGCAGGGAGGGGCGGGCGGAGTTGTGCGCAGGCGGCAAGTACTCACTCGCCGGCGCGGGCCGCTCTGTTGACCTTCTCCGGGTTGCCGGGGGTCGCGCGCCGCCACACGTTGGGAGCGCGGGGGGAGGGGGAGGGGCGCGCGCGTCCGATGCCGGAGACGCGCTCTCCGGGCGGGCGCAGGCGCGGCGCGCGGAGACTTAACCAACCCCCGCCGCTGGGGAGCCATCCGGGACGTACCAACTGCGCGGGAGGCGCTGACCGCCCGTGACCCGGCTCGCGCCTTGCGCGGCCTCAGTTGGTTGCGCTTTGAGGGAAAGCAAGGAGTAACAACAGACTCAGAGATAGCTGTGGGGTAAAATGTATAGAACGGCCACTTTTGAGGACGATTTCGTGTGGTGAAATTTAAAATGTCCATTTTATGAACCAGCAATTTCACGTCTAGAAAAATACGGAAATGCCGGGTGCGATGGCTCACGCCTGTAATCTCAGCGCTTTGGGAGGCCGAGGCGGGCGGATCACCTGAGGTCGGGAGTTCGAGACCAGCCTGGTCAACATAGTGAAACCCCTTCTGTACTAAAATACAAAAATTAGCCAGGCGTGGTGGCGCGTGCCTGTAATAACAGCTACTCGGGAGCCTGAGGCAGGAGAATCGCTTGAATCCGGGAGGCGGAGGATGCAGTGAACCCAGGTCACGCCACTGCCCTCCAGCCTGGGCAACAGAGCGAGACTCCGTCTCAAAAAAAAAAAAAAGGGAAAGAAAAGAAAAATACAGACACTCCTACAGGTGTGCACAAGACATGTTCAAGGAGGCCGGCTTCCTGGCAGAAAATGTGAACAGCAGAAATGTCCAATAAGACTCGCATAAATAAAACACCAAATGTCCCTACAGTGATATACTACAACAAATAAAACAAAGGAATCCTATATGTGTCAACATTGCTAGGTCACAACTATTTAAGTTATTGAAATAGCAATATGCCAACAAATATGTACACTGTGAAATGATTTATACAAATTTAAAAATAGGTAAATTAGAACAGTATATACTGTTTATAGAAAATCTATGTGTGTAAAAGCATATAAGATGAACTAGATGGATACCATGGTAATGGTAAAGGGGTGAGAGAAGGAGTAGGGGAAAATGTGGGGAGAAGCAAACAGGACTTCAGATCGATCTGTCATAATTTCTATTAAAAAGAAAGACCTGGCCAGGCGTGGTGGCTCATGCCTGTAATCCCAGCACTTTGGGGGGCCGAGGCGGGCAGATCACTTGAGGTCAGGAGTTAGAGACCAGCCTGACCAACATGGTGAAACCCCATCTCCACTAAAAATACAAAAATTAGCTTGGCGTGGTGGTACATGCCTGTAATGCCAGCTATTCGGGAGGCTGAGGCAGGAAAATCGCTTGAACCTGGGAGGCAGAGGTTGCAGTGAGCTGAGATCACACCACTGCACTCCAGCCTGGGTGACAGAGTGAGACTCTGTCTCAAAAAAAAAAAAAAGAGAGAGAGAGAGAGAGACCTAAAAATAAACATAAGAAAATGTTAACAGTAGGGTAATTGAAAGTGGAACTACAGGCACCTTATTCTTAATACTTTTCTGTAACATTTACATTCTGGAATGCCTTTGCCCTATCTCCCCCATGCCACCTACCTCCAACTGATCCTCCAAAACCCACCTGAACCATTTCTTCCACTGCTTCCTCTAACCTCAGTTCATTTCTCCTGCATCCTTCCTCAGCTGCTGGGACATTCGATCCCCTACAGTATACTACAATTCTTTGCTGTATGAGTTTATATCTCTTCTATGAGACTTGTGAGCTCTATGAAGACATGATCCATGTAATCCTCACAAGTAGCAATGGGCCTGTCCTAAAGCAAACACGCAAAAAATGTTGATTGAATTGAATTGAGGAGTGGGGAGATCAGAAAAGGTTTCAGTGCAAGGCCAAAAATATCCTTTTAGGGCATCTTACTTCGGGAAGACTATTGATGCATTGGTGGTGGCAGCCATTCTGCAAACCTGAAGACAGACAGCCTATGGAAGGCAGCCTGTAAGATGGCCCTTGATCCCACAGGCTGGCAACCACACTCTTGTGTAATCTCTCTTCTTGAGTGTGGGCTATGCTTAATAACTCACTTCTAAACGATAGAATAAGGCAGAAATGATGGCATGTCATTTCCAAGATTGGGTTATAAAAACTTCTTGGGTACTATCTCAAGTTCTCAATTTGCTCACTCAGGCCAAATGCTATACTGTGAGAAATAGCCATATGGAAAGACTCACAGGGCAACAGCTTGATCACATCTTAGGAGAGACCTTAAGCCAATGACCTGTCTAAGCTGTGTCCCAACTCGTGACCTATGAAAACTATGTTTATGGTTTTTTGGTTGATTTTTTTTTTTTTAAAAGGTCTCACTCTGTCGCCCATACTGGAATGCAGTGGTGTCATCACGGCTCACTGCAGCTTCAAACTCCTGAGCTCAAGCTATCCTGCCACTTCAGCTTCCCAAGTAGCTGAGACTACAGGTGCATGCCACCATGGCTAGCTATTTCTTTGTTGTTTTTTGTGGAGACGAAGTCTCATTATGTGCCCAGGCTGGTCTCAAACTCCTGGGCACAAGTGATCCTTCTGCCTCAGCCTCCCAAAGTGCTGGGATTACAGGCATAAGCCACTGCACCTGGCCTATGTTTTAAGCCACTAAGTTTTGGGGTAATTTGTTATATAACAACATATAATTATTTCAGAGCTTAGAAGAGAGAAAAAAACAGAAGATAGCAGAGTTAGGACCCTAATCATATATACCTGGCAACCATTCAACTTCTGGGTTTTCTATGATGTGAAATAATAAGTTTCCTTAATAGGTACACCATTATGAGTCATGTTTTTCTGTTACCTGAAGTAGACAACATCCTAATTGATATAAAACTAAATGTCCATCATAAGAGAATGATGTATTATATAGTATATTCATAGAATAACATACAACAATTAAGAAATGAAAAAATAAAATAAATGAAACACACTTTGAGAGGCTGAGGTGGGTGGATCACTTGAGCCCAGGAGTTCAAGATCAGCCTGGGCAACACAGTGAGACTTTGTCTCTACTAAAAATAAAGATAGGCCTGGCACGGTGACTCACATCTATAATCCCAGCATTTTGGGAGGCCGAGGCGGGTGGATCACTTGAGGTCAGGAGTTCGAGACCAGCCTGGTCAACATGGCGAAACCCTGTCTCGACTAAAAGTAGAAAAATTAGCCGGGCGTGGTGGCATGCGCCAGTAAGTCCCAGCTACTCGAGAGGCTGAGGCAGGAGAATTGCTTGAACTCCAACCTGGGCGACAGAGTGAGACTCCGTCTCAAAAAATTAAATCAAAAAACAAAAAATTATACAGATGCTGTGTGGCCAGAAAAAAAATAAATAAACAAGTAGCCAAATGTGGTGGTGTGTGTCTGTAGTCCCAGCTACTCGAGAGGCCAAGGCAGGAGGGTCTGTTGAGCCCGGGAGTTCCAGGTTGTAGTGAGCTATGATTGCACCACTGCACTCTAAACTGAGTGACAGAGCGAGACCCTGTCTCAGAAAAAAGAAATGAAACAGATTACATGTATCATCATGCATAGACCTCAATACATGATACTAATTTTAAGAACCAAGTGGCAGGATAATGTAAGGTCCATGAGAATAGAAACTTCATTTTGTGTATTGCCGTATCGTCGAAGTTAGAACAATGCCTAGCACAGAGTAAAGTAGGGTGAATGATATGCTCATTATGATTCCATTTATGTAAACACACACATTCTTATGCAAATAATACCATATGTTTTTAAAGTTAGTAAATATATCTAAAAGTATTTCCATAGGCCTAGGAAGATACAGGGATATATAATAAACACATAATAGAGTATACTTTCTTTTTTTTTGAGACAAAATCTCACTCTGTCGCCCAGGCTGGAGTGCAGTGGCATGATCTGCCTCCTGGGTTCAAGCGATTCTCCTGCCTCAGCCTCCTGAGTAGCTGGGATTACAGGTGTGCGCCACTGCACCTGGCTAATGTTTTGTATTTTTAGTAGAGATTGGGTTTCACCATGTTGGCCAAGCTGGTCTTGAACTCCTGACCTCAGGTAAGCCGCCTGCCTCGGCCTCCCAAAGTGAGCAACTGGGCCCGGCCAGAGGATACTCTTTAAAAGGGAGCTAGAGGTACAAAATTGGGAGTGGACAAAAGGAACCTTAATATATCTGTAATGTTCTGATTTTATTTTAAGAACCACTACTGGGCCAAGTATGGTGACTTATGCCTGTAATCCCTGTACTTTGAGAGGCAAAGGTGGGGAGATCACTTGAGCTCAGGAGTTCGAGACCAGCCTGGGCAATATGGCAAAACCCCATCTCTACAAAAAATACAAAAATTAGCTGGACTTGATGGCTTGCACCTGTAGTCCCAGCTACTCGGGAGGCTGAGGTGGGAGGGTAGCTTGAGCCCAGGAGGCAGAGGTTGCAGTGAGCCACCAAGGTTGTTCCACTGCACTCCAGCTTGTGTGACAAAGCAAGACACTGTCACAAAAAAAAAAAAAAGAAAGAAAAAGAAAAGAAAAAAAGAACCACTACTGTGTAATTAAAAATGAATAAACTATAAGCTGGGCACAGTGATACATACCAGGAGTCCCAGCTACTCAGGAGACTGAGGTGAGAGGATTACTTGAGCCCAGGAGTTCAAGGATGTAGTACACTATAATCATGCCTGTGAATAGCCACTGTACTCCAGCCTGGGCAACATAGTGAGAGTCCATCTCTATAAAAAAATTTAAAATGTAGCTGGGTATAGTGGTGTGCACCTATAATCCCAGCTACTCAGGAGGCTAAGATGGGAGGATCCCTTGACCCCAGGGAGTTCAAGGCTGCAGTGAGCTACGATTGAACCACTGTACTCCAGCCTAGGCAATAGAGTGAGACCTTGTCTTTTAAAAAGTAGTAATAATAATAATAATAAACTCTTAGAAGAAAACGTATGGGAAAATCTTCATGACCTTAGATTTGGCAATAATATATTGAATATGACATCAAAAGCACAGGCAATACGATGAAAAGAGTTCTGGAGATGTGTTGCGGGAAGTCAGGGACCCCGAACGGAGGGACCGGCTGGAGCCGTGGCAGAGGAACATAAATTGTGAAGATTTCTTTTTTTTTTTTTTTTTTTTTGAGACGGAATTTCGCTCTGTCCCCCAGGCTGGAGTGCAGTGGCGCGATCTCGGCTCACTGCAAGCTCTGCCTCCTGGGTTCACGCCATTCTCCTGCCTCAGCCTCCCAAGTAGCTGGGACTACAGGCGCCCGCCACCACGCCTGGCTAATTTTTTTGTATTTTTAGTAGAGACGGGGTTTCACCGTGTTAGCCAGGATAGTCTCAATCTCCTGCCCTCATGATCCGCCTGTCTTGGCCTCCTAAACTGCTGGGATTACTGGCATGAGCCACCGCGCCTGGCTAGGGAGATTTTCTACATCCTGGTGACTGGCATCCAAATCTGTTTTTCCTGTCCTGGTTCCTAGCATCGAATCTCAATTGCCTACTTGACTTTTCCAGCTGTACGTCCCACATAAAGTTAAAACTCAGAACATTCACAACCAAATTTATGATCTTCCCCTCAAAATCTGTATATTTAACACATTATTTGTCTCTCTTAGTGACATTACTATCCACTTTTTCCCTCAAGCTGTAAGCCTCCTAGACCACCACCACAAAGCCCCTCTCCCCACATATTCAATGGGTCATGGAGTCTTACTGACTTCGAAACTGACTTCAGGACCAGGCGCAGTGTCTCACACCTGTAATCCCAGCACTTTGGGAGGCTGGGTGGATCACTTGAAGCCAGGAGTTCGTGACCAGCCTGGCCAACATGGAGAAACGTTGTCTCTACTAAAAATACGAAAACTAGCCAGGCGTGGTGGCAGGCACCTGTAATCCCAACTACTCGGGATGCTGAGGCAAGAGAATCACTTGAATCCAGGAGGTGGAGGTTGCAATGAGCTGAGATCACACCACTGCACTGCAGCCTGGGTGACAGAGCTAGACCCTGTCTAAAAAAAAGAACCCAAAAACCACACAAAAAGAAACCACACTGAATCAATGAAAAAAATAAATTATTCCATAGTGATATTCAAAAAAGTAAAAACTCATTTGTGCCCATTCAAAGTAGATGTTTAAACAAGCTCTTACCTTAAAAATCTGTAAGGCAGGAGGATTACTTATGGCCAGGAGTTCCAGACCAGCCTGGGCAACATAGTGAGACCCCCATCTCTACAAAAAATTAATAATAAAACTAGCCAGGCTTGGTAGTATGTGCCTATAGTCCTAGCTACTTTGGAGGCTCAGGCAGGAGGATTGCTTGAGCCATGGAGTTTAAGGCTGCAATGAACTATGATCCTACTATTGCACTCTAGCCTGGGTGACAGAGGGAGATCTTGTATCAAAAAAAAAAAAAGGGTCAGGCACAGTGGTTCATGCCTACAATCTTAGCACTTTGGAAGGCTGGGTGGATCAGCTGAGGTCAGGAGTTCAAGACCAGCCTGGTCAACATGGCTCTACTAAAAATACATAAATTAGCCGGGCTTGGTGTTGCACGTCTGTAATCCCAGCTACTTGGAAGGCTGAGGCAGGAGAATCGCTTGAACCCAGGAGGCGGAGGTTGCATTGAGCTGAGATCATGCCACAGCACTCCAGCCTGGACAACAGAGCAAGACTCCCTCCAAAACACACACACACACACACACACAAAGATACTTTCTGATCATAAGGGAGGAAACTTATTTACATAATGGAAGGTTTAAACTACCATTACCCTAATCCAGTGGTCAATTTAGCTTCACTTGGCGAATTAATCAGATATGATGTTATTATGTTCTTCAGATGCTACACAACATGAATCATGCAACATCTCCAAAGACGTATTCTAGCCAAAATGTTTAACTTAAATACACCAAGTGTTTAGATATAACTTCCAGTTAAAGGAAACACAGCCAATAGAGATACAAGCTAAAAACCACAAGGAAAAAAGCAACCAATGCTTCTCAAACTACAGCACTTACACTATGATTTATTACAGCCAAAGGATATAAAGCAAAATCAGCGCCTGGGATGAAGTCCAAAGGAAACTAGGCACAAGTTTCAAGAGTACCTTCCCAGTGGAGTCACTTAATTCCTCCAGCATCTAATTGTGACAACACTTGTGAAGTGGTATCTACCAGGGAAGCTTGCCTGAGCCTAGGAATCCAGGGTTTTATCAGGGGTCAGTTACATAGGCTGCCTAGCTTACCACTCTGCCTAGTGCAAACCAAAATTTCACACTCCCAGAAGGAAAGTAGATGTTCAGCATAAACTATATTGTTTGCAGAAACAGTTTAGACTCAGTGAGCCACTTTTTTTTTTTTTTTTTTTTGAGACAGAGTTTTACTCTTGTTGCCCAGGCTAGAGCGCAATCTCAGCTCACTGCAACCTCCACCTCCCCAGTTCAAGCGATTCTCCTGCCTCAGCCTCCCAAGTAGCTGGGATTACAGGCGTGTGACACCATGCCCGGCTGATTTTTTGTATTTTTAGTAGAGACAGGGTTTCACTATGTTGACCTGGCTGGTCTCAAACTCCTGATCTCAGGCGATCCACCTACCTCGGCCTCCCAAAGTGCTGGGATTACAGGCATGAGCCAATGCACCCAACCACAGTGAGCCACTTTTATATGGAATTTGGAAACACTTCTGAAATCCAAGTTCCCAGATGCCAGCCAAAAGCCAAACTTGAGAGCAG
Source organism: Nomascus leucogenys (assembly GCF_006542625.1). Taxonomy (NCBI): domain Eukaryota; kingdom Metazoa; phylum Chordata; class Mammalia; order Primates; family Hylobatidae; genus Nomascus; species Nomascus leucogenys. Next base: position 659,546 of record NW_022095789.1, on the reverse strand, counting down.
AACTTTCAAAGGTCTACTATAGCCTCAAACCTACTATGTTAATTCTTTTCTGCACAATATGTAATGCTGTGGTTGAAACTTGGCGTGGAAGTTGAATGAGTTTGTCAAATGGACAACAGGAGATGGTAGAAGGACATTAAAGGTGATGTTGGGAGGCTGAGGCAGGAGAATCGCTTGAACCCGGGAGGGCAGAGGTTGCAGTGAAGTGAAATCACAGCACTTCACTCCAGCCTGGGTGAAAAAGTGTAACTCCATCTCAATAAATAAATAAATAAATAAAGGCAATGGGAATAGAATGAATAAAGGCGAAGGGGTGTGAAAGGATGCTCCAGTTGGAGAACCTACCACAGTGCTAAAGTTCATCCAGCGGGGCTTGGTACTTGACAGAGTATCGGTGGTGGGTGGAAAAGGAAGTAGTATATACTGGGCCTCTTACACCACGTGACATTTTAACTTTATCCAGTAAGCAACAAGAAGCCATTGAAGTTCTGCAGGTAAGAAAGGAGTATAGACAGAGCACGGTGGCTCACGCCTGTAATCCCAGCACTTTGGGAGGCCAAGGAGGACAGATCACCTGAGGTCAGGAGTTTGAGACCAGCCTAACATGGTGAAACCTCGTCTCTACTAAAAATACAAAAATTAGCCAGGTGTGGTGGTTCATGCCTGTAATCCCAGCTACTTGGGAGGCTGAGGCAAGAGAATCACTTGAACCTGGGAGGCAGAGGTTGCAGTGAGCCAAGATTGCGCCATTGCCCTCCAGCCTGGGCAACAAGAGCAAAATTCCATCCAAAAAAAGAAAAAGAAAGGAGTATAGTTCAGTGCCTAGAACATTGTGGGCCTTAAATAAAACCTGATGATTTGATGTTACTCAAACTATTTACCAGTTCAAGGTCTATGCAGATTCCTTGGCAACACTCTACAGGTGACAGAGTGTGGTTGGATCATCTTAGGCCAGTCTACATCTTCTTGGATGCATTAAACTAGACTGAATTCCCCTGAACTGTAATCAAATGCACAAATTATTGATTGAAACTGGTTCTAGAAATCATGGAGAAAAGTGAGACTTATTTAGAAAGAGACAGTGTCTTGCTCTGTAGCCCAGGTTGGACCACAGTGGCACAATCATGGCTCATTGCAGCCTCAACCTCCCAGGCTCAAGTGAGCCTCCCTGCTCAGCCTCCCGAGTAGCTGGGACTACAGGCACACACCACTACACCCGGCTAATTTTTTTTTATTTTTTGTAGAGATGGGGTTTTGTCATGTTGCCCAGGCTGGTCTCAAACTCCTAGGCTCAAGTGATCCTCCCACCTCAGCCTCTCAAAGTCCTGGGATTACAGGCATGAGCCACTGTGTCCAGCCAAAGAGTGGGATTTAGCTGACAGTGTTCACCAAGATGGGAACTAGAACTTAACATCAGTATGTTAAATTATCAGGAAAATATAGCTTTTGGAATAAACTACATAGCTACCATTTACTATGTGCCAAGCAATATGCTAAGTAGTTTATGGAGATTATATTAGTTAATCTTCACAACAACCATTTGAGGTGGGTATCACCTCCTCATTTTACAGATGGAGAAGCAGCCTCACAAATGTTAAGGAATTTACCTAAGATCACATAACTCATGCATGCAGAATGGAGCAATACATGTCAAGCTAAGTACCACACAGCGTTAACTGCTCAATTCTCAGAGATTTATGGTTAATCCCCAGCCTGCTTGCCTCAGACATTGTCAGAATTCAAGATATGATGGCTATCTGTTGCACCTGGACTCTCTTCCTGATATGGCTCTGGACATACATCCCTCCAGCTCCAAGGGTGGTGGGCCAGCGTGGCATGTAGAGTGGATGGAATCCCCAAACTGTCACTGCAGTGATAAGGAGGAGCAACCTTATCTGTTTACTCTAACATGCTATACAGATATGCTCATTTTCTATGTGGACTAAAATGGAGAAAAGGCTGGAAAGCATTACTTGACTCTAACCCAATATTCCTCCTTTCCCTCCTCCTCAAAATCCTCTGTAAATCCCAGTCTGTGATCAATAGACTCCCCTCTGCCCTCAATCTGTCCTTAGAAAGTCTCTAAGTTGAAACCTGGCATCCCCTGAAGACACTGCTTCCCTGCATCCCTAAAGATACTATAAAATTAGGCCAGGCATGGTGGCTCACGCTTGTAATCCCAGCACTTTGGGAGGCTGAGACAGGCAGATCACTTGAGGTCAAGAGTTAGAGACCATTTTGGCCTACATGGTGAAACCCTGTCTCTATCTAAAATAAAAAAAATTAGCCAGACGTGGTGGTGCACATCTGTAATCCCAGCTACTCAGGCAGCTGAGACAGAATCACCTGAACCTGGGAGGCTGAGGGTGCAGTGAGCCGAGACCACGCTACCGCACTCCAGTCTGGGCGACAGAACAAGACTCCATCTCAAAAAAAAAAAAAAAAAAAAAAAAGAGGCGGGACGCGGTGGCTCATGCCCGTAATCCCACCACTTTGGGAGGCCAAGGTGGGGGGATTACCTGAGGGCAGGAGTTCGAGACTAGCCTGACCAACATGGTGAAACCCTGTCTCTACTAAAAATACGAAAATTAGCCAGACATGGTGGCTGGCGCCTGTAATCCCAGCTACTCAGGAGGTTGAGGCAGGAGAATGGCTTGAACCCAGGAGGCGGAGGTTGCAGTGAGCTGAGATCATGTAATTGCCCTCCAACCTGGATGACAGAGCAAGACTCCATCTCAAAAACAAAACAAAACAAACAAACAAAAAATACTATAAAATTATCCAGGCTAGGCACCGTGGCTCATGCCTGTAATTCCAGAACTTTGGGAGGCCAAGGCAGGCAGATCATGAGGTCAAAAGATCCAGACCATCCTGGCCAACATGGTGAAACCCCCCTCTACTAAAAATACAAAAAAATTAGCTGGGTGTGGTGGCACGCGCCTGTAACCTCAGCTACTCAGGAGGCTGAGGCAGGAGAATCACTTGAACCTGGGAGGCAGAGGTTGCAGTCAGCCGAGGTTGCAGTGAGCCGAGATCTCACCACTGCACTCATGCCACTGCACTCCAGCCTGGCAACAGAGCGAGACTCCGTCTCAAAAAAGAAAATTATCCAGCAGGCCGGGGGAGGCAGCTCATGCCTGTAATCCCAGAACTTTGGGAGGCCGAGGCAGGTGGATCACCTGCAGTCAGGAGTTCAAGACCACCCTGGCCAACATGGTGAAACCCCGTCTCTACTAAAATTACAAAAAACAGCCAGGCATGGTGGCGGGTGCCTCTAATCCCAGCTACTCAGGAGGCTGAGGCAGGAGAATCGCTTGAACCCAGGAGGCAGAGGTTGCAGTGAGCTGAGATTGCGCCATTGCACTCCAGCCTGGGTGACAAGTGTGAAACTCTGTCGAAATAATGAAATGAAATGAAATGAAATGAAATGAAATGAAATGAAATGAAATGAAATGAAATGAAATGAAATAAAGGAGCCTGAGAAGTGGACTAGGATTGAAGCAAAGATGTGCCCCTGGGCCCCTGCTGGGCCTGGTATTTCCACAGTTCTCCTCAAGAGCACCCCTTCTGTTCTGGACCAATCTCAGATTCTGATTCAAACAACATTTCTTTACATCCTGTTAGTAAAAGCTAATCTGTGGCTACCTCTAATAGTTTGAGATGTGTTCTTAGAGATGAGAAATAGAAAGACTATTAGGAGGTAACTCAGATACCATTCTGATCCCCACACGGTGGATTCATTGTCCCACCCCATCCACACTAGCCCACTAGCCTTGGCTGTCATCTCTCTCTCTTTTTTTATTTTTTTGAGATGGAGTCTTGCTCTTCTTGCCCAGGCTGGAGTACAGTGGCGCAATCTCAGTTCACTGCAACCTCTGTCTCCTGGGTTCAAGCAATTCTCCTGCCTCTGCCTCCTGAGTAGCTGGGATTACAGGCTTCTGCCACCATGCCTAGCTAATTTTTGCATTTTTTAGTGGAGACGAGGTTTCACCATTTGAACTCCTGTCCTCAGGTAATCCGCCCACTTGGCCTCCCGAAGTGCTATGATTACAGGCGTGAGCCACCACGCGGGCCCTTTTTTTTTTTTTTTTTGAGACAGGGTCTTGCTGTGTCGCCCAGGTGGTAGTGCAGTGGTACAACAGCTCACTGCAGGCTCAAGCGATCCTCTCACCTCAGCCTCCTGAGTAGCTGGGACCAAAGGCACACACCACCACACCCAGCTAATTTTTTTAATTTTGTAGAGACAGGGTCTTGCCATGTTGCCCTCATGGTCTTGAACTCCTGGGGTCAAGCAATCCTCCAGCCTCAGCCTTCCAAAGTGCTGGGATTACAGGTATGAGCCACTGTGCCCAGCCTAGTCATTATCTGTTATAGCAGTTAAAACATACTCTCTGATATTACATACTTAGTAGATACTTTTATGTCTATCACTAGATTAGACATACTAGAGTTAGAAAAACTAGAGTTTGAGGCCAGGCGTGGTGGCTCACGCCAGTAATCCCAGCACTTTGGGAGGCCAAGGCAGTCAGATCACATGAGATCAGGAGTTCGAGATCAGCCTGGCCAACATGGTAAAACCCTGTCTCTAATAAAAATACAAAAATTAACTTGGTGTGGTGGTGCACACCTGTAGTCCTAGCTACTTAGGAGGCTGAGGCAGGAGAATTGTTTGAACCTGGGAGGCGGAGGTTGCAGTGAGCCGAGATTGCACCACTGCACTCCAGCCTGGGTGACAGAGTGAGACTCTGTCTCAAAAAAAAAAAAAAAAAAGAAAAGAAAGAAAAACTAGAGTTTAATCTCTTTGAGAGCAAGAACTATATCTTAAGCACTATAGTTTACTTTGCACGTGCACACATATGCACACACAGTCAGTATTTAAGCAACTGAAATGTATGCTGAACTGTAGCCAGTTCCTGTCCCTTAGCAAAGCCATTTCCCTGGGATTGTTCATCTCCCATGGCAACAATACACAGGAGGATGTGTTGGAAAATGGTTCTCATTTTCCACAAGGAGGAAATAAAAAGCCAGCCCAACAAATATAAGGCATCACCTGCACTGCCAGGTCCCAGCAAGGAGTCCAGGCCTGAGCCATTCTTGGAAGCACTCACACAAAGACAAAATAGAAAACTGGTGACAATGAAGGCTGTTCAGACCCTCAGCAGGGTAGCTCAGGACTCTGCCTCCATGGCACAGGGGATGAACCCTGACAGCACTCATTGGAGAATAAATGGACATTATTTTGAGCATGTAATTGGACTGGGAGTGGTGGGGGTAGAGGGGTTGTTTTCCAATAATATGCAAAGCAACTTACATACTCCAGTCCCAGTATTTGTTACATAGTATTAAAAAATATCCTTGTGGGTTCTGCGACTTCGACAAAAATCCCCTCTATCCCTTGGATTATCCCTGAATAACTTATGCTATGCAAGTATGAGTTAAGTATTTATTATTTAATTTAAGTAATTAATAAGTATTTATTAAGATAAATAAGTAGTTTGCGACCACCCTGGCTAACATAGTGAGACCCTGTCTCTAAAAGTAAATAAATAAATAAAAAGAAAATAAGTAATGTGCAGTCACTGGCTTTTAGGCTGGTCATCTGGTGTTGGCAAAAGGACATGGATTTGCAATCTAAGGACCAGTGTTCAAGCATGGGCTCATACCTAACTAGCTGTGTGATCTTGACAAAACCTTTACCTTTCCTAGTCTGTTTCTTTATTATCACTTATGAAGAAATCCCTCACAGAAACCACCCTGAGGATTAAATGCTATAATGTAGGTGCTTTGCAAACTGTAAAGCACTGCCCTGGGCTGGGTGTGTGGTTCACACCAGGAATCCCAGCACTTTGGGAGGCTGAGGCAGGAGGATCGCTTGGGCTCAGGAGTTTGAGACCAGCCTGGGCAATATAGGGAAACTCTGTCTCTACAAAAAAAAAATTGTTTTAATTAGCTAGGCATATTGGTGTCCACCTGTAGTCCTTGCAACTCAGGAGGCTGAGGCAGGAGGATCACTTGAGTGTGGGAGTTCAAGGTTACAGTGAGCTATGATCATACCACTGCACTAGTGAGACCCTGTCTCAAAAAAAAAAAAAAAATTGTAGGCTGGGTGTGGTAGCTCATGCCTGTAATCCCAGCACTTTAGGAGGCCAAGGCGGGCAGATCACCTGAGGCCAGGAGTTCAAGACCAGCCTGGCCAACAAGGTGAAACCCTGTCTCTACTAAAAATACAAAAAATAGCCGGGTATGGTGATGGATGTCTGTAATCCCAGCTACTCGGGAGGCTGAGGCAGGAGAATTGCTTGAATCCAGGAGGTGGAGGTTGCAGTGAACTGAGATCATGCCACTGCATTCCAGCCTGGGCAACAGAGACTCCGTCTATAAAACAAAAAAGAAAATTGTAAAGCACTGGCCAAACATCAGTCACCTACTGTATTGGAAGCTTGGAAGCTCTAGGGCCTGAGGCCTGACATAGAGCTGGTGCTCAATATTTGTAGTATAAATAAGGAAATACTTGTAGTGTAAATGACTAAATTACACCAATGAGCTATATGATCTCAAGCAAGAATAATTCATATCTGTCTCTCTTTGGCCTCCTCTGATACTACTTTCCTCCTTGTTCACTGGGCTCCAGCCATGCTGTCGTTTTTCCTGTTCCTCCAACACATCAAGCTCTCTCCTGCCTCAGGGCCTTTGTACCTGCTGTTCTCTCTGCTAGAACACTCGTGCCCAGCTCTTTGCATGGCTACCCCTTCTCATTAATCAGGTCTTAGCTCAAATGTCATTTTCCCAGAGGCTTCCCCTGACACCACCCTGATTAATGTTCCTAACACATCATTCACCTGAGATGCAATCCTGTTTTATCTTCTCCTTAGCACTTATTACTGTTAACTTTTTTTTTTTTTTTTTTTGAGACAGAGTCTCGCTCTGTCGCCCAGGATGGAGTGCAGTGGCACGATCTCGGCTCACTGCAAGCTCCACCTCCCGGGTTCACACCATTCTCCTGCCTCAGCCTCCTGAGTAGCTGGGACTACAGGCGCCTGCCACCACGCCCAGCTAATTTTTTTGTATTTTTAGTAGAGACAGGGTTTCACTGTGTTAGCCAGGATGGTCTTGATCTTCTGACCTCGTGCTCCACCTGCCTCAGCCTCCCAAAGTGCTAGATTACAGGCATGAGCCACCGCGCCAGGCCTACTGTTAACTTTTTTATTGTACTCTCCTCCACTACAATAAAAAATACTTTACTAGAGCTTCCCTGTCTTGTTCACCACTATATTTCCATGCTCAAAATATCATCTAGCTCATAGTAAATTCTCCATAAGTATTTGAACAAATGAGGTTGAAATAAGCTAGTAATATTAAAAGCTTCATTCATTAAACAAATATTTTGTACATACCTAGGAGGGTCCAGGTTCTATTTCAAAGTGCTGGAGATTCAGGTACAATGACAAGACACAAAAGGCTAGGCGCAGTACTGTGTGCCTGTAATCTCAGCATTTTGGGAGCCCAAGGCGGGCGGATTATGAGGTCAGGAGTTCGAGATCAGCCTAGCTAACATAGTGAAACCCCATCTCTACCAAAAATATAAAAATTAGCTGGGCGCCGTGGCATGTGCCTGTAATCCTAGCTACTCGGGAGGCTGAGGTAGAAGAATTGCTTGAACCCGGGAGGCAGAAGTTGCAGTGAGCCGAGATTGCATCACTGCACTCCAACCTGGCGACAGAGGAAAACTCTGCCTCAAAAAAATTTAAAAAAAAAAAAGAAAGAAAAGAAAAGAGACAAAAATCTCTGCCTTCCTGGGGCTTGCCTTCTAGTAGGGAGACAGACAATAAACAAGATAAAAGGTAAAATATATAATAAATAAAGCAGGAAAGAAGGACATGAAGTGTGTGTGGAAAAGTAACATTTTAGATGGGATAGGCAGACAAGGTATTTTAGATAGAGTAGCCAGAGAAGGAAGTGGGAGACTGAACCATGAAGATATATGGGAGAAATGCACCCCAGGAGACCTGGGTAACTGGGACAGGAATTAAGGAGTTGGGGACTGCGTAACACATCAGGATCAGGGAGGTTAAGGGAAGTCAGATTGTACAGGGCCTTGTTGGTCGAAATAAGGACTTTGGCTTTTTTTTTTTTAGTCGGAGTTTCGCTGTTGTTGCCCAGGCTGGGGTGCAATGGCGCGATCTCAGCTCACAGCAACCTCTGCCTCCCAGGTTCAAGCCATTCTCCTGGCTCAGCCTCCGAGTAGATGCGATTACAGGCATGTGCCACCACACCCGGCCAATTTTGTATTTTTAGTAGAGACGGGGTTTCTCCATGTTGGTCAGGCTAGTCTCAAACTCCGGACCTCAGGTGATCCGCCTGCCTCAGCCTCCCAAAGTGCTGGGATTACAGGCGTGAGCCACCGCGCCTGGCCGGACTTCGGCTTTTACTAAGAGTGAGATGGGAAGCTGTTGGAGGATTTGAAAACCTAAGTGTCATGATCTGACTTGTCATAAGAGGATCCCTGGAACTGCTGTGCTGGAATACCAGTGAGGTTGCTACTGCAATAACCTAGACAAGAGATGGTGGCTCCCAAAGACACGGGAAGGAGCAGCTCTGGGGTTGGAAGATAAAATTTGGGGTCTGACAGCTACATTGGAGAAGCCTATTAGCCATTCGAGTGAACTGTGGAAGAGGCAGCAACTGGATGTATACAGGTCCGGAGTCTCGGGGAAGATCAGAGCTGGGAGCTGGCACTTGGAACTCAATAAATAGTATCTACTATTAGCAGTAATACGGAACCTCAGCTGTACTACTACTTACTAGTAGCGAACTCTTGAGTTAACCATTTCTAGGTTCTGGGCCTCAGTTTCCCTGTAAATGAAATGGCGAAGACACTCCCACATAACGGGACCTTGAGAACGAAATGGAAAGTATCCAGGGCTAACCGTGAGCAAGGTGAGAGCCATGAGCCAAAACCGCACGAGCCTCTCCGGGAGGCGGGGTCACTGCTGCGGAATCAGCGACAGGTTTCCGAATCCACGGCACACGCTCTGAGGTACCAGAGGTAGCAAAGCAAAACAAGCGCCTGGTCCCGCACGGCAGCGCGAGTGCAGCGCCCAAACCTCGCGAGATTTGTTGGCCGGACCAAGTACCACCCCCACCCCCCCCCCCAAATCTCGCGATACCTAGGTGCCTGAGTGGCTCTCCACCGGTGAGGGTTTGCTGCGAAGATGGAGTATTCCGCGCCAGCCACGGTGCAGGCCGCGGACGGCGGAGGGGCCGGGCCTTACAACAGCTCGGAGTTGCTGGAGGGCCAGGAGCCGGACGGGGTGCGCTTTGACCGCGAGAGGGCGCGCCGCCTGTGGGAAGCCGTGTCCGGTGCCCAGCCGGTGGGTAGGGAGGAAGGTGAGTCGGGGGCTTTGGAGGCAGGAAGCCCCTCGCCCGCTGCGCTGCTGGCAGGGAACTGCGGAAGCGCCGACGGTCACACCACCTGGCCCGCCTCCTTGCGTGCTGCGCCCCCGGACCCCAAGACTTGTGCTCCCCATCCGGGCGCGGGCACCCCAAGAATCGGGCCCTCAGCACGCTGAGGGTGAAGGGCCGCTCACTCTCAGGCCCTGGGTTTTCCCCCTCCTCCTTCATCATTCACTACAGCGCAGTTTTCCCCAAATTCGAGGACTGTCATCCCTGTACTCGTCCTGTCGGAGACCTACAGTCTTTGCCATCCCCTTAAGCCAAGCCGAGTGCCCCTCACCACTCCCCATCGTCCCAATCTCCCCATCGTCCCAATCTCCAGATTGGGACTCCCCATCGTCCCAATCTCCAGATTTCCTCCTAGGGCCTCTTGCCTCCCTTCTCTCAAGCCCCACACTTCCGAGGGCTCTGGAAGTCCTTCTCCTTACCCCCTGGGTTCCTTCTGGTCTTGATGACTGAGTCCTGGCTTACCCCTGTTTTTAGCTCTCTGGCCTCTACTTGCTGGGTCCCTTATTCTAAGGTGGGGACAAGGAGCCTGAGAAACTGGTCTGGGTTTGCTTTGGCTCCAGCTTCTTTGTGTCCTACTCTTGACCCAAAGTTGCTGAGAACAGTGTAAGCAAAGCCACGTTAGGGGTCACTCCTGGGCCGAAGCGCCCCAGCTTGCTCTGCACTTGGACCTGAGACTGTGTAAGATGGGATGAAAGCAAGAGAAGGATGGAAAAGAGCTGTCCTGACCTGCTTGTGTGACTCCCTTCATTGTCCTTTACAGAGCCAGCTGCTTAATGCTAACCCAAATGTACAAGAACTCTGTCAGGGCTTCTCTGCTAACCCTGTCAGGTATCTGAAGGGAAATCAGATTTCTCCAGTGATTTGTTTGCTTGCTGAGCAGACTTGTCTTGGAAAGTTTAATATGCTATTTGTGAACTGACTGCCCTGGATAAAATTGAAATTTTGACCATATCTAAGGAAGGTACACAGACCTATACCCTGCCATATATTTCTCCAATTTAAAAACAAGTCTAGCCTGTCTCCTAAGTTTTTATATATATAATATATATTTTATATATATATATTAAAAAGAAAGGAGACAGGGCCCCAGAAATGGTGTGTGTGTATGTGTATATATTATATATACACATATATGTATATATAAAAACATATATACATATATGTGTGTATATATAATATATATAAAAACATATATACATATGTGTGTGTATATATAATATACACACATATGTAAATATATTTATATATATACACATATATGTAAGTTTTTTTTGTTTGTTTGTTTTGTTTTTTTTTGAGACGGAGTCTCGCTCTGTCGCCCACGCTGGAGTGCAGTGGCGCAATCTCGGCTCACTGCAAGCTCCGCCTCCCAGGTTCACGCCATTCTCCTGCCTCAGCCTCTCCGAGTAGCTGGGACTACAGGCGCCCGCCACCACGCCCGGCTAATTTTTTGTATTTTTAGTAGAGACGGGGTTTCACTGTGGTCTCGATCTCCTGACCTGGTGATCCGCCCGCCTCGGATATGTAAGTATTTTATATACACACACACACACACACACACACACACACACACTATTTCTGGGGCCTTCTCTCCTTTTTTTTTCTTTTTTTGAGAGAGTCTCACTCTGTCACCCAGGTTGGAGTGCAGTGGCACAATCCCACTGCAACCTCCGCCTCCTGGGTTCAAGCAATTCTATACTGCCTCAGTCTCCGGAGTAGCTGGGATTAAAGGCGGCTGCCATGACGCTCAGTTGATTTTTGTATTTTTAGTAGAGATGGTGTTTCACCATGTTGGCCAGGCTGTTCTCGAACTCCTGACCTCAAGTGATCTGCCCGCCTTGACCTCCCAAAGTGCTGGGATTACAGGCATGAGCCACTGCACCCGGCTGTCCTACTTTCAAACTTGTTTGGTAGTTTCCTCCCCTACCCCAATTTTCCTTTCATTAATTTGACAAACATTCACTGATGCCTGCTCTGGACCCAGAACTGGTTGGGCTTCAGAGCTGGAGTATCAGAGGAAGATACTGCCCTTGCCCTGGAAAGGCTTGCAGTCTAGTCCAGGAAGCAGACACCAAAACAGTTCCAGTGTAATGTAAAGGATGCAGTGCTGAGGAATGTTTTAAGAGTTGGAGATGCACAAAAAGAAAGTGACCTTTGCCCTGGATCTTGAAGCAGAAAACCACTGTGCTCTGAAAAGTGAACTGTCTGCTATGTGTATATGAGTGTATAGTGGCACTGTTATGACCCATTTCATTTCCCTGTCTCCTCACTTCTCCCACATTTATATGAAATCTAGCTAGACACCTGCAACATTAAGTTGTACTCATCCTTTTGCTACTCTTAGCACCTTCATTGAGTTACAATTTATATACCATACAAGTCACCCATTGTAAGCATATTGCCAGTGATTGTTAGCCAATGTACAGAGTTGTATAGCCATTACCACAGTCCAGTTTTAGAACATTTCCATCACCCCAATTAGTTCTTTTGAGCTCATTTATATTAAATCCCCACTCCCACCTCCTGCCCTAGGCAACCAGTGATCTGTTTTCTGTCTTGGGTAGTCTTTTGAGTTTGACTTCTCTCAGCATGTTTTTGAAGTTCAGCCAAGTCATGGTGTGTATTAGTACTTCATTCCTTTTTATTGCTAAATAGAATTCCATTGAATGAATATAACACATTCTATTAATTCATTCATTAGTTCTAGACATTTGGATTGTTTCCAATTTGGAGTTTTTGTGAATAATGCTGCTGCGAACATTCATGCCCAAGTTTTTGTGTGAACACACATTTCGTTTCTTGAGTATATCCCTAAGAATGGAATTGCTGGGTCATATCGTAACTCTTAACATTTTGAAGAACTGACAAACTGTTTTCCAAAATGGCTTCACCTTTTCTATTTCTGCCATCAATGTATGAGGGTTTCACTTTTTCTATAACCTTGACAACACTTGTGTTTTTTGATTATAAGCATTCTAGTGGACATGTAGTGATATCTCATTGTGGTTTCCTAAAGACTGATAATACTGAGCACCTTTTCATGGGCTAACTACCCATTTGTAGATCTTTGGTGAAATATCTATTCACATCGTTTGCCTATTTTGTAATTGGGCTGTTCGTCTTCTACTGAGTTTTAAGAGTTGTCTTTGTATTCTGGGTACAAGTCTTTTATTATAGATATGATTTCCAGATATTTCCCCCCTGACTGTGACTTGTTTTTTCATTTTCTAAACAGTGCCTTTTGAAGCACAGAAGTTTTAAGTTTTGATGAAATTAAATTTATCAGTTTTTTTATCCTACGTATTGTGCTTTTAGTGTCGTATCTAAGAACTCTTTATCTTAACCCAAGATTTGAGAAATTTTCTCTTGTAGATCTTCCTTATTATTTTTTTATTTTTTTTTGAGACGCAGTCTCACCCTGTCACCCAGGCTGGAGTCACCCAGGCAGTGGCATGATCTCAGCTCACTGCAACCTTCGCCTCCCTCGTTCAAGCGATTCTCCTGCCTCAGCGTCCCGAGTAGCTGGGATTACAGGTGTTCACCACCACATCTGGCTAATTTTTGTATTTTTAATAGAGACAGGGTTTCACCACATTGGCCAGACTGGTCTTGAACTCCTGACCTCAAGTGATCTGCCCACTTCAGCCTCCCAAAGTGCAGGCATTACAGGTGTGAGCTACCATGCCCAGCCCCCTCCTCATCTTGTTTCTGAAGGAGTTTGTGAAGGATGGATTGGTAATTTTTTTTTTTTTTGAGACGGAATCCCACTCTGTCGCCCAGGCTAGAGTGTGGTGGCATGATCTCAGCTCACTGCAGCCTCCCTGTCCCAGGTTCAAGTGATTCTCCTGCCTCAGCCTCCTAAGTAGCTGGGATTACAGGAGGGCGCTACCACACCCAGCTAATTTTTTTGTATTTTTAGTAGAGACAGAGTTTCACCATGTTGGCCAGGCTGGTCTTGAACTCCTAACCTCAGGTGATCCACCAGCCTCGGCCTCCCAAAGTGTTGGGATTCACAGGTGTGAGCCACCACACTCGGTAATATTTCTTTTTACAGTATTTTATAGAAGTGTTGACCTGCAAGGAAGAGGCTAACACACAAAATATGATTTAAAGAGTTTACTTGATTTTTAAAGGCAAAAAAATGTGGACAGGGAGTGGGACTCATACAAAGTTGTTTATCAAGAATTCTCATTGATTTACAGAAATAACATTGGTTAGTGATTGGCCTGTACATTAAGCTATAGGATGTAGGATATAGTGTCAGGTAGGGCATTATTAGGTTAATCCTTACCAACTTGTGGCAATAGCAAGCAGTTTTGATAGATGAATCATAACTCAAAAAGGGGGAATAGGAAGTGATTGCTATCTCATTTTAATATCTCTCTGGGCCCTGATCATTTAAAAGAACTTGGATTCTTTAGATAAAAGTTATTTTCTTTTTTTTGAGACGGACTCTCACTCTGCTGCCCAGACTGGAGTGCAGTGGTGTGATCTCGGCTCACTGCAACCTTTGCCTCCCGGGTTCAAGCGATTCTCGTGCCTCAGCCTCCCGGGTATCTGGGATTAGAGGCGCCCCCCAGCACACCCAGCTAATTTTTGTATTTTTCGTAGAGACGGGGTTTTGCCATGTTGGTCAGGCTGGTCTCAAACTCCTGACCTCAGGTGATCCGCCTCAGCCTCCCAAAGTGCTGGGATTACAGTGGTGAGCCATCGCGCCCAACCAATAAAAGTTATTTTCTGACCTGCCTGGGCAACATGGAGAAACCCTGTAAATTTTTGTAAAATTGTATTTTTGTAAAAATACAAAAATTAGCCAGGTGTGGTGGCTCACATCTGTAATCCCAGCTACTCAGGTGGCTGAGGCACGAGAATCGCTTGAACCCAGGAGGCTAAGGTTGCAGTGAGCCAAGATTGTGCCACTGCACTCCAGCCTAGGCAACACAGTTGAGACTCTGTCTCAAAAAAAAAAAAAAATTATCACCAGTGAAGCTACCTGGGCCTAAGCTTTTCTTTCTTCCTTTCCTTTTTTTTTTTTTTTTTTAATTCTCTATTTATTTATTTAGAGACAGGGTCTCTGTTGCCCAGGCTAGAGTGCAGTGGCACAATCATAGCTCACTGCAGCCTCCACTCCTTCAAACTCAAAGCTAGGACTGCAAGGGCATACCACCATGCCCAGCTAATTTTTGTGTTTTTTTAAATAGAGGTTCTTGCTCTGTTGCCCAGGCTGGTCTGAAACTCCTGGCCTCTAGTGATCCTCCTGCCTCGGCCTCCCAAAGGGTTAGGATTATAGGCATGGGCCATGGCACCCAGCTGGCGTCGGCTTTTCTTTGTGGAAAGATATTTGATTATTAATTCATTTTCTTTACTTGTTTTAAGTGTACACAGAATTTTTTGTTTCTCCTTGTGTCGCTTTTTTTTTTCTTTTTTTTTTTTTTTGAGACAGGGTCTTGCCAGGCTGGTGTGCAGTAATGATCACTGCAGCCTTCACCTCCCAGTTTCAAGCAATTCTCCTGCCCCAGCCTCCCGAGTAGCTGGGATTACAGGCATGTGCCACCATGCCCGGCTAACTTTTTTGTATTTTTAGTAGAGACAGGGTTTCACTGTGTTGGCCAGGCTGGTCTTGAACTCCTTGAACTCTAAAGTGATCTGTCCACCTCTGCTTCCCAAAATACTGGGATTACAGGCGTGAGGCCCCTGATTATTTTCTTGCTTAGTCTAGCTAAGAATTTGTCATTTTCTTGATCTTTTCTGGTTTCTAAGGTGAGATCTTATGTTGCTGATTTGAGACCATTCTTTTCTGATGTAGATGTTTAAAATTATAAATTTCTCTCTTAAGCACTTGTGACCTTATAAGATATATTACATATATATATATATTTCCCTCCATAGTTCCTGGCTCATAGCTTCTATAACCCTTGTACTTTCCTCAGTGACTAAAGCAGTAAGAGTATCTTCTGTTAAAATATTTGGCCTTTTGTCCTTGGTTCCTGAAACACCTCTGGAACTGCTCCAGAGCAAGAAAGGTGAAAAACAGACTTTTGTTATTTATAACAAGCCCCTTTCTTTTTTTTTTTTTTTTTTTTTGTGAGACAGAGTCTCATTCTGTCGCCCAGGCTAGAGTGCAGTGGTGCGATCTCGGCTCACTGCAAGCTCCGCCTCCCAGGTTCACGCCATTCTCCTGCCCCAGTCTCCCGAGTAGCTGGGACTACAGGGGCCTGCCACCACGCCCGGCTAATTTTTTGTATGTTTAGTAGAGACGGGGTTTCACCGTGTTAGCCAGGCTGATCTCGATTTCTTGACCTCGTAATCCGCCCGCCTCGGCCTGCCAAAGTGCTGGGATTACAGGAGTGAGCCACCGTGCCCGGCCATATAACAAGCGCCTTTCAACCACACCTTGGTACATGTTAACAGGGTGATTTCTGAGAAATCCCTAGATTACCACATTCTGGTTGGCTGGTTGCCATAGGAACCAACCATGGGCTCAGAGTCTTGGAAGTTACAGCCCCCCCATCTCTAGAGGGTAGAAAGGAGCTGAAGGTTGAATTGATCACCGATAGCCAGTGATTTAATCAACCATGCCTGTGTAATGAAGCCTTCATAAAAACCCAAAGGCCTGAGTTTAGGGGCTTCCAGGAAGGTGAATAAGAACACATTCATGTGCTGGAATTGTGGCACACCCCAATTCCATGGGGATGGACACTCCTACACATTAGACCCTTCCAGACCTGGCCCTATGTATCTCTTTGTCTATTTGTATCCTTTAACATATCTTTTAGGTTGGCCTGACACAGTGGCTCCTGCCTGTAATTCCAAAACTTTGAGAGGCCAAGGCAGGAGTGTTAGTGGCCATGAATCTCAATTTCTGCCTCCTCAGAAGAAAGAATTCGACCAAAGGAGCATAAGGCAAAGTGAGAGACCAAGGCAACTCTTAGAGCAAGAGTGAAAGTTTATTAAAAAGTTTTAGGGCAGGAATGAAAAGAAGTAAAGTATACTTGGAAGAGGGCCAAGAGGGCGACTTGAGAGAGACAAGTAGGCTGTTTGACCTTTGACTTGGGATCTTACACGTTGGCATGCTTGCTGGGTCTTGCGTGTTACTTCTCCCCTGGTTTTTCCCTTGGGGGTGGGCTGTCTGGATTGGCAGCGGCCTGCCAGCACTTGGGAGGGGCCGCAGGCGTAGTGTCTTTACTGAAGTTGTGCACATGCTTACTTGAAATGTTTTTCGCTTTCCAGCAGAGTGTTACCAGTTAAACGCCTCCATTTTGCCTCTTGGGCGCATGCTTGAGCCCACTAGCCTAACTTGAGATCTTATCCGGAAGCTGCTGATCACCAATGTCAGGTGGTTTTTTCTTTGTTTTGAAACAGTCTCACTCTGTCACCCAGGCTGGAGTGCAATGGCATGATCTCAATGGCATGATCTCGGCCCACTGTAGCCTCTACCTCCCGGATTCAAGCGATTTTCCTGCCTTAACCTCCCGAGTAGCTGGGATTACAGGCATGTGCCACCACGCCCGGCTAATTTTTTGTATTTTTAGTAGAGACAAGGTTTCTCCATGTTGCTCAGGCTGATCTCGAACTCCTGAGCTCAGGTGCTGCACCTGCCTCAGCCTCCCAAAGTGCTGGGATTACAGGTGTGAGCCACCGCACCCAGCCTCAGGTGTTTCTTTTTTTTTTTTTTTTTTTTTGAGACGGAGTCTCGCTCTGTCGCCCAGGCTGGAGTGCAGTGGCGCAGTCTCGGCTCACTGCAAGCTCCACCTCCCGGGTTCACGCCATTCTCCTGCCTCAGCCTCTCCGAGTAGCTGGGACTACAGGCACCCGCCACCACGCCCGGCTAATTTTTTGTATTTTTTAGTAGAGATGGGGTTTCACCGTGGTCTCGATATCCTGACCTCGTGATCCGCCCGCCTCGGCCTCCCAAAGTGCTGGGATTACAAGCGTGAGCCACCGTGCCTGGCCAGGTGTTTCCATCTATGAGGAGACTGCCTTTTCCTGATGCCACCAGAGACCAATTATTGTTTTAGAGAGACAGTTTAATAACTGAATGACCATCACCTGTTGGTTGCCTGACATTTGTGGTAGTAGGGGGTCCTCTTTTACCCTGCTCATTTCTGCCTAGCTATCTACTGGGACAGGAGGATCACTTGAACCCAGGAGTTAGAGACCAGCCTGGGCAACATAGAGAGACCCCATCTCTACCAAAAAAATAAATAAATAAAAATTAAAAAGCTGGGTGTGGTGGTGCATGCCTGTGGTCCCAGCTAGTCAGGAAGCTGAGGCAGGAGGATCACTGGAGCCCAGGAAGTCAAGGCTGCAGTGAGCTGTGATCACACCACTGCACTCCAACCTAGGCAACAGCGAGATCCTGTCACCCAAAATATTAAATATATGTATCTTTTAGATTAATGTAAGTATATGTTTCCCTGAGTTCTGTGAGCTGCTCTGGCAAATTAATTGAATCCAAGGGTGTCATGGGAACCTCGATTTATAGCCGGTTGGTCAGAAGAACAGGTGAAAGAATGTGGAACCTGCAATTGGCATCAGAAGTAGGGCTCCGTCTTGTAGGAATAGCCCTCAACCTGTAGGATCTGAAGCTGTCTCCAGGTAGATAGTGTCAGAATTGATTTGAATTAGGGAACACCAACTGGTGTCCACTGCAGAATTGAGTGCTTGGTTTCTGGGAGGAGAAAACCCACACATATGGTCACAGAAGCGTTCTGTATTGTAAAAGTAAAGTAGGATAAACTGAGTTTTTTTTCTCCAGAGCACTGCTTTAGTTGCAACTCGTAAATTTTTGAATGTTTTATTTTCATTTAAATCAGTTCAAAATAATTTCTAATTTCCATTGTAATTTCTTCTTTGATACATGTTATTCAATTTCAAAATATTTGAGGATTTCCCAGATTTCTTCCTAGTGTTGATTTCTGATTAAATTCCATTGCATTCAAAGAATATACTTGAGATGAGTTCAGTCTTTTTAAATGTAGTGAAACTGGGTTGGGGGCAGTGGCTCACGCCTGTAATTCCAGCACTGGGAGGCCGAGGCGGGTGGATCATTTGAGGGCAGGAGTTCGAGACCAGCATGGCCAATATGGTGAAACCCCCATCTCTACTAAAATACAAAAATTAGCCGGGCATGGTGGTGCCTGTAATCCCAGCTACTCGGGAGGCTGAGGCAGGAGAACTGCTTGAACCCAGGAGGCAGAGGTTGCAGTGAGCCAAGATCGTCTACTGCACTCCAGCCTGGATGACAGAGCAAGACTCCCTCTCAAATAAATAAATGAATGAATGAAGTGAAACTGGCATATGTTCTACCCTAGAGAATGATCAGTGTGTGTTAGAAAACAATGTATATTCTGTAGGTGGGGGAGTATTCCATGTGCCAATTGGATCAAATTGATTATAACATTATTCTAAACCCTTACTGATTTTCTAACAAGTTCTATGAGTTATTGAAAGCAAGATATTTGTTAATAGAAAAACCAAATGGCGCTCAAGTGACACTGTAAAACATTCTAAAGAGGTTTATTGTGAGCCAATATGAGTGACCACGGGTGGGGAAAAACACAAATCCAAGAAGCCTTGAGTAAGTGGTCCTGAGGCAGTTAGGTCACAACTCTGTTTTACACATTTTAGGGAAGTAGAAGTTACTGGCAAAATCATAAGTCAATACATGGCGATTATACATTGGTTTGGCCCCAAAAGGCAGGATATCTTGAAGCAAGGGGCTGACAGGTCATAGGTGGCTTCAGAGAGTCTTTAATTTGCAGTTAAAGGAGTAAAGCTTCGTCTAAAACTGTGGAGTCAGCACAAAGGAATGTTTTGTTGTTTTTGGTTTTGGTTTTGGTTTTTGGGTTTTTTTTTTTTTCTTTTGAGTCGGAGTTCGCTCTTGTTGCCCAGGCTGGAGTGCAATGACACAATCTCGGCTCACTGTAGCCTCTGCTTCCCGGGTTCAACCAATTCTCCTGCCTCAGCCTCTTGAGTAGCTGGGATTGCAGGCGCCTGCCACCACACCCAGCTAATTTTTTGTATTTTTAGTAGAGACGGAGTTTCACTGTGTTAGCCAGGATGGTCTCGATTTCCTGACCTCGTGATCCTCCTGCCTTGGCCTCCCAAAGTGCTGGGATTACAGGCTTGAGCCACCACGCCTGGCTATTTTATTTTTAAATAACAGCTTTATTGACATAAATTTCACATTCCATAAAATTCACCTGTTTAAAATGTACAATTCTGTGGTTTTTAGTATATTCACAGAGTTCTGCAACCATCACTACTGTCTAATTTTAGAACATTTTCATCACCCCAATAAAGAAACCCTGTACCTAGGAGCAATCATCCCTGGCAACGACTTATCTCCTCTCTTCATGGATTGATGCCTATTCTGGACATTTCATGTAAATAGAATTGTATAAATATGTGGCCTTTTTGTGACTGGCTTCTTTCACTTAGTGTAATTTTTTTTGTTTGTTTTTTGTTTTTTGAGGTGACATTTTGCTCTTGTTGCCCAGGCTGGGGTGCAATGGCATGATCTAGGCTCACTGCACCCTCTGCCTGTGGGCCTCAGCGATTCTCTTTTTTCTGTTTTGTTTTGAGATGGAGTCTCGCTCTGTTGCCCAGGCTGGAGTGCAGTGGCGCGATCTCGGTTCACTGCATGCTCCGCCTCCCGGGTTCACGCCATTCTCCTGTCTCAGCCTCCCGAGTAGCTGGGATTACAGGCATGTGCCCCATGCCCAGCTAATTTTGTATTTTTAGTAGAGATGGGGTTTCTCCATGTTGGCAAGGCTAGTCTCAAACTCCCAACCTCAGGTGATCTACCGCCTTGGCCTCCCAAAATGCTGAGATTACAGGCATGAGCCACTGCACCTGACCATTTAGTGTAATGTTTGCAGGATCATTTGGCTGGATATAGAATTCTTAGTTAACATTTTTATTCTTTTTCACCACTTTGAATATGTCATTCCACTGCCTTCTGGCCTTAATTGTTTTCAAATAAGAAGTTGTCATTAATTGAATTATTTCACTGCATATGATGAGTCATTTTTCTCTCTCTCTCACTGCTTTCAAGATTTTCTGTCTTTGCCTTTCAACAGTTTGTGATGTGTCTAGGTGTAGCTCTCTTCATATTTTTCATACTTTGGGTTCCTTGAGATTTTGGAATGTGTAGATTAATGTTTTTCATCAAATATGGGAGGTTTTCGGACATTTTCTCCAAATATTTTTTTCTACTCTCTCTCTCTTCTCTCTTCTTCTGAGGTTCTCCTTACACGTAGGTTAGTATGCTTGAAGTTTTTCCATAATCTCTGAAGCTTTGCTCATTATTCTTCAATGTTACTTCTCTTTGTTCTTCAGATCAGCTATTTCTATGGCTGTATCTTCAAGTTCACTGATTCTTCTGCCATTTTGAACTTGCTGTTGAGCTCCTCCAGCAAATTTATTTTATTATAATTTCAACTCCAGAATTTCCATTTGTTTGTTTTATTAGTAGCAGATCATCAGTACCCTTACATTTGCTTTCTTCATGCCTTTTCTTTTTTCTTTGACTTTTTTTTTTTTTTTTGAGATGGAGTTTCACTCTTGTTGCCCAGGAGTACAATGGCGCAATCTCAGCTCACTGCAACCTCTGCCTCCAGGTTCAAGCAACTCTCCTGCCTCAGCCTCCCGAGTAGCTGGGATTATAGGCATGCACCACCACACCAGGCTAATTTTTTGTGTTTTTAGTAGAGATGGAGTTTCACCATGTTGGCCAGGCTGGTTTTGACCTCCTGACCTCAGGTGATCCACCCACCTCAGCCTCCTAAAGTGCTAGGATTACAGGCATTAGCCACTGTACCCGGCCTTTTTTTTTTTTTTTTTTTTTTTAGACAGAGTCTTGCTCTGTCACTAGGCTGGAGTGCAGTGGCGCAGTCTTGGCATGCTGGGATTACAAGCATGAGCCACTGCATGCAGGTTTTTTTTTTTGAGACAGAGTTTCGTCCTTGTCACCCAGGCTGGAGTGCAATGGCACAATCTTGGCTCACTGAAACCTCCGCCTCCTGGGTTCAAGTGATTCTCCTGCCTCAGCCTCCTGAGTTAGCTGGGATTACCAGCCCTCTACCACGCCTGGCTAATTTTTGTATTTTTTAGTAGAGATGGGGTTTTACCACGTTGGCCAGCCTGGTCTCAAACTCCTGACCTCAGGTGATCCGCCCGTATCGGCCTCCCAAAATGCTGACATTACAGGTGTGAGCCACCATGCCCAGCCTCTTCATGCCCTTTTCATTGGATAAAAATTTGAGCTTCTTGAGACTATCAGCAGTATGGATTTGGCCAGGCATGGTGGCCCACACCTGTAGTCCCAGCTGCTTGAGAGGCTGATGCAGAAGGATCACTTGAGGCCAGGAGTCTGGATTCAGCCTAGGCAACATAATGAGACTCTGACTCTAAAAAATTAAATTAAAAACAAAAACACAGTATGGACTCACAAAATGGAAGTACCAGTGCTAAGTAGACTTAATAGGACCGTCTTGTTTATTCTTTTAGGTCATACTGCCCATTAAAATACTACATTGTCTAACCATTCTCACCCAAGGGTAGATTATACCCAACCTCCCTTTCCTACGATTGTTTGAGGGGTTTTTGCTTTTGAGATGGGGGATCTTGCTCTGTCACCCAGCAGAAGTGCAGGGGCGCAATTATGGCCCACCACAGCCTTGAACTGCTAGACTCAAGTGATTCCCCCCATGTCAGCTTCCCTAGTAACCAGGACTACAGGCGTGTGCCACCACACCTGGATAATTTTTTCTTTTTTTTTGTAAAGATGAGGTCTCACTTTGCTGCCTATGTTGGTCTCAAACTCCTGGCATCAAGCAGTCCTCTAGCCTCAGCCTCCCAGAGTGTCAGGACTACAGATGTGGGCCACTGACCCCGCCCTAGGACCTTTAATTTGCTGCCTTCTAACTACAGCTGTACCTAAAAACCCTTTGCCTCCTAATAAGCTGGGTAGTAAATAGGTTTCATCTTCCTAAGGATCACCTTCAGTTGGCGAATTTTTTTGTTTTGTTTTGTTTTGTTTTTGTTTTTGTTTTGTTTTGAGACGGAGTCTCACTCTGTAGCCCAAGCTGGAGTGCAGTGGCGTGATCTCCACTCACTGTAAGCTCCGCCTCCCGGGTTCATGCCATTCTCCTGCCTCAGCCTCTTGAGTAGCTGGGACTACAGGCACCCGCCACCACGCCCAGCTAATTTTTTGTATTTTTAGTAGAGATGGGGTTTCACCATGTTAGCCAGGATGGTCTCGATCTCCTGACCTCGTGATCCACCTGCCTTGGCCTCCCAAAGTGCTGGGATTACAGGCATGAGCCACCGTGCCTGGCCCAGTTGATGAATTTATATAGAGCTCAATTGTGGATTCTAAGGACACATGTAGGCCTAAGGAATAGCAAGTCTTTTTTTTTTTTTTTTTTTTTTTTGAGACGGAGTCTCGCTCTGTCACCCAGGCTGGAGTGCAGTAGCGCGATCTCGGCTCACTGCAAGCTCCGCCTCCTGGGTTCACGCCATTCTCCTGCCTCAGCCTCCGCCACCACGCCCGGCTAATTTTTTGTATTTTTAGTAGAGACGGGGTTTCACCATGATCTCGATCTCCTGACCTTGTGATCCACCCGCCTCGGCCTCCCAAAGTGCTGGGATTACAAGCGTGAGCCACCGCGCCCGGCAGCAAGTCATTTTTGAGACAGGGTCTCACTTCCTCACCAAGGCTGGAGCATAGTAGTGCAATCCTGGCTCATTGTAGCCTCGACCTCCTGAACTCAGGTGATCCTCCCACCTTAGCCACGTGAGTAGCAGGGATAACAAGTGTGCACCACCACACCCAGCTAATTTTTTGTAGTTTTTTATAGAGATGGGGTTTCACCATGTTGTCCAAGCTGGTCTCAAACTCCTGGCTCAAATGATCCTCCCACCTCAGCCTCCTGAATAGCTGGGACTACAGGTGCATGCAGGCCACCACACCTGGCTTAAATTTCCTTTCTTTTTTTTTTTTTTAATTTTGAGACAAGGTCTTGCAGTGTCATCCAGGATGGAGGCTAGAGTGCAGTGGTGTGATCACAGCTCACTTCATGCAGCCTTGACCTCCTGGGCTTAAGTTCAAACGATCCTCCCACCTCAGCCTACCAAGTAGCTGGGACTACAGGTGTGCACCACTACACTCAGCTAATCTTTTTTGTTTTTTTGTAAAGACAGGGCCCCACTATGTTGCCCAGGCTGGTTCTTGAACTCCTGGGCTCAAGCGGTCCTTCCACCTCAACCTCCCAAAGTGCTGGGATTATAGGCATGAACCATCACACCCAACCCTTAAATTTGTTAAGTTTATTAATTATCTTGCTGTCCCACAAAGTTCTCTGTGTTCCTACTTCATCAACCCTTTGAAAAGCAGCCCTGTGCTTCATACTCTAGATTGCATCTCTCAGCCTGTGCCCCATACATCTTTTACTTGGCTATCATGTGGATATAAATTAAATCCTGTGAATATGTAACATCTCATAGGATGTAGAATGCAGAAATGCAGTAAAGACCATACTTCTGTGCCTCTTGGCTGTTGTTGCTGTCAAAAAAGGTCATGGAACTACATCAGTTTTCCAGCATCCGTTGTCCAGCTTCATAGGTTGAGAGAGAAGTTGTTATAGCCAAAGCATCTTGCTTCCAGCAGAGCTGTGAAGGAGCCTCAGAGACTGTAGGTCACCTATTGGAACATATATGCATTATTCCTGGAGATGTTTCTGGAGGCTCAACCTAGTACCATACTTTCAGTCTCTCTAGTGATTTTATTTTTATTTTATTTTTTTTGAGATGGAGTCTCACTCTGTCGCCCAGGCTCAAGTGTAGTGGCACGATCTTGGCTCACTGCAACCTCCACCTCCTGGGTTCAAGTAATTCTTGTGCCTCAGCCTCCCAAGTAGCTGGGATTACAGGCACACACCACCATGCCTGCCTAATTTTTTTATTTTTGGTAGAGACGGGGTTTTGCCACATTGGCGAGGCTAGTCTCAAACTCCTGGCCTCAAGCAGTCTGCCTGCCTTGGCCTTCCCGAGTGTTCGGATTACAGGCTGAGCCACCACGCCCTGCCTCTCCAGTGAATGAATGAAAAGTACCTCATTTTCCATATCAAATCTTTTGCACCCTGGAGAGATAGTTGGTAGTCGGATTAAAGTTGTGTGCAGATATCATGGCAAAAAGGATGTGTAGTCAGGCTGCCATCTCAGAATTTTGACAATTATTATTATTATTATTTTGAGACAGAGTTTTACTCCTGTTGCCCAGGCTGGAGTGCAATGGCGCGATCTTGGCTGACTGCAACCTCCGCTTCCCGGGTTCAAGCGTTCCTCCTGTCTCAGCCTCCCGAGTAACTGGGATTACAAGTGCCTGCCACCACACCTGGCTAACTGACTTTTTTTTTTTTTTTGAGACAGAGTCTCACTGTGTATCCCAGGCTGGAGTGCAGTGGCATGATCTCGGCTCACTGCAACCTCCGCCTCCTGGGTTCAAGCGATTCTCCTGCCTCAGCCTCCCAAGTAGCTGGTACTACAGGCATCTGCCCTGGGGCTAAACTTTTTTGTATTTTTAGTAGAGACAGGGTTTCACTATGTTGGCCAGGCTGGTCTTGAACTCCTGGCCTCATGATCCACCCGCCTCTGCCTCCCAAAGTGCTGGTATTACAGGCGTGAGCTACCGCGCCTGGCCTAATTGACAATTTTATCCAAGTTTGTTTTTTGTTTTTCCCCCACTGTGGGCCTTAGCTTCCTCCAACCTTATAAACCTCTCAGTTTTTGTGGGTCAGGAATTTGGGAAAGGCTTGGCTAGATAGTTCTGATTCAGGGTCTCTTGTGCAGTTGCAGTCAGATGGTGGCTCAAGTTGAAACAGCAGGAAAATGGAGCATCTGGGAGCTAGAGCTGAAACAACAGCGGGGTGGAGCCTCTGGGGGCTGGCCAGACATCTCTCTTTTCAGGTGGTGTCAGGAACTCTCCATGTGGTCTTGATGCATGAAATAGTCTGGGCTTCCTCACAGCTTGGTGGCCTCAGAGCAGCCAGACTGCTTACATGGTGGCCAAAGGCTTTAAAAGCAAACATTCCCAATTTGGTTCCTTTTTATAATTTCTACTTTAGTGTGTTTATGTTGCTTAGTGGTCAGATTAACTAGTGATTCAACAAGATCTTGTTCTAAACACCTGGAGCCTATAAGGCCTTGATTTGGTACTGTTGGATCTGTGTGTTGGTAGGGAAGCATATTCAAAGTTCAAGTCATTTTGAGATCTACCCTTCCCACGAGGTCCTTTTGCATCTCTTATGTGTGTGTACGCAGCCTCAGGGTGGCCATGAGTATGTGGTTAACTTGGGCCCTCTCAGGTTTCTGCTGTCACACAGTCTCAGCCAGGAACGTACACTTGCCCCAACCATGACCACACCTCTGGGCAGTGGAGGCTTTGACTCTTCCTGCTTACTGCCTTGGAGATCATCACTTCCATCAACAATATTGCTACATGTAAAGGAAATCAAGTGATTTCCTTCCTTCTGTATGGAAGCTATTTGTTTTCATGGCTAGCACCTTCTTGCCAGAATT